>NC_057802.1:561921006-561927029 GCF_018294505.1 Triticum aestivum
CTTGAACAAATGCGGAATAAACCTAGCGGTTAATTTGTCAAGCACAAAACCTAAAACGACTAGGCTCAGCTATGTGCACCAACAACTTATGCTAAGCAAGATAAACAACTATGTGATAGCAAGATATATGACAAGGAACAATATGGCTATCACAAAGTAAAGGGCTCAGGTAAGAGATAACCGAGGCACACGGAGACGACGATGTATCCCGAAGTTCACACCCTTGCGGATGCTAATCTCCGTTTCGAGCGGTGTGGAGGCACAATGCTCCCCAAGAAGCCACTAGGGCCACCGTAATCTCCTCACACCCTCGCACAATGCAAGATGCCGTGATTCCACTAAGGGACCCTTGAGGGCGGTCACCGAACCCGTACAAATGGCAACCCTTGGGGGCGGTCACCGAACCCGTACACTTTGGCAACCCTTGGGGGCGGTCACCGAAACCCTTCAAATTGCTCGGGGCGATCTCCACAACCTAATTGGAGACCCCGACGCTTGCCCGGAGCTTTACACCATAATGATTGAGCTCCGAACACCACCAACCGTCCAGGACGCCCAAGCACCCAAGAGGAACAAGCTCTAGGGTACCAAGAACCCAAGAGTAATAAGCTTCTCAACTTGTAGCTTCCACGTATCACCGTGGAGAATTCAAACTGATGCACCAAATGCAATGGCAAGGGCACACGGAGTGCCCAAGTCCTTCACTCTCAAATCCCTCCAAAGCAACAAAAGCTATGGAGGAATATGAGAGGAAGAACAAGAAGGAGAACACCAAGAACTCCAAGATCTAGATCCAAGGGGTTCCCCACACATAGAGGAGAAAGTGATTGGTGGAAATGTGGATCTAGATCTCCTCTCTCTTTCCCCCCCAAAACTAGCAAGAATCCATGGAGGGATTGAGAGATAGCAAGCTTGAAGAAGGTCAACAATGGAGGAAGAACATGAGCTAAAGGGATAAGGTTCAATGGGGAAGAAGACCCCTGTCGGTGTACAATAGTAGGGGCACTCCTTTTGACCCCTTTACTTGTGCACGGGCAGTCAGAGCCGCGCCCACGGCCACACTAAGTAGGGCAAAGGAGGGAAGCCGGAGGCACAAGACGACCAGAGCAACGCCAAGACCAAGAAACACAAAGAGCAAGAGGGCGAGGTGGACTCCCTCGGCAAGACCCTTGCCGGGACGGCCTCCGCAGCCCCGACAAGAGCCTTGCCGGGGCAACTTGCCCGACGCCAGCAGAGCGAGCCACCCTTGAGCCCAAGGGTTCCAATGCGCCAACAACCACATTGGAGCCAAGGCTCGGGAGGCACCTCTGCGGTGGCATGCAGATCTTTGTCAAGATCATAAATACACGAGATCAGATGAGGACCAGAAGACGACGATCCTCGGCAAGATCCTTGCCGAGGAAATCCACGAGACCCCCGGCAAGACCCTTCTCGGGGACGACCACGATGCCCCGGCAAGGCCCTTGCCGAAGACACCTACGGGGCCGCAGCCAGGCCCGCGTCTGCCAAGACTCCACCGCCGTTCCCATGCAGCTGCCAGCCCGACCAGCTGGGCAGGCGCTTGCGTGGCAACATGTAGCTTCCAGACCAGCTTAGCAAGCACCTGCGTGGTGGCATGCAGATCATCGTGAAGACCCTACCACCGCGCCATCTCAGCAGCCTGCCAGCCTACATGGCGTTGCGCGCGTCGTTGGCCTGGACGCGCGTCGGAGCGAGGCGGAGCGGCGACGGACGGGACGGGCCTCGTTGCCATCCCCAGTAAAGCAACGGGACACCTAAGGGAGCGCATTTAATGCGTCTTGTCCCGTAATGAAAAGCGATAAGCTTGCGCACTGTACACCTTTCCACCTCCTGTGTGCCACTGTGGCGACCCCTTTTGTCTATAAAAGGAGCCCCGAGGCATCCAGGAGATGGATTCGGATCTTTTGAGCAACACACACACACACCGTAGCTAGCTCAAGAGCTCAAGAACATTCAAATACATACACCAAAGCAGGACTAGGGTATTACGCATCTTTGCGGCCCGAACCTGGGTAACGATCCTTGTGCTGACCGCCAGACCTGCTCTTTGCACAACCCCGCGCCCGCCAACCGTAGAACGGATCCCCGTGATTCCATAGGTGTCGTTTCCCCGACATCTTTGGCGCGCCAGGTTGGGGAGCGACCAGAGTTGCCGGGGGCTGCGAGCACAAGGATCCAACCGCGGCAATATGAGATTGCCGGGGGGCTGCAAATCTAGATAAGTCTTTTATCCTCTGTCATGCATTTCGGAACAGGACTGGGGCATGTGAAACCTCGTTTTTATCTCTAGGTTGCCATGCTCCCCTTTTTCCTATACCTAAGGATTATTTCTTGGGTCCGGATTTGGTTGTAGCCGCGGCGGCAAGGAGGTAGAACGAGGAGCCTAAAGCCCACTTCATCCCTGCCTCCGCCAAGAGCGCGAGAACAGTCGAGTGGAGTAGGGGGACGGCAAGGCCTGTTTCCGGGCGAAAAACGTTTATCTTAAAACGATAACAAGGATTCGCTCCTTGTCGCGGGATTTACCCACGGACGAAAAACCCGGCAAGCATCCTTTTTTCATTAAAAACATCCCATACAGGTACAGTTCGTACGGAATGAAAAACATGAACAAAGGGAATTACAAGCTTTAAATTTAACGAAGGCCCGCAGGCTTACAAACTAAAAAAGAGATAAGATGCCCGTAATCCCTTTCTTGTCCCTCTCCTCAGGAGGCAGGTCAAGGAGGCGAGAGGGCAAAAGGGGCGCCTAGGCGAGCTACGAGCAGCAGGAAGCACCAAGAGAACACCTCGGTGGCCGCCCACGGGTGGGCCGGTGATGACGGTGCCGGGAAAGGAGCTGGAAGACGAGGCGGCAGGACCGGCAATACGCGATGAAGGTGTCGGTGCCCGCGTACTCCGAGTTGACGGCCTTGCCGCCCGCCCTCTTCCTCTTCCGCAGCCTCCCGACGCCAGCCGCCCAAGGAGACGGCCCCGAGAAGTTCAAGGATCTGCCCCCACCCCCGGCAAACCTCTGCCGGAGGAGCGGCCAGGTGCAGATGCTGCTGCTGCCGCACCCGCCCAGGCGCGGGGCGTCCGACGCCTAGTCGGACTCATCCCCGTCATCTTCCCTGCTGACCTCCTCGTCACTTTCGCTCGAGGAAGAGCTTCCATCGTCGGAATCTCCGTCGGAGGAGCTCTCCACGCAGCACTTCAGGCGAGTTCCAAACTCTCCGAAGACCTTGACGGAGAGCAGGCCGTCCTCCATTAATTTGAAGTAGAGGAGCCCCGCCATCAGGCTGTGGATGCGAGCAAACGTCTTCCATCCACGGCGGAGGTACATAACTCGAGGAGCCGGGATGTCGACGTCGACCTGCGTGCCCCCGTTCCCACAGCCTCTCATGTGCAACCTGAGGGTCTGGGGCGGGTCACGCTCCATCACCCGAGCAAACGGGGCGGGGAGACGAAGACGATGACACGGAAGCTGGCGCAGCCTAATGAAGAACTCGCAGGGCTGGTCTTCAACACGGCCCTCCGCCGGGAAAGGCATCATTGGCGGGGGCAAGGCCGGTGCACCGCCCCGTCCTACTCTTCTCCGAGCACCTCGGCCTCTGCTGCGGCCTCGCCCGCGGCCTCGCCCCCTCCCCCTTCCCCTCGCGGCCGGCTCCACCACCGCGGGCTCCGGAGGAGGAGGGACGCGTTGTCGAGCGGCGACCCTCGCCACCACCATCGAGGGACCGGGATTCCCCTTCTCCATGGCGGGTGAGAGGAAGAAGCAGAAGTGTCACGACCGGTTTTCCAATAAAAATATTTATTGAAAGACCGATCCCTTTTACGGACCAGTAGAGAAGAATCCTCCTCACTGGTAGACAATTTCTTGATCACAGAAGAAAAACCAGGAGTACTAAATATAGTACAAGGTTGAGCGGAGACTGCTCAACAATTTATTACAAACACGCCGATATTACACATAAAGGCGGATAGGGTGGCATAACTACTGACTCACAATAAAAGCGGTGCTGGATATATCACAGTGAAGTGGGTGACATGACTCCTGAATCTAACAGCTCTTCGAGCGTCGGAGTGAGGCTCGAGGATACTTATTGTGGGTGGAGGAAGCGTATATAATACAAGTGACCAAGATCCAGGATCGCACGGGACTGACTGGGATTCCTCTAGGCGTCGGACTCACTATCAAACTCTTCATCCATGAGATCGCCTTCGTCAACATCTAGCCAAATCAACAAGCCAGGTGAGTACTATGAAAGTACTCGCAAGACAGTTCAGACATAAGATATAACAAATGTAAACATGATGCATATGACCAGATTAACAAAGCGCACTCAGAGAATGAGATAGCAATGCATGGGAAAATAAAAGGGAGGTCGGGCGGTAGTCCTCCCGAAATCCCAATGTAGTACTGAAGGCCAATCGAGTGTCTGAATGACTCCTCGAAAGGATACAAATGAAATAACAATGCCGCAGTCGGGCGTCAAGGCGACACCACATAAAGGGCTTATAATGGAATATAAATAACAGTGCGTGCCACAGTCGGACGTCTGAGCGACATCACGTAAAGGGCTTATATCAAAAGTAAATAACGAACGTGCCACAGTCGGACGTCTGAGCGACATCACATAAAGGGCTTATATCAAAAGTAAATAACGAACGTGCCACAGTCGGACGTCTGAGCGACATCACATAAAGGGCTTATATCAAAAGTAAATAACGAGCGTGCCACAGTCGGACGTCTGAGCGACATCACATAAAGGGCTTATATTTCATAACTTAACATTTCAGTAGCTCATGAATTTAAATCATTTCAAGGGAATATTCAGGTACGAGATAAATAAAAGGTTAGTCCATCCACAGGAATAACAATTCAACCGGGTTTACCACTCAAGCTTGTTCACCGGGGATTTACCACGAGGACTGACATAGATATGGATATACTGTCCATGGTCCTTGACCATGGACACGATGATTCGGAAGGATTTGACTCTACAGAGTTTGTACTATTTAACCACAGCCAACGGATTTCAGTAGTCACAAGGGACTAGTTCCGTTTACGGTGTTTTAGGAGAAACACATCTAACCAGTACACACCCATTCAACATTCCGATGCCAGGAATCACCCTCGGCAACGTTCAAGAAAAACTTTGAGACGGGGAGGCTACAACCTCACGTAGCATGGGATCAAATTTATACCACACGCTCTAAGGGGTGCCCCCCTCTCGGTCCCAACCGGAAACACCCATGCCCCCTGACCGGATGACTGGCTTTAATCCAGGGCCATGGAACCCTCATCCCGGCCCCTCTATTTGGTGTGTACAAGGAAAGAGGTTAACAACTTACTAAACCGTATTCTTTGCAGAAAACATGTGGCAGCACGAAAGGGGGAAGAACGGTAACGTGGCTCAGTCCACGTTAACGTCGGAGTTTATCGGATGACGTAAGACTGGCATGCTACAACAATACCATCTTACTACCTTTCATGACACCACATGATCAGGTCATCTCTCATCAAAGATCCTAGTAACTTCGAAACACAGGGTTAGTTGCCTTGCATGCAACGTAATACTCACCGATGCTCACATGCCATGCATAAACCATTCAAGCAAACAATGCAAAACACCTATCATATCAAAGGTTCAAACATGCTTGCCTGGTTCGGAGAAGTCGGAGTCTAGCTCGGCGAAGTTCGCGGCTCCGTCACCTCCTCCGGAACCTACGGTATAACGAAACCGTACACTAACGTGAAAATCATCGCGTGCATAAAATTGTTCCAATTTTTTTCCAAATAAATGCTATAAAAAACTAGACAAAAATACAAGACTTACAGAAAAGAATCAATCAAAAATCATCTTTTATTAAAAAGATATAAGGGTTTTAGTCCAAGGACTGATCTGTGATGAAACAGAAAAGATCCAGGGACTTGTTTGAGAAAACAGAAAACGGTTCGGAAAGAAATGCGTCAGCCCAAAGAGAAAACGCATTTTGCCCGAAGGCGCTATCAGAAAACGGTTC
>NC_057802.1:561927314-561958841 GCF_018294505.1 Triticum aestivum
GCGCCCGAAGGCTGCGGTGGTCGCCGGCGTTGAACCACGGCGAGTTAGAGAGATCGGAGGGTACCAACAGGTTCAGGTTGATCTTACGCGTCGGTGGGTGGTGTACTTGGCCGTCGGAGAGCACCACGTCGACGGCGACACTCTCTCCGGCGGACGGTGGTTCGGGTGATGGTGGAGTACTCCGGTGGGTGCTGCAAACTCCAAATTGATGCGCGGGTCAGAAGAGTGGGTGTACTAGGAAGTTACTGGCAAGAGCTGAGGGGTAGGGGTGCACGCACGGGGGTGAATCGAGCTGGGTCCCGAAGCGGGTCGAGGCGGCCGGAGTTGGGGAAGAAGACTCCCTCGGGGGCTGCCCAATGGCTTGGCGTGGTACTGGTGGTGTGTAGAGGTGGTGCGGGTTCGAGTTCAAGCTCGGGACCTCCTTTTATAGGCGATCCGAGGGGGTGGCCGTGAACGGAATAGCTCCAGCGAGCGATTACGGCGAGGCAGAGGTTGGGCAGGGGATTTAGGAGGCTAGGCACCATCAGGGAGGATCACTGGTGCCGTTCCCCCGCTAAACCTCGGTCGGGCTAGGCGTAATGTGCCGATCCTCGACGGGACGGCCGTACGGTCACGGCGGCGGCAGGGAGCGCGCTCCGCGCCTACCAGTTCACGACGAAGGACTGCAGCGTGCACGGGTGAGTGGATGGCCACGCGGTGGCCTCTGGTGGCTTGGGCGGCGCTGGACGGCGCCGTCCAACGCTGCGCCTCTCTTTGGCAGCCGCAAAGGGCGCTGCTGCCGTCGCTCACGGGGTGGCGCACCTCCTCCTGCTCGTCACCGACGCCCGCAAACCTCCAGGCGATCGTGCGGCGCAGGGATAAGAAGGAAGCACAGGGCGCACGGTGCCACCGCGGCTACTGGCGAGATCGAGAACGGGCTCTGAAGAAAACGACAGTGCTCACTGAAACTGTATCACTGAATTTCTGAACATTGATAGTAACAGTGCCCTTCAGGTGTTCGACGAAATGATTTGGCATGAAGAATTTTTTTTCTGGAGCTGGGACATGGTGAGGTGACCTCTCAATGCATCCAGAGGCTGCCTGAATTTTCTCAGATTTTTAGGAGGAAAAAACAATTGAATTTCATCAAATTTGGCAAATATGGTCCAAACTTGCAGCAAGCACAATTTGAAATTTTTGAACTGGAGACCAGTGGATCATCATGGATCTTGGTTGAGGGCTCTAAGGACTAGCCAGGAAAAAAGGTTTGGAGGCAAAACTCAAAGGAGAAAAGGTAGTTCCTTTGTAAATCTCCAAGAGCCAAAGTAGAGGGCAGAAATTATTTTTGATAAGAAATAAATGGAAGAAAAATCATGGGGAGGTTCAACTTGCTGGATTTGAAGTATATATTGACACAAAGATGGGAGATGGCTTTTGGGAGGGGATTTCCACTCATGTCATGGCAAGAGGAGATTTTTGAAAGGGAAAAGGATCACTCCAAATGCCATAGGCTATTTTAAAAGATTTTCAAAAAATTTCCCCAAATGAAAAACATTTGTGTTGAGTCCACAAAAGATGGGAAAACCTTCAAGACCAAAATCAAGTCTTGGGTGAATCTAAACAAAATACTTGTCATAGAAGAAAACTTTTGAGAGGGAGAGTTCTTTGGAAGAAAATTTTTAAATAACCTCCCTCAAATCAAATAAAAGTTTGAAAAAGCCAAATAAAAATTTTTGGGTGTCACAACACCTACCCCCTTAGGAAAAATCTCGTCCCCGAGATTTCAGCTGATCCTCAAATAGATGTGGGTACTCTGCCTGAAGAAAATCCTCTCTCTCCCATGTTGCTTCATCCTCGGTGTGATTGCTCCACTGAACCTTGAAAATTTTTGTTGTTTTCTGGCGGGTTCTCCTTTCAGACTCTTCCAATATCTTTACTGGCCGCTCTCTGTAGGTGAGGTCTGGTTGCACATCAATGTTTTCATGAGATACATGCTTCTTCGGGTTGCTCACACATTTCCTCAACTATGAGACGTGGAACACGTCGTGGACGTCTGACAGCTCTTTGGGTAGGTCTAGCTGGTAGGCTACTGTGCCTCTTCGTGCAACTATACAGAAAGGTCCAATAAATCTCGGGGCTAGCTTCCCCTTAATTTTGAACCGTTGCAGGCCTCGCATAGGAGACACTCGTAGGTATACGTAATCACCGGGTTCAAAGCTGACCTCACGATGTTTTTGATCGTAATAGCTCTTCTGTCGGCTTTGAGCTGTCTTGAGTCTGTCCATGATCTGTTTAACTTTCTCCTCGGCTTCCTTAGCATGTCTGGGCCGAAGATACGACTGTCGCCTGTTTCTGACCAATTTAGTGGGGTACGACATCTCCGCCCGTACAATGCTTCAAAAGGTGCCATCTGTAGGCTGGCTTGGTAACTGTTGTTGTAAGCAAACTCGGCATATGGCAAACTTTCTTCCCAACTGGATCCATAGGTGAGCACACAGGCTCTCAGCATGTCCTCTAGGATTTGGTTCACGCGTTCCGTTTGTCCATCAGTCTGAGGGTGGTACGCTGTACTGAATGCTAGTTGCGTGCCCAGAGCTTGTTGTAAGTGATCCCAAAATGTAGAGACAAATTGAGTGCCTCGGTCGGATATTATAGTCTTTGGGACTCCATGCAAACAAACTATACGGGAGAGATAAAGCTTAGCTAGCCTTTGAGTGGAGTAGGTCGTCTTCACGGGAATGAAATGTGCTACCTTTGTTAGCCTATCTGTGATGACCCATATGGCATCATTTCCGCGTTGTGATCGAGGTAGTCCGATGATGAAGTCCATTCCAATTTCATCCCATTTCCACTCAGGTATCCTGTTTGGCTGTAGTAGCCCTGCTGGCTTTTGATGCTCGGCTTTTATGTGCTGACATGAATCGCAACAAGCAATGAATGCGGCTATATCCCTTTTCATACCGTGCCACCAAAATCTTTCCTGAATGTCTTTGTACATTTTGGTTCCTCCAGGGTGGATCGAATATGGGGCGGTGTGGCTTTCGGTTAGGATTTGTTGCTTGAGTTCCTCAATGTTTGGTACGCAAAGTCTGTCCCCGTACCATAATATTCCTTCATTGTCTGTGACGAACTCTGAAGCCTTGCCAAGGATCATTTTCCTTTTTATACCTTCGATGCTGGGATGTCCGTGCTGAGCCTTCTTAATTTGTTCCATTAGGGTGGGTTGTATCTCCAGATTTGATACTTTGCCCTCAGAGACCAACACCATGTTGAGTCTAGCGAATTCCTGCTGAAACTCAGGCCTCAAGTTCTGTGGACTGTCGTTGCCCGGGCTGGGGTTCCGACTAAGAGCATCTGCCACTACATTTGCTTTCCCTGGATGGTAGTGAATGCCGACATCATAGTCCTTGACCAATTCCAACCAGCATCGTTGTCGTAAATTTAGCTCTGGTTGTGTGAAAATATATTTAAGGCTCTTATGGTCCGTATATATTCCACAACGATTTCCCAACAGAAAGTGCCTCCACTCTTTGAGTGCATGGATGACTGCTGCTAGCTCCAAGTCATGAGTTGGATAATTTTCCTCATGCTTCCGTAGTTGCCTGGAAGCATACGCGACAACTTTGCCGTCCTGCATCAATACGCACCCGAGGCCCTTCCGGGATGCGTCACAATACACTTCAAAACTCTTGTGTATGTCTGGCACAATCAAAACCGGTGCTGTTGTTAGTTTCTTCTTGAGCTCTTGGAAGCTTTTCTCGCACGCTTTCGTCCATACAAATTTCTTGTCTTTCTTGAGCAACTGTGTCATTGGTTTTGCCACAGTGGAGAATCCTTCAATAAATCTTCGGTAATATCCCGCCATTCCTAGGAAACTCCGTACATCAGTTACGTTGGCTGGTGGTTTCCAGTCAAGTATGGCTTTGACTTTTTCTGGGTCTACGGCCACGCCTTCTTGGGTCAATATATGGCCTAGAAAACCAACTTGTCTTAGCCAAAATTCACACTTGCTAAATTTGGCGTACAATTGATGTTTCCTTAATTCTCCCAAAACAATTCTGAGATGTTCGGCATGTTCTTCTGGTGTCCTTGAGTATACCAGAATGTCATCAATGAACACCACAACAAATTTGTCCATGAATTTCATAAACACTTTGTTCATGAGGTGGACGAAATATGCGGGGGCGTTCGTGAGTCCAAACGGCATTACTGTGAACTCATATAATCCGTATCTGGAGGTGAATGCTGTCTTAGGGATATCTTCTGTTCGTACTTTTAATTGATGATATCCTGATCTTAAATCAATCTTTGAGAACACCTTGGCTTGTGCGAGCTGGTCAAATAGGTCATTTATCCGTGGCATCAGATATTTGTTTTTGATGGTGACCATATTGAGAGCTCGATAGTCTATACACAATCTCAGTGTCCCATCCTTTTTCATGGCGAATAACACTGGTGAACCCCATGGTGAGGAGCTGGCTCGAATAAATCCTTTGTCCAATAATTCCTTTATTTGCTTCTTCAATTCTACCAACTCGGATGGTGCCATTCTGTAAGGCTTCTTATAAATTGGGGTGGTGCCAGGTGCTAGTTTGATGCTGAACTCTATCTCTCGGTCTGGTGGCATGCCTGGTAGTTCTTCTGGAAATACGTCGGGAGATTCGCACACCACTGGAACTTTTCTCAGTTCTGAAATGTCCACTTTGTTCAGCTTTGGTTGCCGTGACCGTGGTCGCTCTTGAGCTGTAACTTTTATTGTCTTGCCGTGATGATGAGTGAGAATCACAGTTCGATTGAAACAGTCAATAAATCCCTTGTTGGTGGTCAACCAGTCCATTCCTAGAATAACATCCAGTCCTTTATTTTCCAACACAATGAGATTAGCTTGAAACTTTAGTCCTTCGAATTCAATAGTCACTCCTTGGCAGTAACTCTGAGTGATCTGCTTATTCCCGGGGGACTTGATAATCATAGATTTTTCCAAAGGAAGTATCGGAAAACCATGTTGCAAAACAAAACTCTTCGAAATGAACGAGTGAGAAGCTCCAGAATCAAACAAAACCGTGGCAGGTACTGTGTTGACAGGGAACATACCGAGTACGATGTCAGGGGCATTCTGCGCTTCTTCCTTGGTCACATGGTTCAGGTGACCCTTCCTGTGATTGTTGTTGGGATTGAAATTGTTACGCTTGGGGGCTGGATTGTTCCCACCATTGTTCGGCTTGGGGGCCGAGTTCCTTGGTTTTGGGCACTGTTTGGCATAATGCCCTTCCTCTCCACAAGCATAGCAAGTGACCCCTGGACGGTATGTAAAGTCCTTGTCCCTTGAATGAAACTGTCTGGTTGGCCTTAGAGCAGTAGTCGTGGATTTTCTTGCTTCATTCCTCTGGACATCAGCCTTGCTTCGGTTGTTGCGAGCAAGAGTCATCTTGTCCCTCTTTCGCTTACGAATATCCTCCAGACTGCGGCGCTCATTCTCCAAAGTAATGGCCTTGTCAACCAGAGTTTTGAAATCTGGGAAAGTGTGTATGACCAGTTGGCATTTTAGTGCTGGCGCCAGGCCGTCCAAAAACTTTTCCATCCTTTTGTTCTCAGTCATATGCTCATCGTAGGCATAACGAGATAGCTGGGTAAACTGACTGTTGTATTCCGTCACTGTCATGCCTCTCTGCTTGAGGTCATCAAATTCTCTTTTCTTGATTTTTATGATGCTCCTGGGGATGTGTGCCCCACGAAAGCCTTCCTTAAACTCTTCCCAGGTGATGTTATGTTCACTGGGATGCATGTGTAGGAAGTTCTCCCACCATGCTGCAGCTGCTCCAGTGAGGTAGTGAGGTGCATAAAGCACCTTCTCATGATCAGAACATTGAGCAATAATCAACTTTCTTTCGATGTCATGAAGCCAATCATCGGCTTCAAGCGACCTATCAGTGTGAGCAAACGTTGGGGGGCGTGTCTTCTACAGTTCAGACAACTTGGAGTGTGGTTGGTATGGCTCACGGTGGTTTCCCATATTGATGACGTGATTCATTATTTCTTGGTGTTGCTGCTGGCTTTGTTCGAAAAGGCGGCATACTTGAGATAAGGCTGCCTCGCTGTCCTGTTGACTAGACTATCCCTGAGTGAAGTTGTTGCTTGTCCGTGTTCCATAAAGTTCTTCTGGTGGATTTGGCATGGAACGAGTCCACGGACGAGACATTTTCCACTCAGGGGTATTATTTTGTAAAACTCATGAGAAGAACTGTGTGGCACAAGGAAAATTTTGCAGAGTCGAAAACTTTAAAAGACCTCAAGATTTTTCAAGAACATAAATGATTTCGCATGGAGAAGGACTGCTTAGCACATATCTTACACGCGATACGCAAACATACGAAACATCACTCAGGATGTGCGTACACACTCCTGACATGTTATTATGGCTAGCACACTACTCCGGGATCCCACATGATGCGCACACAACTACTACAACTAACGTACATATAAAACATATCATACATGCAGACACATCGCGCGGCGACTAGGCGCACTCAGTCGGAGATGGTGAAGATGTCCTTCCCCTTGCCGAGGGTAAGACCCAGCGGTGCAGGAGACTCAACCTCCACCTCCTCCCTAATAGGTTCCAGGCGCGTAGCTCTGCGCTGAGGTGATGGCGCGGGTGCAACAGGCGGTAGTGTGGGTGCGGCAAGCGGTGCAGCTCTGACGGGAGTAGGAGCAATGACCCGGTCGAACTCCTCAGTGGTAGGCAGACGGCGAGCGGTAGCCAAAATGGCAGGTGAATAAGATGCTGAGGACAAGACGAACGTCAGTGGCGGTGCCATGTGGAGAAGCTCCCTCCTGTTGGCAGAACAGCCCCGAACTAAGTCCATGCGGGCAGCCACAAGATCGTCCACGAGGTTGTCGAAAGCTTCCTCCAGAGCTTTGAGATACTCAACAAACATCTCGATAGCTTCATCTCGCTCTCCCCTATGGCAGGCGAATGCATAGTGACAAGTATATGGCACATGGCATGGGAGGTAGCGGTAGCGACGAGTCCTCATCGAAGGAAGAATATCCCGAAGGCGAGCTATCGCCTCACGGGCGGCCATCTGCATGGCATGCCTCTCCGTAGGCATGGCCCTTCCCACAAAACGGAAATGGCGAGACACAGAACGTCCTCCCTTGAATTGCACCACGGCCTGGTGCATAGACACGTCGTCGCTGAGCTTGTGCTGGTAAAGCGTCAACTCCGGACGAGTCGCTGGCCCGATCGCGAGCTTGGTGATGGAGACGAGGAGTTTGACAAACCCCTCGGGCACATTCGTGAACACCCGAGTCTCGCAGTCGTTGCCAGCCATATACAAAAGTAGGAAAAAATTCTGAGTAGTCAAATCATAAATTTATGATGATCAACAGAAAATAGCTACATTTGCAAAATGCTGAAAAGACGCTAATAACCAATTAGCGATCGCACCTAGTGGCTTCCTACAGTCAGCCTGGCTCTGATACCAAGCTTGTCACGACCGGTTTTCCAATAAAAATATTTATTGAGAGACCGATCCCTTTTACGGACCAGTAGAGAAGAATCCTCCTCACTGGTAGACAATTTCTTGATGACAGAAGAAAAACCAGGAGTACTAAATATAATACAAGGTTGAGCGGAGACTGCTCAACAATTTATTACAAACACGCCGATATTACACATAAAGGCGGATAGGGTGGCATAACTACTGACTCACAATAAAAGCGGTGGTGGATATATCACAGTGAAGTGGGTGACATGACTCCTGAATCTAACAGCTCTTCGAGCGTCGGAGTGAGGCTCGAGGATACTTATTAGTGGTGGCGGAAGCGTATATAATACAAGTGACCAAGATCCAGGATCGCACGGGACTGACTGGGATTCCTCTAGGCGTCGGACTCACTATCAAACTCTTCATCCATGAGATCGCCTTCGTCAACAACTGGCCAAATCAACAAGCCAGGTGAGTACTATGAAAGTACTCGCAAGACAGTTCAGACATAAGATATAACAAATGTAAACATGATGCATATGAACAGATTAACAAAGCGCACTCAGAGAATGAGATAGCAATGCATGGGAAAATAAAAGGGAGGTCGGGCGGTAGTCCTCCCGAAATCCCAATGTAGTACTGAAGGCCAATCGAGTGTCTGAATGACTCTTCGAAAGGATACAAATGAAATAACAATGCCGCAGTCGGGCGTCAAGGCGACACCACATAAAGGGCTTATAATGGAATATAAATAACAGTGCGTGCCACAGTCGGACGTCTGAGCGACATCACGTAAAGGGCTTATATCAAAAGTAAATAACGAACGTGCCACAGTCGGACGTCTGAGCGACATCACATAAAGGGCTTATATCAAAAGTAAATAACGAACGTGCCACAGTCGGACGTCTGAGCGACATCACATAAACGGCTTATATCAAAAGTAAATAACGAGCGTGCCACAGTCGAACGTCTGAGCAACATCACATAAAGGGCTTATATTTCATAACTGAACATTTCAGTAGCTCATGAATTTAAATCATTTCAAGGGAATATTCAGGTACAAGATAAATAAAAGGTTAGTCCATCCACAGGAATAACAATTCAACCGGGTTTACCACTCAAGCTTGTTCACCGGGGATTTACCACGAGGACTGACATAGATATGGATATACTGGCCATGGTCCTTGACCATGGAGACGATGATTCGGAAGGATTTGACTCTGCAAAGTTTGTACTATTTAACCACAGCCAACGGATTTCAGTAGTCACAAGGGACTAGTTCCGTTTATGGTGTTTTAGGAGAAACACATCTAACCAGTACACACCCATTCAACATTCCGATGCCAGGAATCACCCTCGGCAACGTTCAAGAAAAACTTTGAGACGGGGAGGCTATAACCTCGCGTAGCATGGGATCAAATTTATACCGCGCGCTCTAAGGGGTGCCCCCCTCTCGGTCCCAACCGGATACACCCATGCCCCCTGACCGGATGACTGGCTTTAATCCAGGGCCATGGAACCCTCATCCCGGCCCCTCTATTTGGTGTGTACAAGGAAACAGGTTAACAACTTACTAAACCGTATTCTTTGCAGAAAACATGTGGCAGCACGAAAGGGGGAAGAACGGTAACGTGGCTCAGTCCACGTTAACGTCGGAGTTTATCGGATGACGTAAGACTAGCATGCTACAACAATACCATCTTACTACCTTTCATGTCACCACATGATCAGGTCATCTCTCATCAAAGATCCTAGTAACTTCGAAACACAGGGTTAGTTGCCTTGCATGCAACGTAATACTCACCGATGCTCACATGCCATGCATAAACCATTCAAGCAAATAATGCAAAACACCTATCATATCAAAGGTTCAAACATGCTTGCCTGGTTCGGAGAAGTTGGAGTCTAGCTCGACGAAGTTCGTGGCTCCGTCACCTCCTCCGGAACCTACGGTATAACGAAACCGTACACTAACGTGAAAATCGTCGCGTGCATAAAAATTGTTCCAAATTTTTTCCAAATAAATACTATAAAAAACTAGACAAAAATACAAGACTGACAGAAAAAGAATCAATCAAAAATCATCTTTTATTAAAAAGATATAAGGGTTTTAGTCCAAGGACTGATCTGTGATGAAACAGAAAAGATCCAGGGGCTTGTTTGAGAAAACAGAAAATGGTTCGGAAAGAAATGCGTCAGCCCAAAGAGAAAACGCATTTTGCCCGAAGGCGCTATCAGAAAACGGTTCGAGGGGGGGGGGAAGAAGAGAGGCTGACGGGGGGTCCCACCCGTCAGGTTTAAAACTCCCAACGAAGCTCGCCGGCGCCCGAAGGCTGCGGTGGTCGCCGGCGTTGAACCACGGCGAGTTAGAGAGATCAGAGGGTACCAACAGGTTCAGGTTGATCTTCCACGTCGGTGGGTGGTGGACTTGGCCGTCGGAGAGCACCACGTCGACGGCGACACTCTCTCCGGCGGACGGTGGTTCGGGCGATGGTGGAGTACTCCGATGGGTGCTGCAAACTCCAAATTGATGCGCGGGTCAGAAGAGGGGGTGTACTAGGAGGTTACTGGCAAGAGCTGAGGGGTAGGGGTGCACGCACGGGGGTGAATCGAGCTGGGTCTCGAAGCGGGTCGAGGCGGCCGGAGTTGGGGAAGAAGACTCCCTCGGGGGCTGCCCAATGGCTTGGCGTGGTACTGGTGGTGTGTAGAGGTGGTGCGGGTTCGAGTTCAAGCTCGGGACCTCCTTTTATAGGCGATCCGAGGGGGTGGCCGTGAACGGAATAGCTCCGGCGAGCGATTACGGCGAGGCAGAGGTTGGGCAGGGGATTTAGGAGGCTAGGCACCATCAGGGAGGATCACTGGTGCCGTTCCCCCGCTAAACCTCGGTCGGGCTAGGCGTAATGTGCCGATCCTCGATGGGACGGCCGTACGGGCACGGCGGCGGCAGGGAGCGCGCTCCACGCCTACCAGTTCACGACGAAGGACTGCAGCATGCACGGGTGAGTGGATGGCCACGCGGTGGCCTCTAGTGGCTTGGGCGGCGCTGGACGGCGCCATCCAATGCTGCGCCTCTCTCTGGCAGCCGCAAAGGGCGCTGCTGCCGTCGCTCACAGGGTGGCGCACCTCCTCCTGCTCGTTGCCGACCCCCGCAGACCTCCAGGCGGTCGTGCGGTGCAGGGATAAGAAGGAAGCACAGGGCGCACGGCGCCACCGCGGCTACTGGCGAGATCGAGAACGGGCTCTGAAGAAAACGACAGTGCTCACTGAAACTGTATCACTGAATTTCTGAACATTGACAGTAACAGTGCCCTTCAGGTGTTTGACGAAATGATTTGGCATGAAGAAATTTTTTTCTGGAGCTGGGACTTGGTGAGGTGACCTCTCAATGCATCCAGAGGCTGCCTGAATTTTCTTAGATTTTTAGGAGGAGAAAACAATTGAATTTCATCAAATTTGGCAAATATGGTCCAAACTTGCAGCAAGCACAATTTGAAATTTTTGAACTGGAGACCAGTGGATCATCATGGATCTTGGTTGAGGGCTCTAAGGACTAGCCAGGAAAAAAGGTTTGGAGGCAAAACTCAAAGGAGAAAAGGTAGTTCCTTTGTAAATCTCCAAGAGCCAAAGTAGAGGGCAGAAATTATTTTTGATAAGAAATAAATGGAAGAAAAATCATGGGGAGGTCCAACTTGCTGGATTTGAAGTATATATTGACACAAAGATGGGAGATGGCTTTTGGGAGGGGATTTCCACTCATGTCATGGCAAGAGGAGATTTTTGAAAGGGAAAAGGATCACTCCAAATGCCATAGGCTATTTTAAAAGATTTTCAAAAAAATTCCCCAAATGAAAAAAATTTGTGTTGAGTCCACAAAAGATGGGAAAACCTTCAAGACCAAAATCAAGTCTTGGGTGAATCTAAACAAAATACTTGTCATAGAAGAAAACTTTTGAGAGGGAGAGTTCTTTGGAAGAAATTTTTTAAATAACCTCCCTCAAATCAAATAAAAGTTTGAAAAAGCCAAATAAATTTTTTTGGGTGTCACAAGAAGCAGGAGGAGATAGAAGATAGAAGAATGCGGGATGCCATCACCCTTACCTCTCTTTATAAAGGAGCGGGGTCGGGGCTCGGCCGCCCCACTCGACCAATCCAGACACCAGAGGCGCAGGGAATCGAGACCGACCGACCCGCTGCCCCAACCAGCGACGGCCCGGTTTCCCGCCTCCACCGCATGCCACCCTAGACGCATGTAGGACGCGTGGCGAACGTGCAGAACCGAGGGGACGGGTGAAGCGACCTCTCCCCACCCCGTGATCGGGGGGTGTGGACACCTTGAAGACCGCGGCCCGGCCCCATTCAGTAAATGAGCCGCGCCTCCACGCCTCCCTCTTCTTACGGGGAAGGCGCGAGCCGCCTCTTTACTGCGATGTGACGCATGCGTACGGAAACCGCCCCACGCATAACGCCCACGTCACGCACACCCCTCCACGCCGCGCCGCGCGCGCGGGTCGTGGGAAGCACCGCGCGCGAAAAGTCTTACCGCGGTAAAAACCACCCCGCCTGCCCACACACCATTTTGGGCCTGGCCCAACAACATGTCGCGCTTATGTGTGGCCCAGGCCCGGGGGCTCCTGTCGGTGTACAAAAAGAGGGGTGCGTTTTTGTACCCCTATACCTGTGCACGGGCAGTCGGAGCCGCGCCTACGGTCACGCCAAGCAGAACAGGGGAGGTGAGCCAAGGTAAGACCAAAGCCCAAGATAATAAGAGCAACGCTAAGGCCAAGACCACAAAGAGCAGAGGGACGAAGCGGGTTCCCCCGGCAAGACCCTTGCCGGGGCAGCCTCAGCAGCCCCGGCAAGATCCTTGCCGGGACAGCCCGCCCCACACCAACAGAGCAAGCCACCCTTGAGCCCACGGTCCCCAACGCCATCATCCACGTGGGGCCAGGGCTCGGGAAGGCACCTATGTGGTGGCATGCAGATCTTTGTGAAGACATATTCAAGATCAGATGAGGATTAGAAGACGACGATCCTCGGCAAGATCCTTGCCGAGGAAGGCCACCAGACCACCGGTAAGGCCCTTGCCAGGGACGACAGCGCGCCACGGCAAGACCCTTGCCGGGCCGCACGGCAAGACCCTTGCCGGGCCACCCGACAAGGCCCTCACCAAGAACGCCAGCAGGGCCACCGCCAGGCCCGCGCCAACCAAGCTTCCACCGCCATTCATATGCAGCTACCAGCCCAACCAGCTGGGCGGGCACCTGCGTGGCAACATGCAGCCCCCAGGCCAACTCATCGAGCGCCTGCGTGGCGGCATGGAGATCTTCGTGAAGGCTCCACCACCGCGCCACCGCACGCATCGCTGGCCAAGGCGCGTGTCGAAACAAGGAGGAGCGGCGACGGACGGGACATGCCTCGCCCCCGTCCCCGATAAAGCAGGGGCACACCTAAGCTACGCACCAAATGCGTCTTGTCCTGTAATACGAGCGATAAGCTCAGAGCACTGTACGCCTTTCCACCTCCTGTGTGCCACTGTGGCAGCCCCTTCTGACTATAAAAGGAGGCTCATGGCATACTGGAGAAAGATTCGGCTCTTTCGAACCACGCACTGACCACAGCTAGTTCGAGAGCTCAAGAACTCTCTGAAATACACCCACCAAAGCAGGACTAGGGTTTTACGCATCCTCGCGGCCCGAACCTGGGTAAACGATCCTTGTGCTGTCTACTAGCCTTGCTCTTCTAGCAACCCCGCGCCCCGGCAACCGTAATAGGGATTCTTGTGATCCCATAGGTGTCGTTCCACACCGACAGTCTGACGCCATCGGGACGGGGCCCGTGCAACCAAATGAATTTGTGCAGAAGAAGAAGATGATGCAGCACTCGGTTTACTTTGTCAGCTCCCTCTTGCAGGGGGCTAGGTCAAGGTACTCCGGTGTGCAGAAATTGCTCTTCGGCCTCCTTATGGCCTCGAGGAAGCTGCGTCATTACTTCCAAGCCCACGAAATCACCGTCGTCACCCGCCTCCCGTTGCAACGGATACTGTATAACCCAGATGCAACCGGGAGGATTGTGGAGTGGGCGTTGGAACTGTTGAGCTTTGGTTCGAAGTTTGAGAGTACTTCGACAATCCAGAGCAGAGTCTTGGCAGAGTTCATTGCAGAATGGACCCTAACGCCCGACGAAGAGATCCAGGAGACCACTCTCCCCGGCAAGGAAGCAAGTCGCAACTGGATTATGTACTTTGGACTTTCTTGTTCCAAGGCGCCGGTGCTGGTGTGCTGCTTATTGCACCCAGCGGAGAGCACCTCAAGTATGTAATCCAGATGCACTTTCCCAGGGAGATGTCAACGAACAACACAGCCGAATACGAGGGGTTGCTTGCCGGTCTCAGGATCGCGGTAGACCTCAGGATCAAGAAGCTCATCGTCAGGGGTGATTCATAGCTTGTCGTCAAGCAAGTTAACAAAGATTATCAAAGCCCGTTGATGGAGGCATACGTGGATGAGGTGAGGAAGCTGGAGGAGCGTTTTGACGGTATACAAGCGGAGAACATTCCCCGAGTGGAGAACGACATCGCCAATTACCTGTCGAAGCGTGCTGCCCTCCAGCTACCTGTGGAACCAGGTACCTTTATGCTTCGTTTCACTCAACCATCCGTTGAACCCTCAACAGAGCAGAACAAGCGAAGGAAATCAGGCTCCGGCAAGTACTTTCCCGCCGAGCTCCTAGGAGCCGCCGGCAAAGATGTTGCCATGAGCACTGAGCCTGCCATGGGACAACCGACTCCGGCAGGGCATCTAGCCCGGGCCGTCGAGGCAGCCGCTCTCATGGCAGAGGAAATGCCTTTAGTCCTTGCCGTCGAGCCCCAGGCTCCGGCGTGGGCACAACATACCGTCCGGTTCCTCCAAACAGGGGAACTCCCTGAGGAGCAGGAAGAAGCGGAGAAAGTAGCCCGTCGGTCTATGATGTATCAGTTCGTCGATGACGTCTTGTACAGAAAAAGACCGAACGGTGTGAAATGTAAGTGCATTCCTTGGGAGGAAGGACTGGAGCTGTTGGCAGAAATACACGGAGGCATATGTGGTTCCCACATAGGGTCGAGGGCCCTTGCCGGCAAAGCGTTCCGGCAAGGTTTCTTCTGGCCCACTGCCCTCCAGGATGCAATGGCACTAGTAACCAAGTGTGAAGCGTGTCAGTTCCATTCGAAGAAACTTCATCAACCAGCTCAAGCCCTTCAAAGAATTCCTCTCTCCTGGCCATTTTCGGTCTGGGGGCTCGACATACTCGGCCCTTTCCCCCGCGCTATCGGGGGCTTTGAGTACTTGTTCATTGCAATCGACAAGTTCACAAAGTGGCCGGAGGTGGAAGCAGTGAGGAAGGTGACAGCGCAGTCGGCCGTCAAGTTCTTCAAGGGGCTAGTCTGCCGTTTTGGTGTGCCAAACAGAGTCATCACCGACAACGGCATGCAGTTCACAAGCCACACCTTCATGCAATACATCCAAGACCTCGGGAGCAAGCTCTGTTTCGCTTCCATGGCACACCCACGCAGCAACGGCCAGGCGGAGAGGGCAGATGCTGAAGTACTGCGAGGCCCGAGGACAAAGACTTTTGACAGGCTGCACAAGAGCGGAAGGCGCTGGATTGATCAGTTGCCGGCGGTTCTTTGGTCAATCAGAACGACGCCAAATCAAGCCACCGTCCAGACACCCTTTGCCCTGGTATACGGGGCAGAAGCAGTTCTCCCTACGGAACTCACATACGGGTCACCTCGAGTGCTCGCTTATGACGAGCTTGAGCAAGAGCAATTGCGGCAAGATGACGCAACGCTCCTTGAGAAAGATCGTCTTCGGGCGGTTGTGAGAGCAGCACGCTACCAGCAAGCCTTGCACCACTACCATAGCCGCAAGGTTCATGCCCAAAGCTCTGAGGAAGGCGACCTTGTTCTTCGGCACCTTCAATCAGCCAAGAATTCCAACAAGTTGACGCCAAAGTGGGAAGGCCCTTATCGGGTAATACGAGTCACCAGGCCCGGCGCAGTCCGCCTGGAGACCGAAGATGCTATTCTAGTGAGCAACTCCTGGAACATTGAACATCTTCGCAAGTTTTACCCATAAGGCGTGGTTGCCGGGCGCCCCGGCAAACCACCTTTTGTACAAGCCTTGCCGGCAAGGCATGTAACCCTTTGTACAAAGCCAGGCGCAGACCCTGGGCATAAATAAATGAAGCGCTGGCGCCCTAAGTTTTAGCATGCATGCTAGGTTAAGTCTCTCCCTCGGTTAGGGTTGATAGTGCTTAGCGGCAACTAACCCCTAGCATAGAGGTCGAGTGTGCGTCTCTCTGTACCTTTCCGTCCTCTTTGGTTCGCAGGGTACATGGGCATTTCTGCTGAGCTATTTGGAAGAAAGAGAACAAGCCGGCGCTCCGGCCCCGGCAAACCAAGGTTGTCGGGGGCTGCAGTTTCAGATAAGTTCTTTGTCCCCTGTTGTGCATTTCCGTATGGAATTGGAACGTATGAAACCTCATTTTATTCCTAGGCCACCGTGCTCCCCTTTTCCTGTACCCAAGGACTATCCCCTGGGTCGGAACTTGGTCGTAGTCGCGGTGACAAGGAAGCAAACGAAGGGCCTAACTCTACTTCGCCCCTGCCTCAGCCAAGAGCGTGAGAATGGTCGAATGAAGTAAGGGGACGGCAAGGCCTGTTGCCGGGCGACAATGTTTATCTTAAAAATAACAAGGATTCACTCCTTGGCATGGGCCTCGCTCACGCACAAAGAACCCGACAAGCCCCCTTTTTCATTAAAAACGTCCCATACAAGTACAGTTCATACGGGATGAAAAACATGAGCAAGGGGATTACAAGTTTTAAATTTAACAAATGTCTGCAGGCTTACAAACTAAAAAGAGATAAGGTGCCCGTAATCCCTTTCTTGTCCCTCTCCTCAGAAGGTGGAACGAGATAGCAGGAGGGCGAAAAGAGCGCCTAGGTGAGGTACGAGCAGCAGAAGACGCAGGGAGAGGAGCCGAAAGATGAGGCAGCGGGCCGACAATACGCGACGAAGGCGTCGGTGGCCGCGTACTCCGAGTTGACGGACCGCCACCCGCCTTCTTCGTCTTCTCCGCCCCCCCTACGCCAGCCGCCCAAGGAGGTGACGGGGAACGCGCTGATGGAGAGCTTGACGAGGAAGGCCCTCGGCAGGGCGTGAGGCCGAGGGAGGGCGACGCGGTTAGTCGGAGTTGAGGTCGGCGTCCCCCCGCTCGGCGCCCTCGTCATCGCTGTCACTGTCCTCCTCGTCACCCCCGCTTGAGGAGGAGTCTTCGTCATCGGAGGAGCTCTCCACGCAGCACTTTAGGCAAGTTCCAAGATCCCCAAAGACCTTGACGGAGAGCAGGCCATTCTCCATTAATTTGAAGTAGAGAACGAGCCCCGCCGCTAGGCTGTGGACACGAGCGAAAGTCTTCCATCCACGACGAAGGTACATGACGTGAGGAGCGGGAAAGTCGACGTCGACCCGCGTGCCGCCGTTCCCGCAGCCCCTCATATGCAACCTGAGGGTCTGTGGCAGGTCGAGCTCCATCTCCCGAGCGAAGGGAGTAGGGAGACGAAGATGACGATGCGGTGGCCGGCGAAGCCTGGTGAAGACCTCACGGGGTTGGTCCCTGACATGGCCCTCCGTTGGGGGAGGCATCGCTGGCGGGGGCAAGACCGGTGCGCCGCCCCATCCCCCTCTTCCCCGAGTGCCACGGCGACCTCGGCCTCGCCCCCTCCCCCTTCCTCTTGTGGCTGGCTCCGCCACCGCGAGCTCTTGGGGAGGAGGGACGCGCTGTCGAGCAGAGACCCTCGCCGCCACCGTTGAAGGTCCGGCGCCCCCTCTCGTCATGGCAGATGGAGGAAAGGAGCCGAAGTGGAAGGAGATGGATGATGGAAGAATGTGGGATGCCATCCCCTCCCCCTTCTTATAAAGGGGTGGGGTCGGGGCTCGGCCGCGCCACTCAACCAATCCGGCCATCGGGGGCGCAGGGAATCGAGACCGACCCGCTGCTCCAATCAGCGACGGCCTGGTTTCCTGCCTCCACCGCCTGCCACCTTAGGGGCATGGGGGACACGTGGCGAGCAAGCAGAAACCGAGGCGACGGTTGAGGTGACTGTTCTCCACCCCGTGATCGTGGGGTGCGGACGCCTTGAAGACCACGACCCTAGTCCACCCAGTAAATGAGCCGCACCCCTGCATTTTCCTCTTTTTACGGGGAAGGCGCGAGCTGCCTCTTTACTACGATGTGACGCATGAGGGCAGCGGCCGCCCCACGCATGACCCCCACGTCACACACGACCCTCCATGACGCGCATTCAACCCGGGTCGTGGGGAAGCGCAAGCGAGCGAAGTAATTCATGCGGTAAAATCCCGCCCCGCCTACCCGCGCACCGTTCTGGGCCCGGCCCAACAACGCGTTGCGCTTATGTGTGGCCCAGGCCCGGGGGCTCCTGTCGGTGTACAAAAGTAGGGGCACTCCTTTTGACCCCTTTACTTGTGCACGGGCAGTCAGAGCCGCGCCCACGGCCACACTAAGTAGGGCAAAGGAGGGAAGCCGGAGGCACAAGACGACTAGAGCAACGCCAAGACCAAGAAACACAAAGAGTAAGAGGGCGAGGTGGACTCCCCCGGCAAGACCCTTGCCGGGACAGCCTCTGCAGCCCCGGCAAGAGCCTTGCCGGGGCAACTTGCCCGACGCCAGCAGAGCGAGCCACCCATGAGCCCAAGGGTTCCAACGCCACCAACAACCACATTGGAGCCAAGGCTCGGGAGGCACCTCTGCGGTGGCATGCAGATCTTTGTCAAGATCACTAAGTAGGACCAGAAGACGACGATCCTCGGCAAGATCCTTGCCGAGGAAATCCATGAGACCCCCGGAAAGACCCTTGCCGGGGACGACCACGATGCCCCGGCAAGGCCCTTGCCGAAGACAACTACGGGGCCGCAGCGAGGCCCGCGTCTGCTAAGACTCCACCGCCGTTCCCATGCAGCTGCCAGCCCGACCAGCTGGCCAGGTGCCTGCGTGGCAACATGATGCTTCCAGACCAGCTCAGCAAGCACCTACGTGGTGGCATGCAGATCTTCGTGAAGACCGTACCACCGCGCCATCTCAGCAGCCTGCCAGCCTACATGGCGCTGCACGCGTCGTTGGCCTGGACCCGCGTCGGAGAGAGGCGGAGCAGCAACGGATGGGACGGGCCTCGTTCCCATCCCCAGTAAAGCAACGGGACACCTAAGGGAGCGCATTTAATGCGTCTTGTCCCGTAATGACAAGCGATAAGCTTGCACACTGTACACCTTTCCACCTCATGTGTGCCACTGTGGCGACCCTTTTGTCTATAAAAGGAGGCCCGAGGTGTCCAGGAGAAGGATTCGGATCTTTTGAGCAACACACACACCGTAGCTAGCTCAAGAGCTCAAGAACATTCAAATACATACACCAAAGCAGGACTAGGGTATTACGCATCTTTGCGGCCCGAACCTGGGTAACGATCCTTGTGCTGACCGCCAGACCCGCTCTTTGCACAACCCCGCGCCCGCCAACCGTAGAAGGGATCCCCGTGATTCCATAGGTGTCGTTTCCCAGACAACCCCCTTTTATAGGACCTCCCGAATCCAACCGTTATGTGCTCAGGTCGCGTACAAGCGGTACTGCCGTTTGGAGGAGTGGTACCACCGCTTAGCACGGTCAAAATAGCCCAACGAGAGAGAAAAACACGAGTTGTAGTTCTGCCAGAGAGGTAGTACCGCTCTGGGGAGAGGTAGTACCGCTTACTGCTTATAAGAGGTACTACCGCTCAAGTGGAGAGGTAGTACCGCTTACCGCATATAAGAGGTACTACCGCTCGGGTAGAGAGGTAGTACCGCTTACCGCTTATAAGAGGTACTACCGCTCTACTACCATGAAACTCAACACGAAAAAGACGCATCCCTAGAAGCAGCGGTACTATGCACGACACAGGGCGGCGGTACTGCCGCTTACAAGCGGTACTACCGCTCTAGAGAGCAGTGCTACCGCTTGAGGCGTTCAAGAACACAACAGAGAAAACAGTGGATGCAATAAAGCCTGAACTGCCACAACTTCTGCATATGAGCTCCGAATTGAGCAAACACAAGCTTGTTGGATAGATGATGACGAGTAGCATCCAACAACGAGTGATTATAGTAAGAAGAGGTAGGGGAGGTATGCCTAAGAAATAGAGGAGTGAAACCTCCAAAAGAGAAGAACCGACATAACCTCCAACATCGAAAACATCATAGAAGATGCACGTGAACTTCGTTTTTGATGAACTCGAGCTTGTCATGAAAATGACCATAAGCTCCAAATCTCACACGGAGAAGAACCAAACAAGAACCAATAAAGATGATGCAAGGATGCAATGGTTTGAGGTCTCTACGAACGATACGATCAAGCTACTCATCGAGAGCCCCCCTTGATAGTATGGCAATCGATCCTATAACGCGGTCTCCCAACTACCACCATGAGACCGGTAAAATAGAAAACCTATCAAGGGCAAACCTTTGCCTTGCACATAGTCCACTTGAGCTAGATGATGACGATCTTGACTCCCTCAAGTTGGACCACCTTTCTTGATTGCGTTGGCTCGATGAAGACTAGTTGATTGCTCCCCCATACTCCACTATGGGTGAGCCACTCTTTGGCACATCTTCACAAGTCCATTGACACCACAATGGACATCAAGCTTCAAGGATGATCTCTTCGTGATGCTCCACTTGAACTTGCATACCGCAATCTTGATGACGATCACCACTTGATGTCATCCTCTCCATGCGTTGTATGATATATTCCTCTTGACGCAAGCCCATGGAAACATACCTAACCCCACATAGAACTCTCATGTAGACCATGGGTTAGTACACAAAGCGTAATGGATAAGGCTTACCATACCATGTGAGATCACTTGATCCCACTTGGTACATCTTCTACGCTTTGTGTGTTGATCAACTTGAATTACTCTTTGTACATAGTCTTGATCAACCTTGAATCTTTCCAACTCTCTTCATTTGGATGATGTCTTGAAGGTAAACATGAATGATCACACCATCACTACAAAAAAATACACTTCCGTGATGATACGTCTTTGTCACAGTAGGTCACGTTTTCTGTCATGCATGTACATCCATGACAAATTTATGACAGAATCAAGATAGTCATACATGTGCTGTCGTAGAAGGTTCCATGGCAGTACCAAAATTATCATCACGGAAGTGTCCACTTCCATGACGATAAATCGCGCGTCACAGACGTGCTTTCATCAAGGGTGACCGACACGTGGCATCCACCATAACGGAACGCCGTTAAGCTATCGGGTCTGGTTTTGGATCCGATAACCCGTTAACAGCCCTGACCAATGGGGATTTTCCACGTGTAAAATCATCATTGGCTGGAGGAAACACGTGTCGGCTCACCATTGGGACAGATGTCATCCACTCATTGGACCCAAAGCGCCTATGATACGTCGACACGTGGCTCGGCCCAACAGACGCCCATATAGGTTAAAAAGGCCGGCCCAGTCAAAGGCCCGTAGTACTTACTCAGGTACTAGTGGGCCAGCCCAATAACGGCCTGCTTAGTAAAGGCCCATTTACGGCCCGAAGCCAGATCTGGCCCGTTAATTGTTCACCGAATATTTGGGCCCATTTACGGCCCGAAGCCAGATCTCGCCCGTTAATTGTTCGCCGAATATTTGGGCCTAATTACAGCCTAGTGACTTTCGGCCTGTTAGAGGCCCGATGTAGACATGGGCCCATTTCAGCCCGGTGTGACTTTCGGCCTGGGAATGGCCCGTGCTGCCCATGGGCCATATATGGTTCGACGGGACATCGGGCCCACTAACGGCCCGTGATAAAGGTGGCAACAGTTAAGCCCAACGTGACTTTGGGCCTATTAAAGGCCTGTCGCATAATTCGGCCCGTTGATGTCTGTACTAAGCTTTCGGCCTCTTAAAGGCCCATGATATCAGTGGGCCAACTATGGCCCGAGATATGTTTCGGCCTGGTAACTGCCCGTGATATAACTGGGCCCAAAAAGGTCCGGTTTACATTTTAGCCTGCTGAAGGCCCGTCGACGACTAGTGAAAATTGAGGCCCAATATGCATTTCGGTCTGCTAAAGGCCCATGGTTTCATCTGGGCCGTAACAGGCCAGTACAATATTCAGCCTGTTAATGGCCCAACGCTACCTGGGCCAAACTAAGCGCTGGGTCCACAAAAGGCCCAACTAAAATATAGGCCGGTGTAAGTTGTGGGCCTCGCGCAAAGTGTGAAGGCCCCAATCATTCGGGCCCAAGCATGATGCAGGCCGGCCCAATTGTGGCCCGCTAAACACCAGGCCCATTAGAGGCGAATGTTTCGGCCCGGTGGACTACATCTGATTTTTTTCAGATAGCGAATGATGGCAGTAACTAGTAGGAATTAAGAACAAACCTACTCTATACAATAAAGAAATTACGGCATAGTAACTAAGAATAAACCTACACTATACAATAAATGATTTATGGTATATTACATCCACTGGGCATCGAAGTTCGCCACCAGTGATCATAAAGCGCAACGAAGAAGCAGATTACAAAAACTGGGCACCATTGCAGCGTAAGAAAATAATACTGAACCGAGACCACTTCCAAGACAGTTCAAGAAAGGTTAGCCTTGCGCGGGAACTGCTGCGCAAGCTGCTGAGCAAGGCTGTGAGACCGGCCTAGCATGTCGGTCATAGCTTCCAGGTGTAGCTGTTTAGCGATGAGGTTCTCATTAGTGTTCTCTGCAATCTTTCTTAGAGATAGGACTTCAAGTCGAAGTTGAGTTGCAGAATGCCTTTCTGCTAGAACTTGGGACTGAAGAAGTCGAACTGATTCAGACAACGAATTCTTTGAGCTTGTCTGACTGCTAGTCTCAAGTAACTTGAACACTACATCAAGACAAGACTTTGGGGTTGTCTTGCTATCTTCAAGATGTTTTGCCTTCTTTGCTGCAATATATGTTGGGTTTGTCGCACAACCTTCAGCAGACTTGTGCATGCTATCAGGCATATCACCCTGAAACAAAGCAGAGAGATGACAGGTTTTGCATGTGTATAAACAAAGATGATAACTCTGCTGTCAATTCCATCCAATTTCAAATTAGAAAATAAAGAGTAAGTTCAAAATATCAATAGCATAATTTGGCATTGTTCATAATGCGGGGAGCTTCACCACACTACTGGATTACCATGTCAACATAACAAGCATAGATGAAGGGCAAAGAAAATCATTGTATCTATTTTGGTTAATGTGCATGGCATGTTGTTCATATCATCAGCCACATCAGTAAGATAAAACAGGAGATGACAAGGTGCAAACGTGGGCTGCTTCACCACACACTGGATTATAGATCAACAAAAACAAGCATACATATATGGAGTATTGAGTAATGTGCATGGTATGAATAAGGAATTTGGTTTTACAAGTAAAACTTGGAACTTACGGTTCTTGCGAACATGCATTTTGGTAGAAACAGCAAACTAAACAGCAGTAAACGATAGGGAGTATGAGCAAATTAAACAGCAGTTGAGGATAAAGGCTTTAGAAGGACTGACTTACATTAACAGTTAACATCGGCTTTATAATGCCCTTCTCCATGTCAAGGGAAGGATAACTCAAGAATTTCAGCACAGAATCTTCTTCATAAGCATTGCCTGTACTCTACATTTTGTAGAGAGTAATTATAGATATGATAATACTGGAAGGGATAGAGGATAATGAAGATAAGATGCAGATTGATGCTACATAATCAACTACCAATCCCTGGAAGTGCAAGCATTACAGGACAAAATGTACTGACAAGAGCAATGGGCTACACTTCTGCACTGGCATTGTCTGTGTATTCTACTTTTTGGTAAGATTAAATATAGATCTGATCTTTTTAGTAAATGGTGGGCGAGGGAGATAAGATGCAGAATGCTACACAATGAACCAATCCCTCTTCCCATAATACAAGAGTGTTTTGAACACTGGTGTACTATACAAAACGTTCTTATATTATAGGACGGAGGGAGTAGCTGTTAATGTAA
The DNA here is from genome assembly GCF_018294505.1 of Triticum aestivum. Taxonomy (NCBI): domain Eukaryota; kingdom Viridiplantae; phylum Streptophyta; class Magnoliopsida; order Poales; family Poaceae; genus Triticum; species Triticum aestivum. Next base: position 561,950,881 of record NC_057802.1, read on the forward strand.
GTACAGTCATAGACGACATTCAGTCCTTACAAGAGGACTGCAGAGCTAAACCTCTTCAAAAGCATTGGGTTGAATCTAAATTTATGTAAGAGTCCATACGGATCTTATAATGTCCACCAAATGGACGATAACGAGGCTAACATGTGTAGTGATGCTACATAATCAAATAGCTATGAAAGTAAGTATGGTCATACAGGGCAAGAGGTACTCACAAGAGCAATGCAGTGTGCAGTATAGTTGCGAGATTCTGTGGTCCCTTGAAAACGAATGTTCTCCTGCTAACAGTTTTCGTACAAGTGAGATGTTAAGGCAAATGCAGAAATGTAGTTCAAATTGTGATGTGATATCATAGATAGTACCTTACGCTGCAGCCGAGACCAATGTGAAACAAGATTATTCCAGTCACCATCAGATAAATGTAGCACCGGAGACTTTACAGAAATTTCATTTAGAGGCTTGCCATCGAAGTGCGCTTGCCTCAGGTAGGAATGATACTTCATCAACGAGTGCTTGAAAAGCGCAACCAACCCTTGCTCGTCTTCACAATCCAGTTTGGTCCTCGCCTATTTAAAAGAATGAAATCTTGTGTCTTCTGTCAGCAGAAACATATGCAGTAATGACCACGAATAACATTAGTACATTACTTATGCGTAAGTTGCGGAGGAAGACTGGAAATTGTTCTGTGTCTGCGGTATAATCTTTCCATGAAGGAAAGATGCGCACAAAGTTCCTGACAACAATATAAGCTTTGTCTTCTAAACTGGGAAGAAATGGAACAGGGGTCCTATTTGCTGCAATTGGGGCTCTCTCTGGTGCGAAAAGGGATTTGGCAACTGGATTTGGTGTACTGTTTGCTGGAATGGGGGTTTTGCGTCGTAGAGCTGGTGCTATGTCAACTGGCATAATCATAATGTTTGCTGCAGTTGGGGTCTGCTGAGTTGGGGCATCAGAAATGACCAGTGTAGTAGGGCTAGAGTCTGCTAGAGTTGGGGTGTTTTGTGGGTCAGGTGATATTGCAACTACACCTAATTGGCTATTTGATTTATCAGGTGCCACTACCTTTTCCAAGTACTTTGCTTGCGCTCCTCCACGATCAGCAATCGCCCTCTTCCTTTTGAACGTCTGATACACAAGAACAACATTTGAATGGATAAATATGGTATGATGACACATGGAATATGTACTGAAAATGGATAGGCAGGCCGTATTCGCATACACGATGTGTAAACTAAGCTAATGGCAGTTCAAGAAAGTAGAAGCAATGCAAAACATCAGTTGCAAGATATGTGCGACAAATATAACCTTGGAAAGTTAGAGCAAGCACATTGATGGGTGAATAAGATAGGGCATCTTCCTCCGACTCCTCCAATAGGGAGCTACATTGACTTAGGTCTCCCTCTAGCTCAGAATCACTGTTAGGATCATATTCTGAGCATGAATCTGTAGGTGGAGAGCGTTTGCATTGCATTGCATCCAGACTTGATTTCAGTCCCTTAATGCCAAGTTTGACAGCCATGGCATTGTTCTGCTTTATTCTTTTCATGCGCGCAAGCTCATAATCATTATGATGCTGTTCAGAATCTGAGACTCATGAAAACATAAAAAGTAGTCAGATTATCTATGGAATGCATCGCAGATTCAACTCGAAGAGTGTCTCCCTATAAACCCCTGCATATGCAAAGTTCACCCCCCAACCGTGCTGACCAGACCACACACAGAAATACAAACCCCTTATGTCTCTATAACAGGCAGACACACATTTCAAAACTAAAGTAGGAACATTAGAATTATATGAAATTCGTATTTGAACAAATAAACTAAGGAATTATGAGTGGCATAATGTTTAGCTTCAAGGGTGGAGTGTTGGTAGTGCGACACAAAGCAAGTAGGCAGATTGTATTCCCTCTAAAAGATCGAAGCCTATGTAAAAGCTGGAAATGACACTTTCTTTCTATACAATGCAGTGTTCGTTGCCCACACATGATGGAAGAGATCACATAGAGAAATACTATTCACTCATGTCTACGGTTGCAGTATTTAGAAACAGGGTGGTCCACGCTAAAAGAATATTGACAACAAATAAGACAAGGCAAGCATAGATGTCGTGAATCAATCATTTACTTGTCAGCTCACTAGGACAAGTATGCAGAATTGTAACTACAGTAAGAGACCGTCCAAAATCTGAATCAAGAAGTTTGTCTAGCACTTATTGTTTGCAACTAATCGACGTGAATAATTGGATATTATATCAAATGAGTAAGAAAGACAAGTAAAATTTTCAACAAACCTGGCTTGCAGTAGTAATCTAGGTCAATGTCACTACGACCAACAATCCAAAATGACTAGTGTGTGTTCCTAGGGCCGGAATTTTGAAAACCCTATGAACTTTACAGGTACTAAAGATTACCGAAATACATCTGAAGCATTAAGTGTAGGGTAGCACTGAGCACACAACAAACCCTAATGACAGTCCTGCCAAATGAGTAATGAATCAATTAGAAAATGGGTGATGAGGAGTGGCTGCTGAGTGTTGAGGACTTTTCTCAGGATAAATCGGGTTGGCTTAATGGGTGCTCCACGCCTGAGCCCTGAACGGACTGGGAAGGTAGGCACGGCGGCGCGCCCGGGCAGCAGTGACGCTGTTGGGCGAGCGGCTCCTGACCTCCTGTTAGTCCAAGGTCTCCTCCTAGAGTCATGCCGTCCGGGGACGGCAAGTCGCCGGCGAGGCAGGCGGTTGGGGGCGAGTAGAGATCGGAAACGCGCAGCAGAACAGAGGGGAATCGGGGCCTGGGACGACCCAAAATCCCAGGGTGGGCCGGCCCACCGTGGGCACCCTATAGAGATACACACCCGAGCGGCGAACATGCATTTTCGGAACTAATTTAGGAACATTTAGCTGACCAATTAAACGAATTTGTTTTAATAATATCAGATTCGTATTTGAACAACTAAGCTTGTTTAGCTTGATGGGTCGTGCAGTGCTATTATGACACGAAGCACGTATTCTGATTGTATAGTGATCATAAAAGGGGGAAACCGGAGAAATGATATTTAGCAGCCATTGTTTGCTTCGAACTAAGAACTAAATTCTAAGAGCTGAAAAGAAAGTAGAGTAACCAAGTTAAGATCTATTTTCTGGTTGAGATCAAAAAGTTGAGGAGATATGAAGTACCACCTCTCTTGCGGTGCCGTGTAGGCATCGGGGGTGCGATGGCTGTCGGTGGCGTTGAAGCAGATCTGCGACGGTAGACGGGTGCATCGGGGGATAAGTCCCGTTGCGGTGGAAGAGAAGGTCGTGTGAGTGGCCCCGGCAAAGAGGACGACGACGCCGATGAAGCGAGAGGACGTGATGCAAGGGTCTTGGTCCGTCGCCGTGGATGAGAAACGTCCATCTCTAGCAGTGGACGACGCGGTCTTGGTAGGCGCTCCGGCATGGTGGAGGACGGTGGTGATGGATGTGGTGGAGGACGGCGGCGATGGATGTGGTGGAGGACGGCGGCGATGGATGGGGTGGCGGACGGAGGCTGGTGTGGGGATGGTGTTCTAGCGCGGACGGTGTATGAATGGGAAAATGGAGGGAGAGGTACGGGGAACCATGTTTTTGGGACGCGCCTGTCTAAAATATGGGAAAGTTACGAACTTAGCCCCCGTTTAAAATTTGGACGTCTCGTCGGTTGGGGATACGACGGTAATCTCGCATCTTGCCAATATTTGCCCAGAGCGATTTCGGGCGAGGAGAGGGTGTTTGGCGCCCATGGTTGGCGCCCATGGTGTATGAACGGGGCTGACAGGTAGGGCGGTTGTTTCACGTCTGAGTGAAGTTACAAACCTGCCCCTATTGAAAATATTTGCCTACATCGATTTCGGCCGAGTCGAGTTTATTTTGCCGCCCACCGTGTATGAATGGGGAAATGGAGGGAGAAACAGAGGTCTTTTGGACGGGCTTGAATCAAATGTGTTTTGCCGCCCATGTTTGGCACCCACCGTGTCGGAATGGGCTCAGAGGCGGTCGTGTCACGTCTTATTGAAGTTACTATCCTACCCCTATTAGAGCAGTGGAAATCGGGCCGATGGATTGTCTGTGTAATGGGTAGACAGTAGTTTCCATCTCCCAAACACTTGGCTTCGGGCAGCCGACGTGGGAGTGGACATTTTGCCACTTCTTTCGAATTTTGGGACAATAAGCATCCACGTTTACCCTGGCAACTAAATTCGAATCCATTTTGCATTCCTATACGAATCTTTATAAATCATTCTATGTGTTTTTATATATAATCAAAGGGACAACAAAGATGTATTCCACTGTCATATATGAATATGGTATTACAAATGCCGATACTCAAATTAAGAAGCTAGAATCCAGTTTAAGGTGAATTCGAATATTTGGAACACTTCATGTCCAACTCAAATGTCACACGCAGCATAATGTGTACTCCCATTTAGATATGTACACAAGCGATGTATCAAGATTCAAATACCGAGTGAATCAACCAAGAATGTACAGAACTAACAGACATATAAACACTTATAGAGTATATGGATCAATAATATCAACTAACATACATAAGCCAGGCCGCTGTACTTTTCTTTGCTACAACAGCATCCTTTTTTAGCCAAGCTACTATAGCATCTTAATCCTTTCCGATGCGTTCCACTTATGGTCCATCTATACCACTATTATTGCTGAATGCACATTCAGCCCGATTGGCATATTTGTAGGTCTGGCACAACAATCAAAATGAAATGTCTCCGTGTCTTATCAATTAATACAGACTTGTGCTCAAATAAAATTACAGACCAAAAAACAAAAAACAAAAAACAATTATTACATGATCTCTAAAACAAATGGTTTAATTGATTACATGAACAAACAACACAAAGGTTATTCAATGATGGAAAGAACATTTCACCTATGATTTACCAAGTGGGAATTTAATTTCCTTTTTTCCTTCACGACCTTAACAATGTAGTCAGTCTCAGCTTGCTTCATTTTGAAATCCACCAAATATTTAATGGTTGTCTTGAGTACTGCTACTGATTGTGTTGTTTGCTTCCTCAACATGTCAACTTCATCTCTAAGTGCAGAAGCAGAATCTCTTTCTACCACTAGTTTAGCCTCTAGAGCATCAGCAGTTGGCAATTCATAATGCACGATTGGGCCGGTGCCACTGCTGTGGGATGATACAACGTCCATGGGGACCTCGCTCTTTGATCTTGGGCTAACCTGTTTTGCCATTAAAGTTTCAATTGGATTCAGAAAAGTTGAAGTTAGCAAAACATCTCAACTGGGAGTTATAACAACAAACCAGTTAAACAAACAAGGAATTAAAGAGTTTCAATTCGATGCTGAAAAGTAGTTATTAACATCATTATAACCCGTTGTTGCAGCAGCAAAGCAGTTAAACAAACATGTAGCTATTTAAGTTCAGGCAAACAGGTAATTCTTAACAGTAAGTATCAAACACATAGATAGGTGCAGTCTATAACAGGATTAACAGGCTGTGGCATTATGTAATCGGTAGCAAACTAAATTAAGCCAAGCAACGTAATTGAGCAATTTTGCAATAAGTGGCTAACTAAAATTCCGAGAAGCAGGTAATTGAACTTATGCTAGTTCTTTGTACAGGAGCACTGCAACTTCTTTTTCGCTTACAAGGTTGTACGAAGGAGTCCATGGCATCAATTGCTTGGATACGCAGTCTCAATACTTCTTTCTTCCCACACTGCATTGGTAAGTCGAATATTTAATCTGGTAAGATGCTGCATCCTTGATATGTTATATGAGGACGTGTAGTCAGACTAGTTGTAGCCACACACATCACACTGGCTTTTACTGTATATTTCATGCGATTACTTTTGGCATATCGAGATCTAAGAAATCTACAATAGGATGAAAAGACTGGCATCCTTCACATTATTGGCGAACTCAGTTCATACAAACAAGCAATTCAACCATTCTGTGGGTAAATCAAAAGTGCCACTGGAATATTTTTCACTACCCCCATCATACATGCAAAAAGGGGCGACGCCACCATAGGGGCTGGTATGGGCGGCCGCCTTGGGTGGCTCGAAAGTGTGCACCTAGTTTGAGTCTTCCAGGTTGGCCCAGACTAGTTTTGTTCGTCCCAACGCACGAGCAGGCAATGCAAAAAATGAAGAAAAATGTTTCAATTTGGATAGGCCAATAACATAACTGCAAGGCAGGCCCTATAGCAGGCTCGCGGCCCAAACGAGCGCCTCCCATATCGATCGACAGCAGAAAAATCCCAATTCATCCGCTCCAGTCTGGTTCGCTCCTAACCTAGCCGCCGCTGGACAGACCGACACAGCACTTACTCGCGCCCTCATTGGAGGGCGGTCGCCGGGCTTCAAGCGAAAGGAAGGACAAGAAGATGAAGATCCAACCCGGGATGTAGCCTGCGTGGGAGGCAGTGGCGGCAGCACGGGCATGGCATCGAGCTTGCGCAAACGGACAGTCGCAGCTTGCAAGAGTAGCATGCGCAACGAGCAGGTACATCACAGCCCTTATTATATCTAATTCAACTCTTCAATTTCTGGCCAATAGTTAAACCTGGCGGTGTTGTAAAACTGCTTGTATGTAGGGAATCTATGAGAAAATGAAACCAATTTCTACTTATTTTATAACTCCCCCAATCAATACTGAACTGACTGAATCTGATGTATCTAATCAAGTTTCCGGTGCAAACATCCAAGCTCATGTTTTTCTTGAGCCTGAAGTGTCTAATGAACAGACTGCTAATGAAGGATTTGATGCAAACATTTTACATGCTCTTGGTGATGAACATATAGTGTCTAATGAGGCATCTAATGCAAGCATTTTGCAAGCTCCCATTGAAGGATTTAGTGTCTAATGATGATTTGCTATGTTGAGAGAGACATAGATATTTGCAGGCATTGATGACAAGCAAATTATAGTGCATTTTCATGGCTTGAGGAAACGTCGAGGCCATCTACCAGAAAGTCCCCGTATCATGACAACGTAGCATAAATACTTTTCTAATCTGTTGTTTGAAACTATTGGCATACTTGTGCAGGATAGATATATTGATATGCAGTTTGTGCACTTGTTATAGGTGCAATTACACTTCGGTATTTTCAGCCAGAGAACGAATAATTCAAGCAGGTACAGACCATGTTTGTAGTCCTTCTACACCATGTTGCATTTTGTGTTTTTTGGTGCTTGCATCATTTAGTGTTTATAATCTGAACTACTTTGGATCATTAGCTGGTTTTCAAAGTGCATGTAGCTTCACATTTCTCAAGTTATGTTGATTTCCGGAGTGCAAGTGCCTTCGTATTTTTTAAGTTAAATGTTCGCCCCTGGTAACTTGAATTCATGGATCCGCCACTGCACACAAATCATACACGAATGCCAGTACGAATTAAATGAAATGTAGGGACTTACGCTAGCTCGTTGTACAGGCTCACTGCAGCTCTGCTTGCGCTTGGGATGTTCCATGTACAAGTCCATGTTACCACTTGCTTGGATGTGCAGGCCTTGTGCTCCTTGCATCCCCCTCTGCATTTTTGACACGGCGAATGGCTGATCAAATAAGAGGAATCGACCTTGTTGTTGTACCAGAGGACAGATACTTACAAGGTTATACGGGTGTGCAGGATGTGTACCAGATCCCGTAGCGCCGTCATGCTTCGCTAAAAAATGGATTTGCTTGTTTCAGATGATATCTCCAGAAGAAATAAGAGTTAAAGTCAGAGTTGGATAGGCGTATAAGCAAAGAGAGCAGTGAAAGGATATCCAAACATCGTCGGAACAGTGAAGGGAGTGATGTGTGGATACCTAGTTTGGACCGGCGTTTGGGCATGCTTGCCTAGCTAGAGTGCGGGTCACTTAAGAGCCATTGAGGGTGATGCGCTGGCTGGCCGTGCACGGATGCAGATCTTGAGTGGTAGCGGAGCGCTATGATGCGGTGGACGAGACC
>NC_057802.1:561959095-561960098 GCF_018294505.1 Triticum aestivum
GCGCGACAATGTGCTTGGTGAAGTAGCCCCGGTGAGCTGGGAGACGGCGTCGGTGAAGCGCACCTGATGCGGTGGAAGTCAGTGTCTGTGAGGCACGTCGGTTGCGGCGGCCGACGTTGTCGGTGGACCACCCGGTGCGGTGGACGAGGGCATAGATGAGGTAGCTCCGGTGCGGTGGTGAAGCGCGACCGTCGTCTTCGTCGTCGTCGTCCGGCACAGAGGTGGGGAAAGAGACGAGACGAGGGGCGATTCGAACTTTGCTTGGGTTGGCGGCGAATTAGGGATTTGAGCAATCTGGGCGCGGAAGGGGACGGTGGAGAAGGGAGATTTTGCAGGGCTGGAATTGGGGCCGCCAGATATTTCAATCCGAAACGTGGAAGCGCGAACTTATTTTGTCATCGTCCTTTTTTGGGTGGGTGGCTGGGTGCTACGCGTCCGTCCGACACACGCGACCACCACGACACGACCCTGGTGCGCCTACATTTGAGAATGCAAACGAATCTTCTTTCATTTGCAAACGAATCTGTATGTATTACCATGCCCGTGTTTTCCTTGCAATAATTAGTCATTCGAAACGAGATACTATGAATTAATTAATGAGGAGTTATTTGAAAAAAAACGAAACGGTATGCACGCTAACATGGATTAGAGTGTGTGTCACATAGTTAGTTATTTGAATTAGAGTGTGTGACACATAGCGATCTCCAATTCTAACGTGGATTTCGCATTTCACTGTATCCATGATACTTTTTTAATACAAATTCATATGTATATGATGAACACCATGGTAGTGAGAAAACTTTTGGATGGATTCAAACATATGACCTACAAAATAGCACAACAAATCGAGTCAATGCCAACTTTTCGACACCTAGTATGGCATGAATTCGAAATAATTACCCATATGCATGGTCCTCAGTTCAAATCTTACAATGTACACCGAATTGAAACATCGATATTAAGTCTCATACTATCTACATTCAAATGTTGTTTTTAGCCACCC
>NC_057802.1:561960268-561965381 GCF_018294505.1 Triticum aestivum
GTATCGGTCAATCTTCCTCTCCTAACCACCTTAGGAAGCTATCGGTTTCCAACACACATCCATTCTTTCTCTCCATGTTTCGATCTCTAACTCTCTCAACTACACAACCCCCTTTTTCCACTCTGTTACGAAATGTATTTACCTCACACACCCACCATTGCACCCCATGCCGAGCTCTCTCTCTCTCTCTCTCCCTCTCCCTCTCACCCTCTCGCGCTAAATACATGCATTGCCTATCTAGCCCCCCAACCTCTCGTGCGCACGCACGCACATTGTCTATCTAGGTCACTCCCTCGAGACTGTCTCACTATTTCTTCCGCACGGCGGGCCACACTCGCTCATTCTCGCTCTCTTTATCTAAGTCTCGTTTAACCTCGTTTTCTTTCACACACAAATAATATATCTCCCTGTTCGGGCCTCGATCGACACACTCTATACTCTCTTACACAGATTGTCTATCTAGGTCAGTCCATCGAAGCCGCCCCCACTCTTTCGACTTCATGTCGGGCCACGCTTGCTCTCTCTCTCTCCCTCTCTCTCTCTTTGTATGTCTCGATTGACCTCGCTCTTTCTCGGACAAAAACGATATATCACCATGTTTGAGCCCAATTCGACTTATTCACATTGTATACTCTCTCACGCACATTGTCTATCTAGGTCACTCTCTCCAACCCGTCTCACTCTTTCGGTCACACGACGACCCTATGTGATCGATCGACCTTGCTTCCTCCCATGCACAAAATATATCTACACATCTGTGACTGGATCATCTCTCAAGCTCTATCTTACAACCCTCACCCTTGCCAAAAGCTCAATCGGACAATATCTCTCCAGAGCATATATATTTGTTCCATGAATGTCGGACCACACTCACTTTGTCTCTCTATCTATATGTCTCTCGATTGACCTCGCTTTCTCACGCCGTATCTTCCACACATTGAAGCTACCTCTCCATCCCTCGCAAAGCCGGAGCTATTTACATTGCGAGGGGCACTCCAACCTTGGATTAATTTGTGTAGGCATATATTCCGGTCGGTTTAGATTATATTTTCGTAGCATTCGGCCCACAACTACTCGAAACACCGTTGCAACCCCCGCAACTCCCCTAGTTGATTTCCCTCTGGCTCGGTCATCGCTCTCTCGCACGTCCTTTCTCGGCTTCAACGTCGCACCATGGTATTATTGCAAAAAACTCTGTTGTTCTCTTTAATTATTATAAATAAGCTACAAAACTACACACCGATAGTCCACTTGGAATGGAACAAATTTGGACCCACAAATTAAAGTGCTACAAACTACACACCGAGGGGCCCACATGTCATGAAACAAATTTGGACCCATATACAAATTAAAAAATAAAGGACGAGGATCGAACATGCGACCAGGGCCTTCAAGCCGCACGTCAATAGGCAACATACGTAGAACAACAATGTTTGTAGTACCTCCCTTTGTTCACATAATGTTTTTATATTACCACAGCCTATTTAATTGATACATGTAATATTATTTTTAGTACTATTCGCCTTCACTTGCTGGTGGGTTCCATGTGTGCTCTCTCTCTCCTCCCCTTCTGCGTTTAGACGCACGGGCATACACAAAGAACTCGCGGGCGATGTTGCCGTTGACCATATCTGGACGCATTCATAAGTTATGGCACCAGTTTCACGTGCTAGAAGCACTAGACAGTGTGTACGTGCAATGCACGTTAATTTGGAAGTATATTAAGTGCATGCGGATATTAAGTTGGATACTATTTGCGTGTTATTATGTGATTAGCACTATTTTTGGCATGAAATTAACTGCACGCTAAACGTGTTGAGCGCTCGACATTGAAGCAGTCTAGGTCGTTGGATGACAAGGAATAGATGTGGCTTGATGACGTTTTATATTTAATTTGATACGACTCTAGCAGACCATTCAATCGATCAAACCATAGATTTCATTTAGTCTAACTCCAACTTTAAATTATACGACGATCGATCTAAAATAAACGGAAATGATAAACGTTCGGATTTTAAGCATGGCAATCCGAACGTTTTTCATGGCAAATTTAGATTACGCGGCGGCGGCGGGGGCATCTTGCGGTGGGAAGCGGCTCCTCTGCCGTGCTCTGTGTGTCGTCGGGCCACTGACCGACGGCGACGGCGGTGTCTTGCGCCGTTGTTGGCGTACTCGTGGACGTTGGCCCTAGCTTCAAGGAAGGCCACAATGTTCTGGACTTCGGTCTCCAGGAGCGAGTCAACTGGCGGGAGGAGGCGACTGGCGTTGGTGCAAGGAAGCGGTCGACGGTGGCCATCCATGCCGCTGAGGGGGGCACTGGCACCCGCGCGGGGACAGCCGCTGTCAACGGCACGACGGAGACATTTGTGTGCACGAGCACCGGCACGGGCACACACGTCAGTGCACGCGCAGGCGCATGCACTGGCAGGTGCACGGGCACTGGCACGGGCGTGCGTGCAGTGCACGCGCAGGCGCATGCGCTGGCAGGTGCACGGGTGCGTGGAAGTCGGCAGGGACCTCGTGGAACCCCGTGGCATCAAGCTCGGTGACAATGTGCGGCTCCCAGCCCATCAATGCCACGGGGATGGGTGCTGGCGCAGTCGGGGCGACGGGAGCCGGAACGGGAGTGGGGACAGGCGTGGTGCCTTCCCGCAAGGCCAGTTCAAGCTCGTCCCAAAGCGCCTTATTTTCTTGAGACTCCGGCTGGGTGTCTTCCTCAGGAAACTAGAAGACTAAGGGCAGACCATCGTGATGCGGCATGGCGTATGTTTAGGTCAAGCTGGTTGGAGGTACACGATAGGAGAATCGGAGAGGAAGAGAGAAGATTGTAGCGATACCGGGTAGTGCGGGGTTGATTTTAAACTGCGGCGCCGGCGACATTAAAAGTGGGAGCAGTTGGGACGAAGGTGGGCGGCGGAGCCTGGTCAAAGGGCTCGCCTCGCGGTGAGCCTGCACAGCGGTCTGCTCGCACGCCTCCCTGTCAGCCGGCGCAGCGGTCTGCTCGCAAGCCTCCCGTCGACTCACACGCTTGCTCAGAAGGCACCTGCGGATGAGAAGCGGGACTCGTGGCGGCACGTAAATGCCCACGGTTTCAATAGTGAAAGCGTTCGCCTTAACGTGACAGGTCTTTGTTCCAAAATACCTTGGCTCTTCATTTGTGCAACATGTCATAAGCAGCTTGTCTCAAATTGAAGAAAAAAAATTATGAAGTAATATTTGTGCCATATCACGTGACCATGCTCAGTTTCAAGATTTTACGATCACTTTTGGATTTTCTGAAATTTAAGATCCAGGATTCGAAACAATATCATAACCTGCATCATGCAATAAATTTTCAAGCCATACATCTGTCCTGTTGTATTTCTTAAGAAAGGATTTGGTCAAACATTTTGCTTAATTAGACATCAGACAAGTTATATATGCAGAGCAAAAGGATAATCCCTCCGTACCAGTGCATTGCCTGATATATTAACTCAAGTACTAGGCACGAACAAACGGGCTCAATTCTGTGCTCATCCTGGTGTAGTAGTAGTAGTACTACTAGGCAATGCAGTTGACGGGTTGACCTTGGCGAGCGGCGACCGAGGGAATTGAACCGTGCTCGGCACGGTAGGTAACGTTGTCTAGTTACTTTTTTTAACACAACGTTGTCTAGTTACTAAAGCATCCCTCCATTGTTCATCGGTAGTCATTATGGACCGGGGACATGAGGGGAATTTCCTAGGGCTGGAATTCTGGTCGCCAGATATTTCGACTCAAAACGCGGAGGCTCGACTGGTTGGGGTTGCGTAATGTGCGTACCACGCACGCCACCAGAAGGACACGAGCCCGGGTTTTTTTATTTTTTATTTCTTTAGGATCAACACGAGCCAAGGTCTAGCTGGTACACCGTTGGGTCCTACCATTCGAGAATACGAAAGGAACCTTTTAAGTTGCCGAACGAATCTATGTGTATTACAATGCCCGTATTTTCCTTGCAAATACTAATCTCAACGTGGTAATTGATTTATGACGAGTTGTTGAATTAGAGTGAGTTTGTGATATAGTGATCTCAACGTGGATTTCACATTTCATGGTATCCCCGCTAAGTTTTTCAATGCAAATGACACCCACACACGAACACAACAACAATCCAATAAGTATAGTGCATCTATTTTTCCAAACCATGCATATATGACACGAATTCAAAAATACTCCTTCTGTTCCTCAATATTAGTCTTTTAGAGATTTCAACAAGCGACTACATACGGAGCAAAATGAGTGAATCTACACTTTAAAATATGTCTATATACATCCGTATGTGCCAGTCCACTTGAAATCTCTAAAAAGACTAATATTTAGGAACGAAGGGAGTAAAATGTAAGACATGCATGGTCCTCAATTCAATATTTAAAACGGACATGAAACTGAAACATGAATATTAAGTCTAGTACTACAGTACATGCAAATGTTGTGTTTAATTAGGCGGAGCTATGATTGTCGGGGGTCCTTAGATAAAATTGTGAAGCTCTGTTTAGGGTTGTTTAGATTATATTTGTCCCCACCCTCCCAACCACCGATTGGTTGTGCACCCCCACCCCTCCTCCCCGGGAGAATATCATGTGCCCCCATACCTTAGATGCTACATGCCGATACGAGTTGCTTGGAGCTTGTAGATCTGAGATATAGCAGCTCACATGATGTCTTAATATTTTTACAGGAAACCTTGATGAGTTTGAGAATTGCACACAATTTGTACAAAAACTACTCAGATGCCCTTGGATCCCATATCCAACGACCTCGAAGCTAGTATCACCGTAGCATCTAAGATGAAGGAGGACATCATATTCTCCTGTATGTAAGAATAACATGTGCTACCACACCTTAGATGCTTTGGTGATACAAGCTCTTCGGAGCCGTTGGATTTGTGACCCAATGCCTCCTCGGTGGTTCGAATGGTTTTTTGCAGAAAAGCCCCCAAAGAGTTCGGCCACTGCTTACAAGCACAAAGACTGCTCAGATGCCATTGGATCTCAGATCAAACGACCTCGAAGCTCGTATCACCGTAGCATCTAAGATGAAGGAGGACATCATATTCTCCTGTATGTAAGAATATCATGTGCTACCACACCTT
>NC_057802.1:561965498-562015730 GCF_018294505.1 Triticum aestivum
AATGGTTTTTTGCAGAAAAGCCCCCAAATAGTTCGGCCACTGCTTACAAGCACAAAGACTGCTCAGATGCCATTGGATCTCAGATCAAACGACCTCGAAGCTCGTATCACCGTAGCATCTAAGATGAAGGAGGACATCATATTCTCCTGTATGTAAGAATATCATGTGCTACCACACCTTAGATGCTTTGGTGATACAAGCTCTTCGGAGCCGTTGGATTTGTGACCCAACGCCTCCTCGGTGGTTCGAATGGTTTTTTGCAGAAAAGCCCCAAATAGTTCGGCCACTACTTACAAGCACAAAGACTGCTCAGATGCCATTGGATCTCAGATCAGACGATCTTGAAGCTCGTATCACCGTAGCATCCAAGCTGCGAGAGCACCTTATGTTTTCTATGAGGTGCTCCCGCGCCGTAGATTCTATGGTGATACGAGTTCACGGAGATCTAACGGCCCACAGTAGGAGGTTTGAATGTTTTTGCAATATACGGCTGAGAGAGTTTGGGAATTGCGCAGAAAGTACAAGTACGATGCATGTGCCATCTGATCACTGATCATAAGACCTAGATGCTCATATCACCGTAGCGCGTAATTAAGCTACGGGGAGCACCTAAGATGAGCAACGGGTAGCCGTTGGATCCAAGATGCAGCGGCACACATGAGGCCTGAATGTTTTATTTGCAAAAAAACCTTTGGAGAGTTTGGAAATTGCGCATAATTACAAAGACTACTCCCAAGCCATTGGATCTCACTTCCAACGGTGTAAAAACTCGTATCACCATAGCATCTAAGCTGCAGGGTGGATATGATATTCTATGCCGCTGTCATTTTTGTTCGTAAACTTGCAAAATACGTGTAACTTGCGTCGTTACTTGTCTAACCGCGCAAAGTGTTTGTTAAAAAAACCATCCTACACTGAAATATCGGAACAACACACGGGGGTCCCACTTGTCATTAATCAAATTTGGACCTAAAACTAACAAATCTGAAAGACGAGATTTGAACTGGCAACCTGGACTACAAAGCGTAAGTCGATAGCCTGAAACAACAACAGTTGTTGGCTTTGTCCCATAACTTGATTTTATACAGTATTACGTTGAGTAGAGTAGAGGGAGTGCCTCGTCTACACGTGCATGACCGTTGACTCACTTACTGGTGGGTCCCAGGTCCGCGATCTCTCTCTTCTCTCCATCATCTAACCTTTGCATGGGCACACACGAAGAGCGGCGCTAGCTTGCCGTGGTGTTATTACAACTAAAAAATGCTTGGAAAATAGAAGAATCGCCTAGAACAAGAGACGTTGTGGCTGGTCGAGATGGAGCTAACCACACCTATCCTCCGTGCCATGTTAGCATGATGAAGCTGTGTAGCTAGTGGGGTGTTTTCGACCGACTGGCTGGGTCCCGAGGTCGAACCATAGGTACTACGTCTGATACAGTAAATTTTTACACGCACATTTTTCCTCCGTGCCGAGACATGGCACACCCTACCGCGCGGTTTCGGGGTCCTCCCGGGTGATGCACGCATATATTCTTCCTGACGTGGGACGCCCTACCGCGCGTTTTCGCCGAAGCAAGTAAATAAATGAGTCATCAAATCACGAAAGACCACTTTTCCCGCCGTGTACATCAGTGAAGCACGGTGGCTAGCTAGTTGGGCTAGTTCGACCGATTAGCTAGGCTGCCGCCACATTTGTTTTTTCACCCCTTTTTTATCTACTTGCCGGCAGGTAAATTTAAACATCCACCGCGGCGTTGCTCTGATGTTTGAGTGCGGCAGGATTTTTAATTTTTTGATTGACCGGAGCAGGCGCGACAGGATTTTTAATTTTTTGATTGACGGGAGCAGGCGCGGCAGCAATTAGTCACGATGACTCTGCCTGTAAAACCCACTGCTCCCTGATTTGAGAAGTCGTCCATCGGTGTTTTACCATGGTGAAAACCAAAAGATTCCCTGCTCCTCGGCTGGCTCCCTCCGCCTTCCCGTAGATTGCATTGCCTTTCAGCCGTTTCGCCCCCTGCATCACCAACATCGTGCGCCTCGAGAAGCAGAGGGACTTCGGTGGTGTTTAGGCGCCCTCTGCATGGGCATGTCCATGTCGCGGCGCAAAACGACCGTTGGATCAAACTCAGACGATGCAGATCAGTCACTGTAGCACAAAGCGTGTGGGTGTGTTTGGTTGCATTCTCGTCTCAATATAGTGTGTAAGTCACCTTACGAAAACCAAATAATCCCAAAACACTTAGGCACGGTACATTAACTCCCTCCCCGTTTCTTGTTTTGTGACATATCAACCAATAAGAGACGTGGGTCGTGCATGCTTTCAATGACTTGAGACTAATAAACATGACATGCAGTGGTTAGTTCATTGCATGCAATGCTATTAATTAGCAAAAGACATTAAGTTTTCTCGTTTTCCTCTCCGCCTTGGTCGTAGTGCACAACGTAAGATGACTTACACACCTAGACGGAGTAGTTGTTTCCTCTTCGTGTATTTGTGTTAACCTACTAGTGTCGACTCATGCACCCTTCATGCACTTTGCCAAACACCCAAAAGTGGGTCGAGAAGGGAACTTTTGCTCCCATCCCGTGCACCCTTCATACACCCTGCCTAACACTATTCGTGCTTCATATGGTTGATGTTTCTTGGAGTACTGTAGCACCATACTCTTCGTGCACTGTAGACCTAGTTCTGTTAACATTGATCTCACCGTTCATTCTCGACCGGACAGTCAAGAAAGCGGTACTATATTACTACATTACTGTTCATATAGTTGACATGCGCACAACATCATTTGTCGTCATCATATCTTACTACACTAGCAACAAGATTATGTAGTACTGACGTATGAACCACTACACGTACCTAGTAGTAGGAGCACTGTGTATGTTCAAGTGGCTGCCGTGTTTTGCCCTCGTCCGTCGTAAGAGTGGAAACACTTGCTGTAATCATTTTTGTTCTTCAGAAAAACAGTGGACACGCTCTACCGTGCGGATCCTCCTCCAGCCATGCACTAAATTACTCACTTTCGCCGACGTGTGGGGCAGCCAGCATCGGGGTCCACTAGCCATGCACTAAATTACTCCGTAGTAGAGTGACGGTAGACTACCCCGATCGAAGCGCCGCAGTAATGCCCAATGAGCCGTCAAATCACAAAACCCCCTCCTTTCCAGCAGTAAGTTGGACGGACGAAGAAACCATCATATCATTCTTCTCTCTCAGCTTCCTCTCTACCCAACCCTCGCTTCTCCCTCATCTTGTTCCTCATTTGTTCAAGAAAACCCCGACCTGCTTCTGCCATTGTTCTTCTCTCCCAAAGAAGGAAAGGTGAGCGCATCAATGGTGTTGATTCTGGCCAAGGCCTGGTCTTGCAACCCCGAGACTTATCCTATAACTCCCTCTCTTTTCTTCTTTTCGGTTTGTGGTTATGGTTTCTTTTCTTTTATTTCTATTTGACAGTTTCTTTATGGACGCTGGAGCACCGGCCGAAGTGATGTCTATGGCTCTGGCCAAAACCGTCGAGGCTCATGGTACGAAGAAGCGCAAGCACCCCGCCGAGACTACCGCAGACAAGCTCGAAGCCATCGCCCTGTCCAAGCCCCCCTCTCCGGGATCCCTCATTAAGCAAGTCCAGGTAATATTTCTTCTTCACGATCTTTTTCTCGATCTTGATCGTGTTTTTTCATCTAACACGCAGTACTAGTACTAGTAGTACAACTTTCTGGGTGATCTTGCATGTGATTTTTGTGTGCCAAATGACGGTTCTAAATTCCTCTTTTGACCAAAACATGCGAGAGGTTGACACTGATTTCTTATAGATTACTTTCAACTACTCCCTCTGTCCCAAATTTCTTGTCTTAGATTTGTCTAGATACGGATGTATCTAATACTAAAATGTGACTTGATACATTTGTATCTAGACAAATCTAAGACAAGAATTTTGGGATGGAGGGAGTACTTTATGAACATCAATGCTACCTTTGACGAGGGCATATTTCCCTCAGTAACTTGTGTTATGGATATTGCAAGTAATCCCTCTGCTCTCATGCCTTTGAAGACATGTTCTAGTGTCTTTGTTCACTCATTTCTGTGCGTATATGTAGTCATATATGGAGTATAATATCGAAAATCATCTTATATTTCTGAACGGAGGTAGTAATAAAATATGGTTTCTGTTTGAATTAGAACCAGGTCCGCGGTGGAGATGAAGTTCTCAAAGTCATGCCGTGTGAACTGGAAGACCTGAGGATGAGTTCTACTGCTAAACTATCCAGCTGATGTGTCCTTGTCGCCACGTGTCCTAAACTAGTGTTTTCCTGTAGCATTGTTGTCAGGCGTGTTCTCGAGTCTGTACTTGACCACAACAATTTCCTGGCTGTGCCTTCGATTACAAAGGGTGTGGTTCTTGTAAAGCTTCCCAACAAATCTGATGCGGCATGTCTTCATGATCGTATTTATGAGTGGAAAGACCACTTCGTTAAGTTCTCCAAGGTTGACAAGATGGTGATGGTGCACGTAGACATCTCTCACGAAGTCCATGGCCTAGTCAGTTATGCGAGGTTCATCCCGTAGGTCGGTGGCAAGAATAGTCTGTAGAGTTTAATTAGTGCAACTTTGCTTGTTTGTAGTAAGTACTATTGTTCAGTACTTGATTTGTGTTTGTGAACCCTGTATTGTTTATTAGTACTGCCGCTTTTGTTGTGTGGTCAGTCCTGAGAAAGGTCTATGTTAATGTCTGTCCACTCAATTCAGCCATTATGTTTTGAAGTATCCAGATCATCTTTTTTATGAGGACGGTTTATCAATTATGGTTACACTCCAATATCTGTATGCATTGCAGGGTTTATCGCACCCACCAGGATTTCCAGTCCCATGGATGTTTGGTCCATACGATTTGTCACGACCTTTGGACTGTCCTGCTTGTGGGATTAGGTAGGGCCCCTGCATGCCACCCGTAGTTGGACGATCAATCTTCTGTTTAGTACTTCAACATAGTGATTTCCTGGTAAGGATTCACTCGTGTCACATAAAGTAAATCTTATTGATTTACTGTCTAAATCTTATTGATTTAATGTCATGTTTTCTTTCTTTTCCTGCAATTTTACGATGCAGGTTTTGCCATGTGACATTCATCACAGAATAAACCGTTTGGTTTGCTCTACGATGGCTATTTTTGCAGGTTTCACTTCTTATGTCGTGTTAGTAACGAAGGCACTGTCCACTTATATTACTGGAAAAAATTGGATCAGTTTGTTGTCTGAGTACAAGCTAAATCCCTATGATGAACTGCAGTTTGGTTTAACAAAAACGCCACAATTAGTCCTTCTCGCGTTTAAAAGAAATAAAGAAAAAAACTGGATCACGGTCACGAAGCCTAGTCAAGTTAGAAAGCTGATCATACCAGACCAGACACGATCGCCGCTGTCTCGCACATCGGTACCACCTTCAGCAACGGATCGAGCACCGGCAGTTGCTCTAGCACTGACAGCGGCAACAACTCAGTCTGATCCAGCTGAGGATTGGGCACCGACCGCGTCAGCGGATCAGGCTGATCTACCGGAGGATCGGGCATCGACACCGGCACCTGCTCCGACACCGGCACTTGCTCCGACACCGGCACCAGCTCTACAAGGAGCACCATCTCCGGCGGCAGCAGCGGCTTCGGCACCTGCACCAACACTTGCACTTGCATCTGCTCCGGCCCGTGCAGCGGCAACCGAACGAGCAGTTGCACCGGCAACAGACTGGGCTGCAGTTCGCATTTCATATACCAATGTCCTTACAAAAACCGACATGTCCACCTTCTTGGTAAGCATTGGCCGCCAAAGTGTTTCGTTCTTTTTTATTTCCATGTTGTTTCGCATGATTCACTGTGTTGATCTAACTGTTTGGGTATGTCTTGTTTGCAAACAGAGAATTCCTAGAGCAACGAGGGAGTCGTTCAACAATCCGGGCGACAACGGCCAAGTTTCTCTTACCATGCACAGCCTTGGTGTGAATGAACCTGCTCAATATACCGTAAGTACAAAGGATGGTCGCATGATGATTGATGCTAAAGGATGGTCAAGGTTCAAATCTAAATCATATCTTGCGGTAGGGGATGATGTCAAAATCGAACTTTCTCGGCAAGGAGAGCTGGTCCAAATCAACTTTGAAATTCTTCAGTACTGCCGAACTCATCTATCTGCCGAGAGGTTTTGATGTAATACTCTGGCATGGTGAAACAAGTGTCCTGTGTGTATAAGTAGTATGACAGTATCATTGACAGAATTGCTACTCTGATTGCTGGTTAGGAACTGTGATTCGATTTCATTCCAACAGTTGTTGTGCTTTATTCAATTTTGTGTATTCGCCTTGCGACAGCATCTAAAACCAGCGCCGTACCGACCGCTTGCAATATAAAAAGTTCTGAGGTAGAACACATGGGCCCCCAAACATGCAGGCCCGCCGGCCTATGGCCCAAAGTCCAGAACAGTGAGCCTGTCTGAGTATTTCTCAGCTGAACCCCCATAATGCCCGTGTGTTGCGCGTAACATAAAGATGCATTTGTATGAGTGTTTTATCTTGTGAGAGAAAAGGATGAACAAGGGAAGGCCTTATTTGCAAATGCGGAGAGGTGTGTGGGCACCTTTTTGCAAAATTGCCATAGTTTCCTTCCTATCCGTCAGATATAAATCGGACGGCCTATATTGCAGGATGACAGGCACACCATCATCACCAACACGTCTATACCGTGTTAAAAAAACTCTATTTTTTATAATTATATATGTTATATATATTCCCCTTGATTTTTCTTATGTATAAAGTTGTGATATAAAAGATCTTTATATTTCTTTACAGAGGGAATATCTCTCTGTCAAAAATATATTTATGTGTAATAACTAGTTACTTCTGTCTTTCTACTTCCTTGCGCTGATATGTGGGGCATCCGGCAACGGGGTCCACATGCCATATGCACCAAATTAGAGTGCACAACAGCACGGTAGACACACCCCGGTCGTAGCGCCGCATTAATGCCCAATGAGCCGTCAAATCACAAAACCCCCCCACCTTTCCAGCTTTAGCAGTAAGCTGGACGGACGAAGCGGCAATATTTCACTCGGCCTGAATCCCTTCTCCCTTGTCTGCTTGTTCAGAAAAAAAAACCCGCTCGGCGATTGCATAGGGTTTTCTCATGGAGAACCTGGTACGAATTCTTCATCCATCCCCGATAAATCCAAGTCCCTTGGTCGCGGGTACTCCTAGGATGGCAGCCGCCACCGTTGATGCATTTTTCTTCCTACTGAATCTAGTGTGTTTCATTTGCAGTGCCCAAAGTGCGAGGACCCTACAGGTTTCTGCGCCCTCGGCGAGACGCCACACTTGTTCCTTCTCATCCTAACACAAGATTTTAAAACACGCACAGTATGTTCCTAGAATCCTCTTTTCTATCTGGGAGGGTGGGGTTTTTTGAACATGATGTCGAATAATTTGGAAATTTGGATTGCTATATTTGGATAAAAGGTACTAGTACCATGGTCAACACTGACGTGAAGGAGGAAAGTATTTCTAGATTTGGATATAGGGAATACATTGCGTTCTCATATTATTTTTCCTGCAGTGCATTCCTTGCTCTGCCAGAACACATGTACTCAAGATGCTCGGCCTTGCCATAACTGAATACACCAGTTTAATGGTAACAGTGAAGACAAGCCATGGATATAAGTTTCAAGTTGGGTTCATGAACCAAGAAGATCGCTGCTTTTTTATGGCCGAACTTGGATAAACTTTCTCAAGTGTTACGGACTGAAAGTTGGCGCACGAATGTTGTTGGAAATAGCAGAACCTGGTCTCATCTTCACTGTGATCTTCCACCCCGACGTCGTTCCAATTGTTCATCCATGTTAGTTTTGTATCTGGTTCTTGCTTGTTGCCTCAATTACTTCTTAATCCACCTATTCTGTCTAACTGATCACAATTTAACTTTAGAAGTAGCAACGAATCTCTCACGAAGATGCTACTTCTAACTAATATTTTCTTATAATTGGTGGCACGTGTAGGTTTTTTCAGAGTTAAGCAGGCTGCTCATTTGTTATTCTGTAACAACTCGGCTGTTACTGATGGCACTGAAGTTGACTGGGACGACATCCACAAGTTCCTACACTTTATTTATCGTCTTGAGGTCCTTGTGGGGCGTTTCAATGGTGGAAGGCCACGTGGGATATGTGTGCCACTGCTGCACTCGTTGAACAGGTCCAAGTATGTCGAGAAACTTATGGTACAAGCTATTTTCTGTTATATATGTTGTTCATAAACTATTGCTTATACACAGTTTTACAGCTGTGATCTTCTTGAAACAGAAATTGCCCAGTTCTATTGTTCCTATACGGATGCCTGACCATGGTTGGGTCAGACTTGCGCTTGGTCACAACATGATGTTTATGTCGACCTACTCCATTCCCCTTGGAGGTGAAAAGATACTTATTCATGGGCGGTCTCAAATAATGAAGGCCCGTCCATCTTAGAGAATAGGATAGAAGATTATGTTCGTGCTTTTCCATGGATCTAAAGCGAATATCCTGTTTATTGACCACATTGCGAGATGAAGCCGCTTGCAGAAGGTTGTGGATGCGCGGGGTGGCGCCTGGGCCTTGTCCTGGGGCTTGGCGGCCTCACCCTTGGTTAACCGTAGGCAAAGTAGCACTGTTCGAGGCATGCTTTGTACGGTTGAACCTGTATAAGTACTCATACTGCTTTCAGCTATGGTTGTTAAGTGCCCCTGCTGGTTTCAGTTAAGGTTGTTAAGTACTCCTGCTGCTTTTACAGTCTGTCGTGTTTCTTCAGTCTTGTCTTCCTCCAGCCGCCAAAACCAAACCAGCGCCAGCAGGGCCGCCTGCTTCCGCCTCCCACGGCTGGCTGCGCCTCAGCGCACGCATTGCCGCCCCACCGTCTCCTAAATCGTTACGCCGACGTCCGAGGCCTCCCCGTCATCCTCCGCGCGCTTTGGTGCCCTCGCCGCGGCGCCGCCCTCTCGCGTTGTCAACATGGTCAACAAACAACAGGAATCGGCAGAAGTACGTGGAGAGGATGACATTAGGGCCCACCATGTTAGCGTATGGAAAAATAAAATGCTTCCTCCTAGTGTTTTCATGACATCTGGGACCCACGACATTGTAAGTGTATATAGTCAATAGACAAGAGAACGGCACAAGATCGGCTGACACCTGGGACGTAGCAGCTCGAGCAGTATTTTTTTTGTTATTGTTGAGACGGAGCAGGGTTTCAACTGGGCTGTGGCCCGTCTAGCCCAGGTTTATATTTTATGTTCACCGTGTGACCAGCCCAGCTATTTTTTTCTTTGTGAAAATGAGCCCAATTTATTTTTTCTGAAGAATACCCAATCCAGGCCTACTTATTTTTCTACGCCCTGATGGGCTGCAATTCTTTCAAGACGCCTGCAAATCTTGAAAGTAATATGAAATGGGATGTAAATATAAAAACAGATGACAAATTGGCAATTACTTTATAATTTCTGAAATTTTTCACATTTTCATATTCCTATTTCACTGGGCATTAACCTAATTTAAATATATCTTTAAAGTACTTTAAATCTGGCTCGACATTTCGGTATTAAAAATAGTTTGGAACCCACAGAAATATGCGAAATTGGCCCTGGCCAACCAAAAAAACGGACTGCAATAAATTGCATAAGAAGTCGCAATGAGCTATATATAAATTATTAAAAAAAGAGGGAATGGTCTGACTTATGGGCCTATTAAGTTGACGCGTATGCTAGATTTTTTTAGTTATTATATACGTCAACAAAAGATTCTAGCAGACGTAACCGTTGGATGTCAATCCAACGGCCGTCGTGTTTCTTCAATCTCTGATCTTCTTGCTACAGCCGCCAAACCAGCGCCGTCGGGACCGCCTGCTCCCGCCTCCCGTGCAGGCCTCACCGCCCCTCTACTCACCCACACCCCCTGTTATTCTGCGGTGATGGCAGCCTCACACTGCAGCCGAACCAGTGAACCCTCGTACTCCTCTCCGCGTGCGCATCCACTTTCGCGTCGTCCCCTTCCTAGGCCTCGCCGTCGTCCACCGCCCTGGTGCTCTCGGCGCGGCGTGGTCAACGTGGTCAAGGAACGACTTCCATCGGAAGAGTACTGTCGTGGAGAGGTTGACAGCTGGGTCCACCGGAAGGAAGTGCCTCCTTATTACGCGGAAAATAATTATTCCTCGACCTGACAGCAGGACCCATCGGACGGGCAACTGTATTTCGCGAAAAAAACATTTCCCCCTGACTGCTGTGTCGGAGTACAAAAAGAGGGGCACGCTTTTGTACCCCTTTACCAGTGCACGGGCAGTCGGAGCCGCGCCTACGGTCACGCCAAGCAGAACAAGGGAGGTGAGCCAAGGTAAGACCAAAGCCCAAGATAATAAGAGCAACGCCAAGCCCAAGACCACAAAGAGCAGAGGGACGAAGCAGGTTCCCCCGGCAAGACCCATGCCGGGGCAGCCTCAGCAGCCCCGGCAAGATCCTTGCCGGGACAGCTCGCCCCACACCAACAGAGCGAGCCACCCTTGAGCCCACGGTCCCCAACGCCATCATCCACGTGGAGCCAGGGCTCGGGAAAGCACCTCTGTGGTGGCATGCAGATCTTTGTGAAGACATATTCAAGATCAGATGAGGATTAGAAGACGACAACCCTCGGCAAGATCCTTACCGAGGAAAGCCACCAGACCCCCGGCAAGGTCCTTGCCGGGGACAACAGCGCGCCACGGCAAGACCCTTGCCGGGCCACCCGGCAAGGCCCTCTCCAAGGACGCCAGTAGGGCCACCGCCAGGCCCACGCCAACCAAGCTTCCACCGCCGTTCACATGCAGCTGCCAGCCCAACCAGCTGGGCGGGCACCTGCGTGGCAACATGCAGCTCCCAGGCCAACTCATCGAGCGCCTGCGTGGCGGCATGCAGATCTTCGTGAAGGCTACACCACCGCGCCACCTCAGCTGCCTGTCTGCCTACATGGCGCCACATGCCTCACTGGCCAGGGCGCGTGTCAAAGCGAGGAGAAGCGGCGACGGACGGGACGGGCCTCGCCCCCGTCCCCAATAAATCAAGGGGACACCTAAGCTACACATTAAATGCTTCTTGTCCTGTAATACGACCGATAAGCTCAGGGCACTGTACGCCTTTTCACCTCCTGTGTGCCACTGTGGCAGCCCCTTTCGACTATAAAAGGAGGCCCATGGCATACTGGAGAGGGATTCGGCTCTTTCGAACCATGCACTGACCACAGCTAGTTCGAAAGCTCAAGAACTCTCTGAAATACACCCACCAAAGCAGGACTAGGGTTTTATGCATCCTCGCGGCCCGAACCTGGGTAAACGATCCTTGTGCTGGCTACTAACCCTGCTCTTCTCGCAACCCCGCGCCCCGGCAACCGTAGTAGGGATTCTTGTGATCCCATAGGTGTCGTTCCACACCGACATCTTTGGCGCGCCAGGTAGGGGGGTGGCGCAATTGTGAGAATCTGGCCTAGTAGCTAACCTAGCGGTTCTTCATCGCCCTTGGCTCCTGAAAAGCTAAGTCATTCAGAGCTTTGAGTTATTTCCTCCTATATATGAGGTTATCGTCCTCGGAGATTTTGCCTATGTATGAGAGACCTGCACGCAAAGGAGCCCTCCCACAATTGGCAACGCCCTTGTTCTGTTTCGAGTCCGCTCAATAGCTCAAGCGGCCGCGTCGAGAGCGGTGGGGTAGCCTTCCGCACCTGGCAACACTATCGATTCTGACTCGAGTCAAGCTCGACAGTTCGGGCGGCCGCGCTAAGGGCGGCAAGGTGGTTTGCCCGGCAGCAGGCACACCCGGCAGGCCAATGGGGATCCGTCCCCAAGACGCCACCCTGGGTTTACGCGCCGGCAAACCTACCCAGGTAGCGTAGGGTGGACATACAAAGGAAGATCGAACAGGAAAATAACATGCATGATACTGAAAGTGCTGCAGAGTTATATTACATCGAATTGTTGCTGCGGTTCTAACTAAAGATAGCGATTGTCTTGGTTGTGAACCTACAGCGGCGATAAAGAACGGGGTGCCTAATCCCGGCGCTCGCCCTCCACCCTTTGAATTTCGCCGACTCGGCTGATGATGGGCTTGATGCGCTCCCTGAGCGGCGCGAGGTCAATACCCTCCGGCAAGCTCTCCAGCGTGGCGTCGAAGTCGAGGTCGGGGTACCAGTGCGCCACCTTGGTGAGAACCTTGGTCATGGCACCCTGGCAAAGCCTCCGGGACTCGTCGGCCAGTGAGGCCGCCCGGTTGGCGTGGAGCCGCTCCAGAGCGCCGACGACCTTCTCAAAGAACATGGTCAGGCTGCAATTGGTGCTCATGCTCCGCTCCGGGACATACCTCACATCCGGCATCCCCATGATGGCCAGCTACGCGGCGGCTTGGTTGGCGACGGTGGCGAGGCGATCGAGCCAGCGGTTCTCGCCCTCCACGTGATCTGTGAAGTTGAGGCCCTCGTTCTTCCGCAACAGCTTCTCGGCCTCCAGCTCCTTGGCCAGGGTCCCCTCTCGGGTTTTGGCCTCCGACAGCACCTTCTCGAGATCCTCCAGCTTCAGCTTGAGGTCTTTGATGGAGTTGTTGGCCTCGGAGAGCTCCCCAGCCTTGCTGATGACCGCGCCCTGCGCCTCTGTCAGGGCACTGTTAAGCATGTCCTTCTCCTGAGACAGCTTTAGGGCCTGCTCCTTCAGCCCGTCGCGCTCCGCCTCCAACTCCTCCACCTTGCCAGCGTGAACCTGGGCCTGGGCATTGAGTGCCTCTTTGTGCCTCTGCTCCAGCTCACTGGTCCACTGCAAGACAAGCTTCTCCACCTCTGCATCCTTGCCGCGAAGCATGGCGACAAGCTTCTCCTCGCGTGCAGCAAAGTCCTCCTCCTGGGAGTTCAGCGCGGCCTCGTGCTGGGTCCGGGCGGCTTCGGCGGCCGCGGCCAAGTTCCTCGCCATCTCTTGAGCTTTCTCGACGTCGGCGAGCTTCATGGTGAGCTCCACGTCGCGCTTGGACAGCTCGCCCCTGAGCAGCCTTGAGCTCCTTGTGGGCCTCACGGAACCAGTCCTGCGTCTCAGGAATGCGCTTGTGGAGGTCCGCCTCCGCCTTCTCCACCACCGCCGTCCTGGACTTAGCCTTGTCCAAGCGGGCGCGGTGGAGCGCCTGGAGCTTCCGGAAGCTGGCGCCCATGGCGTGGAGGAGCCGCTCTTCCTGCGAACCGTTGCCACCAACGATCGGCTCGTCGACGACTTCAAGCCCGGCAGCGGCAAGCACTTCGTCGTCGAACACCTCTCCCTCAACGGGTGTCCTGGTGCTCGACGCGCCTGGAAGGTGGACGAACAAGTCGTCGCTCACCCTCAGGTACTTGCCGGAGCCGGAAGCAGTAGAAGAGGAAGGCTGGTCATCAGCCACCTCCTCCACCTCCTCGGTAGCGGCCCCGCCGGCCTCTCCGGCAGGCCCCTTGCCGGTCTCCTCAGTGGCAGCCTTGCCGGCCTCCCCGGTAGGCCCCTTGGCAGCGTCCTCGGCAGCGCCCTTGGCGGCTTCCTCGTCGGCGATCTTCTCGGCGTCCACCTCGGCGGCCTTGGCGACATCCTCGATGACGGCGTCCACGTCCTTTGGGTTCACCGACGAGGAATCTGGACGCCAAAGAAGGGGGTGAGGCAAGGCCATGACCAAGAGCCGGAAAGAAAAAGAAGCAGGGGCGAATGGCGAACGACTTACCTGTGTCAGTCCCCGGCTGGGAAACGGAAGTCCCCTCCCCGCCAACATTTGGCGTCGAGGCAAAGCCGCCGGCGCCCAAGTTCTCCTCCTCCTCCTCCATGTGCGTGGGCTCGGTGCATGGCGCCCTTGCCGGGGACGCCCCTCGGGGCGGCGTGGTCGATGGGGGCGGCGTGTTCGGAGTAGCCCTCTGTGGCTCCTCCTGCTGCTGCTCTCCTCCTGCATACCTGGCAAGGTCAGCACCAAAGTGTCGTGCCCCTGACACATGTCGACGGGGGAAGAGTGATGAACTTACGCTGGGGGCTATGCCAGGGCTACTGTCTGGGCTGCTCAAAACCACCAGTGGCGCCCTCAAAGTACCAACTGGGGGCTGGCCACCCGCCGAGACCTTGGCCCTCTTCACTCTCTGGGCCAGCGTCTCCACGTCCCTGCAAAGATGATGACAAGTCAAGACGAGCAACACGGATTGAGGAGGCAGAGATAACGAAAAGGAACCAGAAACTTACTCGTCGTCCGCCTCCTCCTCTGCTGTTTTCCTCTTCCTCCTCGGGTTGAGGGATCCATAATCATAAGTAACCTCTGCGTCAACATCCGCCGGAGGAGGGGAAGGAGGTGGTGTCTGGGCACGCGTGGACGAAGAAGGGGCGGCTGTCTTCTTCTTCACCGCGGCCTTCGCCGGCTTCTTTGCCGCAGCGGCCCTCGTGTGGCGCCCGGACCCCTCCAAGGTCAGCTGTGGCCGCGCAGCCCTGCCGGGCCGGACCGGCTCCTCGAAACTAGCCCGCCGCAGGACTCACCCTCTCCCCATAGCCGGCGTCGGGCCTGCGGTCTCGGCCTCCGACGACGACGACTCTCCGGTCACATCTTCAACCAGAGGAGCCTCGATGCCGGCGCTGCTGGCTCCCCCGGCGGCCGCCGCCCACCGGGCGAGCTCCTCCTCCTCCGCGGCCGTCGCGGCCTTGTCCTCCACACCGCCGGCGCTGCCGGCCTCCTTGGCAAGTTGTGCCTCCCTCACCCTGGTGGCGATGTAGTCCAGCTCCGCCTGGGTGGTGTCCTGGACAAGCAGCCGCTCGGCATCGGCGTTGACGTACCCCTCGTGCAGAGTGTCAAAGAACTGCTGCACCTCGGCGTCCTCCGGCTCCTTCCAGCTCGGGTCAGGGCCGTGCGCGTTGCAGTCCGGCATCATAGCAATGATATCGGACCGGCGCGAGTTATTGCACAACGGGACCACCCCCGTCGGCAGCTTGAAGAGAGGCCCCTTGAGGACCTTGCCGGCCTTCGCGGCGGCCCTCGCGACCTTGCCGGTCCGCTCGACCTCGCCGTCGCGGCCCACGTCAAGCTGGAAGAGCCGCTGGCAGAAATGGTCATGCCCCATCACTGTGAAATTGTGGTCGAGGCCGGGACGAAGCCGCATGATGTCGGCGGGGTTCGTGAAGAGCCAGGCTCGCCTCCCCTTGTTATGCAGTGGAGCGATCCGGCGGCGGATGAAGTCCGCCCCAATCATCTCAAGGGTGAGGCCGGCCTCGGTGAACCGGAGGATCCTGGTGGTGGCGACCGTGAGCTTCTCGTCGTCAGCATCGACGTCGCTCCAATCGCTTCTGCGGACCGGCGGCACCCGACGAACTTCGTAGAACGCCGGCGGGTCCTTCTCCTCGATCCAGCACCACCGGCCCAGCCATTCTTCCCACCTCTCCTTCATGGCGCCCTCCGGATACGCTCCCTTGGATCTTGAGACCCAGGCGATGCAACCGGAGAAGGCACCGCCTGGTTGGATCCGAGGGGAGAAGTAATGGCGGAAGAGCGCCGTGTTGGGGTGCACCCCGGCGAAGCCCTCGCAGAGAGGCGCGAAAAGGGCCATGCATGCCACCGCATTCGGAGTAAAATAATCGACAAAGAAGGGGTACCGATTTGTGGCAGCCTCGGCGCAGTTAGCGGGGATGACACGCGTGGCTGGAGAAGAAGAAGAGGAAGGCAGGCGGAGGTTTCCGAGATTGGGTTGCGCGAAGGGTAAAAGGAACAGTGTGCCCGCGGTTATCCCTTTTTATGGGGAAGCCGCGGGTCGCGCTGCCCATTTGCTGCGATGTGATGCATGCGTGCAGGAACCGCCCCACGCCTGCCGCCCACGTCACGCGCACCCCTCCACGCCGCGCCGCGCGCGCGGGTCGTGGGAAGCGAAGCGCGCGAAAAGTTTTACTACGGTAAAAACCGCCCCGCCTGCCCGCGCACCGTTTTGGGCCTGGCCCAACAACGTGTCGTGCTTATGTGTGGCCCAGGTCGGGGGCTCCTGTCGGTCTACAAAAAGAGGGGCACGCTTTTGTACCCCTTTACCTGTGCACGGGCAGTCGGAGCCGCGCCTACGGTCACGCCAAGCAGAACAGGGAGGTGAGCCAAGGTAAGACCAAAGCCCAAGATAATAAGAGCAACGCCAAGCCCAAGACCACAAAGAGCAGAGGGACGAAGCAGGTTCCCCCGGCAAGACCCTTGCTGGGGCAGCCTCAGCAGCCCCGGCAAGATCCTTGCCAGGACAGCTCGCCGCACACCAACAGAGTGAGCCACCCTTGAGCCCACGGTCCCCAACGCCATCATCCACGTGGGGCCAGGGCTCAGGAAGGCACCTCTGTGGTGGCATGCAGATCTTTGTGAAGACATATTCAAGATCAGATGAGGATTAGAAGGCGAGAACCCTCGGCAAGATCCTTACCGAGGAAAGCCACCAGACCCCCGGCAAGGTCCTTGCCGGGGACGACAGCGTGCCACGGCAAGACCCTTGCCGGGCCACCTGGCAAGGCCCTCTCCAAGGACGCCAGCAGGGGCACCGCCAGGCCCACGCCAACCAAGCTTCCACCGCCGTTCACATGCAGCTGCCAGCCGAACCAGCTGTGCGGGCACCTGCGTGGCAACATGCAGCTCCCAGGCCAACTCATCGAGCGCCTGCGTGGCGGCATGCAGATCTTCGTGAAGGCTCCACCACCGCGCCACCTCAGCTGCCTGCCTCCCTACATGGCGCCACACGCCTCACTGGCCAGGGCGCGTGTCAAAGCGAGGAGGAGCGGCGACGGACGGGACGGGCCTCGCCCCCGTCCCCAATGAAGCAAGGGGACACCTAAGCTACGCATTAAATGCGTCTTGTCCTGTAATACGAGCGATAAGCTCAGGGCACTGTACGCCTTTTCACCTCTTGTGTGCCACTGTGGCAGCCCCTTTTGACTATAAAAGGAGGCCCATGGCATACTGGAGAGGGATTCGGCTCTTTCGAACCACGCACTGACCACAGCTAGTTCGAGAGCTCAAGAACTCTCTGAAATACACCCACCAAAGTAGGACTAGGGTTTTACGCATCCTCGCGGCCCGAACCTGGGTAAACGAACCTTGTGCTGGCTACTAACCCTGCTCTTCTCGCAACCCCGCGCCCCGGCAACCGTAGTAGGGATTCTTGTGATCCCATAGGTGTCGTTCCACACCGACATGCTGGGACCTACCAGCTACATCTTCGCACGCAAGGAAGTGCGTCCGGGCAAAAAAAAAACGATTCACCCCCTGACTGTTGGGACCCACCAGCTACATCTTCGCAGGCAAGAAAGTGCCTGACAGTCGGGACCCACCTAGTCGAAGCGTACGTAGCGTTGTCATTCTGGTCGCGAACGTGTACGTACATACTGGTCGATGTAGAGGCGCGCACGTGTCGTAGTAGAGGCGCACACGTAGCATGTACACGTACGTACAGCGGCCAGTGTGCAAGAAAGAAAATACGGCCACGTACGTACATACGGACAGGGTCTCGAACGCCTACTTGCGCATCCGTACGGCCAGGGCTCGTGTACATGGCTGGGTCGGAACGGGGAAACAGCGTCGTCTCGTGTTCATGGGGAGCCAACCGGCTGGGTCGGAATGGAATGCGTCGTCGTGTTCATCGGGAGGGCTTGGACGGAACAGCCGATGGAAACGAGGCCTTGCGTACCACAGAACGGAGGAAACGACCTTGTGTTCGACCGGCCACGTTCAAAACGGGATCCTGTTCATCGAGAGGGGTCTGGCGTACCGCAAAACGGAGTAAACGGACCTCCTACGGTCGGAACGGGGGTCCTGTTGGTCGGGAGGGGTGTGGCGTACCGCAAAACGGAGGAAACAGACTTGTCTTGGAGGGCTACGGTCGAAACAGTGGTCCTGTTCATCGGGAGGGGTGTGGCGTACCGCAAAACGGGACTCCACGCGATACTGTTCATCTCCACCGTCGACCCCCTCCAGCCTCCACGGGCTACTGTTCATCCACCGTCGACCTCCTCCAGCCTCCACGTGCGACTGTTGATCCACGGGCTCCTGTTCATCCAGCCTCCACCGTGCGCTACTGCACCGGCTACTGTTCAACCAGCCCTCTCCACGGGCTCCTGTTCAACCACCCCTCCACGGGCTACTGTTCATCCTGCCCTCCACCGTCTACTGTTCATCCTGCCCTCCATGGGGTGGTCCTGTTCATCCTGCCCTCCACGGGGTCCTGTTCATCCAGCCCCAACCGGCTCGAACGATCGGGGTCCTGTTCATCCACCCCCACCGGGAACTGTTCATCCAAACCCCCCAGCAACGCTCACTGTTCATCCAGAGGCAACGCCACGGGGTCCTGTTCATCCACCCCCACCGGGAACTGTTCATCCAAACCCCCCCAGCAACGCTCACTGTTCATCCAGAGGCAGCATCGATCGGCCTCAGTTAGCAGCAGTAGCGAAGGAATCGCTCGATCGGGTTCAGTTAACAGCCATCGATCGATCGCTCGGGTTTCAGTAACACGTAGACTGCAGTGCAATCGCTCGGTTCAGTTAGAGCCCAACGCCTAGCTCGGGTTCAGTTAGAGCCCAATGCCTCGCACACACGCGCGTACGTACGAGAGAAACGCGCATCGCTCGGCCCCCGACCACCCACCGTAACCGGGGACTCCCCGATATTTTCCGCGCCCTCGCTTCTACCACGGTTTTTTCCGTCATGGACGGCCCAAAGAATGTCATGCAGCTGCGTCTCCGGCCCGCCCAGGACGAAAAGCCCATTTTCTGTCATGATTTTTTGTCATAGAAGTAGGACCCCACCACATCTATGACGATACCGGGTTTTGTCACAGTTATCGTCATAGAAGTGTCATAAGTATGACAGAAAAGATTTTCGTTCGGCCCAAAATGTAAGGGATGTGTCTTTTTTTGTAGTGCATCTTCTTCTTCAAGACATGCTTGCAATAAGCTCAACACTCACATGACCAATCTTTGGATAATTCCTTAATAGCACCTTGGTCAACTCATAAACTCCTTGAAACCAACACATGCACTTCAAGAAATTCCTATGGACAAATCCTTCAAATATAATTCAATGCAACCATTAGTCCATAGAGAATGTCATCAATTACCAAAACCACACATGGGGGCACCGCATGTCCTTTCAATCTCCCCCATTTTGGTAATTGATGACAATCACTTTCAAGAGAGTTTATATAGGGAATTATGTTGCATCACCATGCAATGCAACAACCAATAATGCATGAGATGCAAATGCTTAGGAACAAAACCAAAGTAAGAAGAAATAACTCTCTAAAGTTCTCCACAAAACTCTCTGGAACTTCTCCCCCATTGGCATCGATTGCCGAAATGGACGAAAAGCTTAGAAGGCCAATACAAATTGTGGTCCTCCATAAATTGTGTATTTCTCAACAAGAGAGTGTAATGCAATACACATATCCAAAGGTAAATACTTGGAGGAAGACAAACTATATTGAGGCACAAAGAATGCTAAAGAAAGATATGCCATAGAGACATAACAAAAAGAGACACAAGCAATCAAGCAATCAAAAGATACCAATTGAAGCAAGCAATCAAAGGATATCAATTGAACCAACTAGACCAAAGACCCTATGAGCCACAAGAATAAAGGACATTATGATATGAGCAAAGGAGTGTTCTAAAGAAACTAGAGAATCTCCCATGATTTGTGCACACATAAGAATTTTTTTGTATTTGGATACAAAGTGCACAAAATAGGATCATAGCTCCCCCAAAATCAATAGAAACTCACAACAAGTGCAAGTGAGCATATAGGAAACAAAGCCTAGCACTTGCAACAAACACATGGTTGAGAAACATGTAGAATAGGCAACTTAAGAATAGGCTCAACCAAAACCGATATGTGTGAGTCAAGGCAATGCACTTGAGGAGACTAACGTATGGATGAGCATTAAGCATCAATATAGTCTTGAAGGAATGAGATACACGGTGCAAGGCCTTTCATTCCCACACACAACTAGCAAATGGGTTCACAAGCTCACTAATAAGCATATAAAGAACCTATGCTTGTGACAAACCGTGGTGAAGATAGACAAGGATAGCTTTGTCAAGAGGAGGGATACCAATTAACATGGCAAAAGCCTCATCAAGACAAGCAAGAGGGAAACCAATCTTCATCACAACGAGTGCATCAAGATGCAACAAGATAAGACCCGCACTGAAGATAAGTCCTTTCAGAAACCACCATAGAAAAGGTGGACATGAAAGAATAAGGATATCAATTAGATATGCAACTTCTCTCACGTGTAAAAGATTCTAGGTAGATGAAGATCATGATATCAATCCACCGAGAAGGATGTACACATGAAATAGTTACAAAAAGGAAAGAACAAGATATCCACAAGGAAGTCATAAATATACCAATAAGATATTTGCTTGGAAGCATAGCACATGGCTAGATATGGTCTTATTGTATATAAATGAACTCCTACCACACAACCATCAAATACATCACAACTAGCAATACGAGATCATCGTTGGGATGCTTTGAGAAAGGAAACAAGTATGATAAGAACAAATCAAGAAATTCATGCCATGATGCAACCTACACAAGGTTGAATGCAAGAAAAGTGTGCATGAATAGATACTTGTTACCGAGATAGCATTGGAAGTATGTAGAGATACCAATCGAAGGTAGATAGTAGTTCATTGATCATCCTAGCTTGACTCCAATAAGCACATGGTGACACCACCTTCCTTGTGAGTGAGCCGAGTATCCAATGCATCTCCAATTGCTCCTAGAACAACAACACAAACAAAATGGTACCCAACCTCATTGGGACCAAAAAGTTAGAGAACCGACAATACATAGGACAAACTCCACATAAATATGTGCATATAGATATGAAAATGAATTTCATGCACATCTCATCCAATTTGAGGCTTGGTGGAGTTTTCCCTATATATTGGGTCAAAGAAAGAAAGCATGCCAAAGATACTACATGCAGTTAATATGAATGCTCAATACTTTCAAGAACCGATACCAATTGACAAAGAAATAACAAGTGAAGAAAAGATACCAAATGAATAAATCAACACTTGGAGGATATCAACTGAAAGATACATCAAGGAATGAGATGTCCATTGATACATGCAAAAAGAAAGATGTCAAACTCACAAAAGAGAGAATGGTTCCAAGCAAACCAAGTGCTCTACAAATTTCCATGATGGAACAAAGTACCAAAAAGAAACGGTTTGCATTCCACCAACACACACTTGATAAGGATCACAAGGTGAGCGTTCTAAGAAAAATAGGATAGCTCCCCCAAGCATTGTGCATTAGAGAGAATTTGCATTTTAATACAAAAAGCACAAGATGGGATCACCACTTTCACTATATCTATATAAACACTAGACAATCTCAAGGAAATAACAAGATCCACAAGTGGTATGGAATACAATAGGAGTTGACACAATCCTAGGCAAGAGATAAGGAAAATAAAAGCAAAGGCCAATGTAAAGATGATCAAAAATTTCTACCACACATAAGTGAGTACCAATTGTCAAAAGACAAGAAGTATTTGGAAATAATTCCTGTTGGTAGATAGCAAGGATATCCAACATCATCTTCATACCAAACACAAACAAATTGCAACTTGTAGAGCTAACATGCCACCTAGGAACAAGATAATTTACAATATCAATCCTAGGTGGCAATATCACAAATGTACACATTTTCTAGGATTGTAATATGCACATAGCATATTACTCCCCCATAATGTGATACCAATAAAAACTTAACAAGAGGCAATAAGAGGATCCAACAAGAGATAATTAATGGACTATTTAGAATTTGAATTTCTCATGAGAAGACATACCACATACTGACTAGATAATCTTGTAATATCAATACTAGATGGTATTCCTCATGTACACACATTTATAGGATTGTGAGGTGCACAAAGCACATCACTCCCCCATAATGGGATATTCCACTAATCTCTCACAAGAGCCAACTAAGATACAAGCAAGATGCAAAAAGGCTCAACGTATGACACACATGTACATGATGTGCAAACCAACACACACATACTTGATTACTCAAGATAAGCAATTTGGAGAGACAACATATACAAACACATGCAAGGAACAAAACCAAAACATGCAAAGGGGCAAGTAACTTTCAATGTAAACAATTTAAGTACAAGTTACCGAAAGGAGGCACATTGGATATAGTATAGAAACTTGATAACCCAATTGACTTGGCTTGAGACAATAAGAATGATGAAGTCCCCTTAATTCTTCATAATGTGGCCAAGTCTCCAATGCCCTCCAACAACACCTATTGATCAAGTTTGAGCTTGTTGGTCCACAACCAAGTTGGGTCCTAAGAGGTTAGTCACAATAGGCTTGGCAACCCAAATGGTTCTTAGCTTGAAACCACTTTGAGGACCAAGAAACTTGGCAAACACATTGCCAACCTTATCCTTCCCAAGAGAATAGATATCATTAATAGTAATTGGGTTGGATAAGTTACCACTAGAGCATGAGGAAGCAAGGTGACCTTTCTCACGACATAGGTAGCAACGTCTACTCTTCACTTTCTTCTCACTTGATTTCTCAACTTGAGAAGCATTAGCTTGAGTTTTCTTGGGAAGAGGCCTTTCTTCAACTTGTGGTTGGGCATGAGATTGAACTTGTGGCCTCTTCCCTTGTTGCTTGTCACTAATGGCTTTCTTCTTCAATGGGCAAGATCTAGCATGATGCCCTTCAATGTTGCACCTGAAGCAAACAATCTTGGCCGAATTCTTGACTTGTTCTTGGCCCTTCTCCTTGTTCATCTTGGATTTATTCTTCTTATTGGAGTTGAATCCAAGTCCACCTTTGTCATTGGGGGATTTTTGCACACTCAAGATATTTTTGAGTGTGGATTTCCCTTCATGACTCTTTTCCAAGTCTCTCTTCAAAGAAGTGACTTAGGCCTTGAGCTCTTTGATTTCCTCTACAGCGTTAGTATCAACACAAGTACTAGAGGAAGTATAAGCTTCATCGTTAGAGCAACAAGGCAAGGAAATAAATTCATCACAAGATGTGCCAACATTGTGAGTAGATGAATTACAAGGACTAGCACATGACAATTTAGCATTTTGACTAGAAGTAGTGCTAGTATCCACATGAGGCTCACTAGATGTTACCTTAGCAATCATGGCCTCATGAGCTATCTTTAGCACATTATGGGATACTAGAAGATCATCATGAGAGCTTGAGAGCTTTTCACGACTTTCTTCCAATTTCCCATAATTGCTAGATAGCAACTCAAGTTGAGCCCGTAGCTCAACATTCTCCTTCAAAATGGATGCTTCACAAGTAATAGAGTTAGTAGCACAAGCATCATAAATAATAGCAAGAGGAGAAGGCAACTTGGCAAGCTCTTTTGAATATGAAGCTTTAAATTGTGCATGAGACTCGGTGAGTTTGATGAGATCAATCTTAATGACCCTCGAGCCATTTTCGAGGTGCCCAAAGTCCTCAAGGAGTTTAGCATGCGCAACTTCAAGCTTCTCATTTTTAGTTTCAAAATCATTGGCCACCTCAAGAGCTCTATCATGAGATTCCTTCACTCTAGATAGTTCTAGAGCAAAAGTCTCCTCAAGAGATTCCTTGGTGGTTTGTTCAAGTTCAAGAGCTTGAGAGAGGTCCTCAATCTCATTAGCATAATCACGCTCATGACCTTTCATTTTCTCAATGGTGACCTCATGTTCCTCAAGATGAGATTCCAACTCCACAATATAATTCTTGCCCTCAATGGTAATGGACATGATTTCCATGAAGTTGGAACGGGCAATTTTATTTTTATGAAGAGCTTTAAAGACCATTTCCCCCTTAATTTTTAAGGAGGCAACATTATCATTCTCTTCATCATTATCCTCATCATCATTAGCATTAACATCATCTTCAAGAGACATATTGGGGTTCAAAGTAGGAGATACCTTTGAAGCCTTAGCCATAAGGCATAAAGCAATAGATGACGATGTAGGATCCCTTGACGCACCATTTAAGACTACATCTTGTTTCATGGAGTGTTGAGTTTCCTCTACATTGTTAGCACAACAACTCGAGGAAATAGATACATTTTTATCATGGCAACAAGTCATAGCAAGCATATCATCATGAGATTTGAGCAAGCAATTTCTACATGATATGCAAGGACTATCAACATAAGCATGTGAAACATGTAAGGTGCTCAAAGTGTTAAAGTCCAAAGAAAGACCATTGCAATAAGATAATGATGAAGGATCACCAAGAACAAGCACACAATCATCATTGCAATGACCAACACTACTCACCATAGCATTACCTTGTGGAAATCCGCATGTAGGTAAAGTAGAAGAAGTTGAGAAGGCAACAAGGCCGGAGGTGGAGGGAGAACAATCATCCCCACAAATCTTGGACACGCCATATTTATCTTGAAGCTTTGTCCGCAACTCATGAGCATCCCGGAACGGCATGAGTTGAAATATAACTACATTGCTCAAAGCATCGAAAAGCACATTAGAAGCTTGAGCATTGAGATAAGAGTTTTTCTCATCCTCTAAAGATAATATTTGGGGATCCTTTGGAGAAGAAAAACCCATATCTACAATTCGCTCTAAATTTGGGTCCATGACCCTAAAGAGATTAAGCATGCGAATTACCCAAACATCAACATTTGTGCCATCAAAACTAAGAGTGTCAGAGAATCCTAAACCCTAGTAGACATCCTTACTCTCTAGGCGGTTAAGCCCTCAAAGGAGAGACGAGGCTCTATTACCAATTCAAAGATCGAGGATGTCGCCTAAAGGGGAGGGTGAATAGGCGTTTTAAAATAATTATGGTTTAGGCTTGAACAAATGCGGAATAAACCTAGCGGTTAATTTGTCAAGCACAAAACCTAAAACGACTAGGCTCACCTATGTGCAATAACAACTTATGCTAAGCAAGATAAACAACTATGTGATAGCAAGATATATGACAAGGAACAATATGGCTATCACAAAGTAAAGTGCATAAGTAAAGGGCTCGGGTAAGAGATAACCGAGGCACACGGAGACGACGATGTATCCCGAAGTTCACACCCTTGCGGATGCTAATCTCCGTTTGGAGCAGTGTGGAGGCACAATGCTCCCCAAGAAGCCACTAGGGCCACCGTAATCTCCTCACGCCCTCGCACAATGCAGGATGCCGCGATTCCACTAAGGGACCCTTGAGGGCGGTCATCGAACCCGTACAAATTGCAAACCTTGGGGGAGGTCACCGAACCCGTACACTTTGGCAACCCTTGGGGGCGGTCACCGAAACCCTTCAAATTGCTCGGGGCAATCTCCATAACCTAATTGGAGACCCCGACGCTTGCCCGGAGCTTTACACCACAATGATTGAGCTCCGAACACCACCAACCTTCTAGGGCACCCAAGCACCCAAGAGGAACAAGCTCTAGGGTACCAAGCACCCAAGAGTAATAAGATTCTCAACTTGTATCTTCCACATATCACCGTGGATAACTCAAACCGATGCACCAAATGCAATGGAAAGGGCACACGGAGTGCCCAAGTCCTTCACTCTCAAATCCCACCAAAGCAACAAAAGCTATGGAGGAATATGAGAGGAAGACCAAGAAGGAGAACACCAAGAACTCCAAGATCTAGATCCAAGGGGTTCCCCTCACATAGAGGAGAAAGTGATTGGTGGAAATGTGGACTAGATCTCCTCTCTGTTTTCCCCCAAAAACTAGCAAGAATCCATGGAGGTATTGAGAGATAGCAAGGTCGAAGAAGGTCAACAATGGAGGAAGAATGCGAGCTAAAGGGATAAGGTTCAATGGGGAAGAAGACCCCCTTTCATAGGACCTCCCGAATCCAACCGTTATGTGCTCAGGTCACGTATAAGCGGCTCCACCGACTTCAACTCCAACTCTATATATTCGTGTTCGGGGAGAAAAAAATCAGAGAGAAGGATTCATCGTGTTTTACAATACAGAGCCACCACCAAGCCCTAATCTCTCTTGGGAGGGCTGATCTGGAGTCCGTTCGGGGCTCCGGAGAGGGGAATCCGTCGCCATCGTCATCATCAACCATCCTCCATCACCAATTTCATGATGCTCACCGTCGTGCGTGAGTAATTCCATCGTAGGCTTGCTGGACAGTGATGGGTTGGATGAGATTTATCATGTAATCGAGTTAGTTTTGTTAGGGTTTGATCCCTAGTATCCACTATGTTCTGAGATTGATGTTGCTGCGACTTTGCTATGCTTAATGCTTGTCACTAGGGCCCGAGTGCCATGATTTTAGATCTGAACCTATTATGTTTTCATGAATATATGTGAGTTCTTGATCCTATCTTGCAAGTCTATATTCACCTACTATGTGTTATGATCCGGCAACCCCGAAGTGACAATAATCGGGACCACTCCCGGTGATGATCGTAGTTTGAGGAGTTCATGTATTCACTGTGTGTTAATGCTTTGGTCCGGTACTCTATTAAAAGGAGGCCTTAATATCCCTTAGTTTCCAATAGGACCCCGCTGCCACGGGAGGGTAGGACAAAATATGTCAAGCAAGTTCTTTTCCATAAGCACGTATGACTATATTCGGAATACATGCCTACATTACATTGATGAATTGGAGCTAGTTCTGTGTCACCCTATGTTATAACTGTTGCATGAATAATCACATCCGGCATAATTCTCCATCACCGATCCAATGCCTACGAGCTTTTCACATGTTGTTCTCCGCTTAGTTACTTTTCCGTTGCCATTGTTACAATCACTACAAAACTGCTACCGTTACTTCTGCTACCGTTACCGCCACTATCATACTACTTTGCTACTAAATACTTTGTTGCAGATATTAAGTTATCCAGGTGTGGTTGAATTGACAACTCAACTGCTAATACTTGAGAATATTCTTTGGTTCCCCTTGTGTCGAATCAATAAATTTGGGTTGAATACTCTACCCTCGAAAATTGTTGCGATCCCCTATACTTGTGGGTTATCAAGACTATTTTCTGGCGCCGTTGCCGGGGAGCATAGCTCTATTCTTTGAGTCACTTGGGATTTATATCTTCTGGTCACTATGAGGAACTTGAAAGACGAGAAAACCAAAATTTATCCCTCAACTACGAGGGGAGGTAAGGAACTGCCATCTAGCTCTGCACTTGATTCACCTTCTGTTTTGAGTAAGCTTGCGACACCTAAACCTGCTTCTGCTATTAATTCTTATATGTCGCATGTTATTGATGATGCCACTTCTGCTATGCATGATACTTATGATGAAACTACTTCTATGCTTGATAATACTGTGCCACTAGGTGAATTTCTTGATGAACAACTTGCTAGGGCTAGAGAGAAAGAAATTATTGAAACTGATAATATTGATGAAAGTGATGATGAAGATTCTCCCCCTAGATATGAATTGCCTGTTGTGCCTGAGGGTTATGTTATGGATGAAAAAACTGCTAGAGACTTTCTTGCTTGCGATGATAGAAGTGATCTTAAGAAATGATTAGTTAAGCTTAAAGAAAAATTTCTGAATGCTAGAATGAAATATGACCCTACTTATGCTACTTCACCTATCTTTGTTATTGATAAGGATTATGATTTCTCTGTCGATCCGGAGATAATTACTTTGGTTGAATCTAATCCTTTTTATGGCTATGAATCTGAAACTGTTGTGGCACATCTTACTAAATTAAATGATATAGCCACCCTATTCACTAATGATGAGAAAACTCGTTACTACTATATCCTTAAATTATTTTCGTTCTCATTAAAGGGTGATGCTAAAAAATGGTTTAATTCTCTTGATCCTGGTTGTGTGCGTAGTCCCCAGGATATGATTTATTACTTCTCTGCTAAATATTTCCCCGCTCATAAGAAACAAGCTGCTTTAAGGGAAATATATAATTTTTTTTTGCTAATTGAAGAAGAGAGTCTCCCACAAGCTTGGGGGAGGCTTCTCCAATTACTTAATGCTTTGCCTGATCATCCTCTCAAGAAAAATGAAATACTTGATATCTTTTATAATGGACGAACCGATGCTTCCAGAGACCACCTGGATAGTTGTGCTGGTTGTGTTTTCAGGGAAAGAACTGTTGATGAAGCTGAAATTCTATTGAATAATATGCTAACCAATGAAAATATTTGGACACTTCCTAAACCAACTCCTAAGCCAACTCCGAAGAAAAGGGGTATTCTATTTCTCAGTCCTGAAGATATGCAAGAGGCAAAGAAATCTATGAAAGAAAAAGGTATAAAAGCTGAAGATGTTAAGAATTTACCTCCTGTTGAAGAAATACATGGTCTTAATTTACCGCCTGTTGAAGAAATACATGGTGTTGATAACCCGACACAGGTAGTAAAGGTAAATTCTCTCTATAGATTTGATGAAGGTGATATTCCTCGCTATAAGTCTGCTAGCCAATGCTTAGATGAATTTGATAATTTTATTGTCAAACAAGAAAACTTCAATGCTTATGTTGGTAGACAATTGAAACACAATGCTTATATGATTGAACACTTGAGTGATTATATGTCTAGAGTTAAAGGTGAACTTAAACTCATTAGTAAACATGCTTCTATGGTTACCACTCAAGTAGAACAAGTACTTAAAGCTCAGAATGATTTGCTCAATGAATTGAATAGTAAGAATAATGACTTTGTTGTTAGAGTTGCAACTAGAGGGCGTAAAGTGACTCAGGAACCTTTGTATCCTGAGGGCCACCCTAAGAGAATTGAGCAAGATTCTCAAAGAACTAAAGTATATGCACCTAGTCCTTCTAAAAGGAAGAAAAAGAAAAAAGATAGGACTTTGCATGCCTCTAGTGAACCTGTTGTTGACACACCTGAGAATCCCAATGATATCTCTATTTCTGATGCTGAAACAAAATCTGGTAATGAACATGAACCTAGTGATAATGTTAATGATGACATTCATGTTGATGCTCAACCTAGCAATGATAATG
Organism: Triticum aestivum; assembly: GCF_018294505.1. Taxonomy (NCBI): domain Eukaryota; kingdom Viridiplantae; phylum Streptophyta; class Magnoliopsida; order Poales; family Poaceae; genus Triticum; species Triticum aestivum. The sequence continues at coordinate 561,994,497 of NC_057802.1, forward strand.
ATGTAGAGATTGAACCTGCTGTTGATCTTGATAACCCACAATCAAAGAATCAACGTTATGATAAGAGAGACTTTGTTGGTAGGAAGCATGGTAAAGAAAGAGAGCCATGGGTTCAGAAACCCATGCCTTTTCCTCCTAAACCATCCAAGAAAAAGGATGATGAGGATTTTGAGCGCTTTGCTGAAATGATTAGACCTATCTTTTTGCGTATGCGTTTGACTGATATGCTTAAAATGAATCCTTATGCCAAGTATATGAAGGATATTGTTACAAATAAAAGAAAGATACCAGAAGCTGAAATTTCCACCATGCTTGCTAATTATACTTTTAAGGGTGGAATACCAAAGAAACTTGGAGACCAACTATACCATGCTCCATTAAAAGAAACTATGTTAGAACTGCTTTATGTGATCTTGGAGCCGGTGTTAGTGTTATGCCTCTCTCTTTATATCGTAGACTTGATTTGAATAAGTTGACACCTACTGAAATATCTTTGCAAATGGCTGATAAATCAACTGCTATACCTGTCGGTATTTGTGAGGATGTGCCTATTGTGGTTGCAAATGTTACTATTTTAACGGACTTTGTTATTCTTGATATTCCTGAGGACGATAGTATGTCTATTATTCTTGGAAGAGCCTTTTTCAATACTGCAGGGGCTGTTATTGATTGCAACAAAGGCAATATCACTTTTCATGTTAATGGTAATGAGCATACGGTACACTTTCCGAGGAAACTACCTCAAGTCCACAGTACCAATTCTATTGGAAAAATTCCATCGATTATTTTTCGAGGTTTTGAATTTCCTCTTCCTACTGTCAAGAAGAGATATGATATTCTTATTATTGGGGACGTGCATATCCCCGTTGAGGTAACCTAGTGCTATTCGAAAATTCTCCGGTTTCATGCGACTCCGAATGAGTTTGTTAACAAGACTTGATCAACCTTGTTAGTGGATTCCTTTTGATGAGCATGAGATGGATGAAGTTAGAAAGCACAACCTTCTATACCCTTCTTTTACTTTCTGTTATTTAGATTAAATAAAGAAAAAATAGTATTTTCTGCCTGTTTTCTGAATTATCCGTGCAATAAAAAATTACCCCAAAAATAAAAGTTCTCCAAATGCCCCGAAATTGGAATATGATTTTTTCTGGAATATTTGAGAATATCTGGCACTGAGAACACAGCAGGGGGAGCAAGCACCGGGCCACAAGGGTCCAGGGCGCGCCCCCCTGCCTCGTGGGCCCATGGTGGCTCCCCTCCACTTATTCCAGCCACCACACACTCCTTCTTCCTCCCAAAAAATCACCAACCATCTCAAGCACGAGTTCTTGCTCATTTTGCTGCGATTTTCGATCTCCTAGCTCAAAGCCCCATTCACAAAACTACTTTGGGGGATTGTTCTTTGGTATGTGACTCCTCCAATGGTCCAATTAGTTTTTGTTCTAGTGCTTTATTTATTGCAAATTTTTGCTGCCTAGGTGACCCTGTTCTTGAGCTTTCATGTCAAATGTATATGGTCCCAAGTAGTTCTAATGCATGATATAGTCTCTAGGCACTGGTGGGAGTAGTTGCTATCAATTTTGTTGAGTTTAGTTCACTTTTATTTTGAGTTTCTAAAATTTTCATAAATTTTTAGAGGAAGAAATATGTTTAGGAAAATGTACCAAGGAGGTTCTTCAAGGAAGCAAGGACACAGGCCCGCAATACGCGATACGGACGATGAACCACCAAGAGAAGCTCAAGTGCGGCCTTATGAATGGCCGTCAGACTTTCATGGTCCGGGCAGGAATTAAGGAGGAATTTGATGCACATGTGCGTAATGCTGAACTCGGGGGCTTCATACTAGAAAAGTGCCCTCAATACTATCACCTAACTGATTCCTTTGTGAGAAGGTTCAAATTTTCATCTTCACGTAATTGTCACACTGTCCTATTTGATATCTATGGCCAATCTTACACTATGGACTTCGAGGATTTTAATACTGCTTGCAAACTTCCACAATGGGGTAGCACTAGTGAGCCTCGCAAATCTGAGTTTAGAGATTTTCTTGCTAGTATTACAGTGGGGGAATCTAGAGATGTAACACAAGCTACCATAGGGAGCATTCATTTTCCTGCTATACATTATTTTGCTTTATTCATAGGTAGGTGCATAAATGGTAAGGATGAAGCATGTCACATGTGTGTCCCCGATCTTAGCGTTCTCAAGAGCGCTGTTTTAGGAGATAAACATTATAATTTGGGAGCCATTGTGGCGCGTAGGTTGCATAATAATAGTATTAATGGAGATTTCTTTGGTGGAATTTATGCAACTCGTGTGGCTAATTTTCTTGGGATACCCATTCATGAGAGTGATATTGAATTGCCTCCTACTTATCTAGGATATGAGGCTATGGTTCGCCATCAGTTTATTGAGAGGAATGAAGAACCTCTCCAGTACCGACTAATGTTTGACAGGCGCAGCATTTTCCATGTTGCCCTCCCTGCTCCTACTTTCTTTGACTTTCAGACAAAAGGGAGATTTATTATAACCAGGGAGGAGGCGAACAACTATAAGAGGAGGACGGAGACGGCTCGTCTCCAAGCGGCAGCTCATGAGGCAATAGCTGCTGCATCACAGTACGACCCCAGTTACAACTTCGGATATCCGCCAGGCCAGCCGTGGCAATAGACCAACTTAGGCCAAAAGCCTAAGCTTGGGGGAGTACGAATTTCTCACCGACATTACATTTATATTCACACACTCATGCTAGTTGTCGGTGCTCATACTTTTTCATTATACTATCCATGCTAGTTTATTTTCCTTTTTTATGCTTTCTTCTTACGTGTTTGAAAAAACTTAAGAAAAAACCAAAAAAAATAGTTGTAGCCTTTAGCTAGTTTACTTTCCATGCTTGTAATAGTAGTAATTAAAAGAAAACCCAAAAAGATTTCCTGTTCTTCTTTTGCTTGTTGGGAGCTTTCCCGTGTAAATAGTTTTATTTCTTTTCTTTTCTTTGGGGGTCGATAGGAGAAGACCATGATGAAAATGTTGAAGTGGCTCTTATATGCATTATTGTTGATTTAACCAAGAGCCCATATTGCCGTGTCTTCTCCTGTTTATTGAATGCTTGCAGATTCCAGCTTAGTCCAATGCACGTGCACTATTATTATTATTCACATCGTTCGGTCGTGCAAGTGAAAGGCAATAATGAAGATATATGATGGACTGATTGAGATGAGAGAAGCTGGTACGAACTCGACCTCTCTTGTTTTTGTAAATATGATTAGTTCATCGTTCCTGATTCAGCCTATTATGAATAAACATGTTTGCAATGACAATTAGAGATTATAGTTGCTTATGCCATGCTTAATTAGCTAGGAGTTTATAATGGTTTACATTGCGTGCCAACATGCTATTAAAATGGTTATGATGTGGTATAGTAGGGTGGTATCCTCCTTCGAATGATTCAAGTGACTTGACTTGGCACATGTTCACACATGTAGTTGAAACAAAATCAACATAGCCTCCACGATATTCATGTTCATGGTGGATTATATCCTACTCATGCTTGCATTCAATGTTTATTAATTTTAATGCATGTTCATGACTGTTGTCGCTCTCTAGCTGGTCGCTTCCCAGTCTTTTTCTAGCCTTCACTTGTACTAAGCAGGAATACTGCTTGTGCATCCAATCCCTTAAACCCCAAAGTTATTCCATATGAGTCCACCATACCTTCCTATATGTGGTATCTACCTGCCGTTCTAAGTAAATTTGTATGTGCCAAACTCTAAACCTTCAAATAAAATTCTGTTTTGTATGCTCGAATAGCTCATGTAGCAACTAGGGCTATCTGTATCTTCCATGCTAGGCGGGTTATTCACAAGAGGAGTGGACTCCGCTCCTCACTCACGAGAAAATGGCTGGTCACCGGGATGCCCAGTCCCATGCTCTAAGCAAACCAAATCAAAATAATTGCAAACAAAACTCCCCCAGGATTGTTGTTAGTTGGAGGCACCCATTGTTTCGGACAAGCCATGGACTAATGTTTGTTGGTGGAGGGGGGGTATAAACTTTACCATTCTGTTTGGGAACCGCCTATAATGTGTGTAGCATGGAAGATATCGAGATCTCTCGGTTGTTATGTTGACAATGAAAGTATGCCGCTCAAAATATTATTCATCTCTATTTCAAAAATCGAGCTCTGGCACCTCTACAAATCCCTGCTTCCCTCTGCGAAGGGCATATCCATTTACTTTTATGTTGAGTCATCGCCCTCTTATTAAAAAGCACCAGTTGGAGAGCACTGCTGTCATTTTCATCCATTACTATTAATTTATATTGAGTATGACTATGATTGGATCTCTTTTACCATGAATTACAATGTTTAGTCAGTCCTTGATCTTTAAAGGTGCTCCGCATTTATGTTTTGCGGTCTCAGAAAGGGCTAGCGAGATACCATCTTGTTATATCATATTATGATTGTTTTGAAAAAGTGTTGTCATCCGAGATTTATTATTATTTCTCGCTAGTTGATTATGCCATTGATATGAGTAAACATGAGACCTAAGTGTTATTGTGAATGTGGTTAGTTCATAATCTTTGCTGAAAAATTAAATGCTGGCTTTACATATTTACAACAACAAGAGCAAACAGAGTTTGTAAAAGTTTTTCTTTATCACTTTCAGTTTATCAACTGAATTGCTTGAGTACAAGCAAAGGTTTAAGCTTGGGGGAGTTGATACGTCTCCATCGTATCTACTTTTACAAACACTTTTGCCCTTGTTTTGGACTCTAACTTGCATGATTTGAATGGAACTAACCCAAACTGACGATGTTTTCAGCAGAACTGCCATGGTGTTATTTTTGTGCAGAAACAAAAGTTCTCGGAATGACCTGAAACTTCACGGAGATTATTTTTGGAAATAATAAAAAATAATGGCGAAAGAATCAAGGCCAGGGGGGCCCACACCCAGTCCACGAGGGTGGGGGCGCGCCTACCCCCTGGGCGCGCCCCCTGCCTCGTGGGCCGCCCTGGTGCTCCACCGACCTCAACTCCAACTCTATATATTCGTGTTCGGGAAGAAAAAAATCAGAGAGAAGGATTCATCGCATTTTACGATACGGAGCCGCCGCCAAGCCCTAATCTCTGTCAGGAGGGCTGATCTGGAGTCCGTTCAGGGCTCCGGAGAGGGGAATCCGTCGCCATCGTCATCATCAACCATCCCCCGTCACCAATTTCATGATGCTCACCGCCGTGCGTGAGTAATTCCATCGTAGGCTTGCTGGACAGTGATGGGTTGGATGAGATTTATCATGTAATCGAGTTAGTTTTGTTAGGGTTTGATCCCTAGTACCCACTATGTTCTGAGATTGATGTTGCTATGACTTTGCTATGCTTAATGCTTGTCACTAGGGCCCGAGTGCCATGATTTCAGATCTGAACCTATTATGTTTTCATGAATATATGTGAGTTCTTGATCCTATCTTGCAAGTCTATAGTCACCTAATATGTGTTATGATCCGGCAACCCTGAAGTGACAATAATCGGGACCACTCCCGGTGATGACCGTAGTTTGAGGAGTCCATGTATTCACTGTGTGTTAATGCTTTGGTCCAATACTCTATTAAAAGGAGGCCTTAATATCCCTTAGTTTCCAATAGGACCCCGCTACCACGGGAGGGTAGGAAAAAAGATGTCATGCAAGTTCTTTTCCATAAGCACGTATGACTATATTCGGAATACATGCCTACATTACATTGATGAATTGGAGCTAGTTCTGTGTCACCCTATGTTATAACTGTTGCATGAATAATCGCATCCGGCATAATTCTCCATCACCGATCCAATGCCTACGAGCTTTTCACATATTGTTCTCCGCTTAGTTACTTTTCCGTTGCCATTGTTACAATCACTACAAAACTGCTACCGTTACTTCTGCTACTGTTACCGCCACTATCATACTACTTTGCTACTAAATACTTTGCTGCAGATATTAAGTTATGCAGGTGTGGTTGAATTGACAACTCAACTGCTAATACTTGAGAATGTTCTTTGGTTCCCCTTGTGTCGAATCAATAAATTTGGGTTGAATACTCTACCCTCGAAAACTGTTGCGATCCCCTATACTTGTGGGTTATCATTGTACTGCTTACCGCTTATAAGAGGTACTACCGCTCTACTACCGCCCTACTACCACGAAACTCGACACGAAAAAGATGCATCCCCAGAAGCAGCGGTACTACGCGCGGCACAAGGCCGCGGTACTACCGCTTGAGGCTTTCAAGAACACAACAGAGAAAACAGATGATGCAATAAAGCCTAAACTGCCACAACTTCTGCATATGAGCTCCGAATTGAGCAAACTCAAGCTTGTTGGATAGATGACGACGAGTAGCATTCAACAACGAGTGATTATCGTAAGAATAGGTAGGGGAGGTATGCCTAAGAAATAGAGGAGTGAAACCTCCAAAAGAGAAGAAGCGACATAACCTCCAACATCGAAAACATCATAGAAGATGCACGTGAACTACGTTTTCGATGAACTCGAGCTTGTCATGAAAATGACCATAAGCTCCAAATCTCACAAGGAGAAGAACCAAACAAGAACCAATAAAGATGATGCAAGGATGCAATGGGTTGAGTTCTCTACGAACGATACGATCAAGCTACTCATCGAGAGCTCCCCTTGATAGTATGGCAATCGATCCTATAACCCGGTCTCCAAACTACCACCACGAGACTGGTAAAATAGAAAACCTATCAAGGGCAAACCTTTGCCTTGCGCATAGTCCACTTGAGCTAGATGATGACGATCTTGACTCCCTCAAGTTAGACCACCTTTCTTGATTGCGTTGGCTCGATGAAGACTAGTTGATAGCTCCCCCATACTGCACTATGAGTGAGCCACTCTTTGGCACATCTTCACAAGTCCATTGACACCACAATGGACATCAAGCTTCAAGGATGATCTCTTCGTGATGCTCCACTTGAACTTGCATACCGCAATCTTGATGACGATCACCACTTGATGTCATCCTCTCCATGGGTTGTATGATATATTCCTCTTGACACAAGCCCATGGAAACATACCTAGCCCCACATAGAACTCTCACGTAGACCATGGGTTAGTACACAAAGCGTAATGGACAAGGCTTACCATACCATGAGATCACTTGATCCCACTTGGTACATCTTCTACGCTCTGTGTGTTGATCAACTTGAATCACTCCTTGTACATAGTCTTGATCAACCTTGAATCTTTCCAACTCTCTTCGTTCGGATGATGTCTTGAAGGTAAACATGAATGATCACACCATCTTCTTCTTCAAGACATGCTTGCAATAAGCTCAACACTCACATGACCAATCTTTGGATAATTCCTTAATAGCACCTTGGTCAACTCATAAATTCCTTGAAACCAACACATGGACTTCAAGAAATTCCTATGGACAAATCCTTAGAATATAACTCAATGCAACCATTAGTCCATAGAGGATGTCATCAATTACCAAAACCACACATGGGGGCACCGCATGTCCTTTCACATACTATTCCAACAAACATAGCTACCAGACCAAAGGCAGCGTGCAGCCAATTTTAACTGCAAATTTACATTCGAAGGACGAATGGCAAATAAAGAAGCATATAATTTAGCTAAGTTTTCGAACTCTATGGATGAGGGGCGCCATGTTTGGTTTCAACCCCATGATCCTTATGGTATCTGGTACCTATTCCCCTAAAAAAACTTAGGGGAATAAAACTTAGCTTTTCCCCTAAAAAACTAATTTATAATTTCTGTGTCTCAAAAAAACTAATTTATAATTTCTTGATCTCAAAAAACTAATTTTATATTTATAGAAGCGATTATGTCCCTCATCTTTGGGGTTTCTAGAACTTTGATGGCGATCTCCAATCCCGATAAGAGTTCCACATAAAACTACCCTCTCCTCGCTCCGGATGCTTTGTGGGGTGGAGCTGTGGAGGCCCGAGGTGTTTGGTCTTTGTTTTAAAATGCTCACAACTTTTGAGGCAAAGCTAGCCAAGGCAAGAGGTCCGGCATTCACAACTTTTGAGGATGTCTTGTTGGTTAAAGCTTTGTGGACCACAAGCATGGACCCTATATGTGGTACAGAGCAAAAGGGCAATAGGTATTGGGAGAAGATCCATAAGCACTATCATGAACACAAGGAAAATGCCAAGCCTCATCCTATCGTGACCACCCGCAATGTGACTTCTCTCCAACATTGATGGGGGATCATTCAAGGGGAAGTAAACAAGTATGTCGGCTACTATGCACAAGTGCTTGGCAGCCCTTGAAGTGGGATGGGAGTGTCAACCCACGTAAGTAGAATTGCTTCATTTAGTCATCATTTGAATTGCTTGTCTTTTGTTGTATTCTCATTGTTATACTTATTGTTTGATAGACAGTGGTGGCAGCCACTATGTACTAACAAACGGAGAAGAAGTCATTCGGTTTTGGCTATTGTTGGGTCATATGGATGGCAAACCAAAGTGGACACAACTTGTGGAAGAGCTCAAGGCCGGCAAGAGGAAGAATGATGGCACAAGCTCCCACCAATCAATTTGTTTGGATAAAGAAGAGGGGGGTTGTAGGGGAAATGGAAAAGCCATCGTGCAAATGAATAACCAGCAAGTGATGGGAAACAATTGGGAGAATGAGAGGGCCGCTCGTGACGCCACGGTGACAAACAAATGTCTACCACATGGACGGGCATTTTTTCAACAAAGAAGGATAAGAAAGAGGAGAGTTATAAGCTCAGGTTGGATGTGCAAAAAGAAAGAATAGATTGATACCGAGAGAGGGTGAACAACAAGTTGGCAATTGAGAAGGTCCGGACTTTTGGATCAATGGAGATTGAGAAGGAGAGGTTGCAACTTGCTAGAGACACGAATGACTCGAGGATAATGTTAGCAGACGCAAGCCTCTTGGATGAGCAAGGAAATACATGACTCGCCAAGAGGAAGAAGGAGATCAACGAACGTAGAAAGTAAGAGGCGGCAGGAGTGGCAATGGCGACAGAGGAGCAAGCGGCACGGATGGTAGCAGCGAAACAGGCGGCATGGATGGAGACGGAGCAGGCGACAGAGAAGGCGGCATGGATGGCGTCGACCAATGATCCGTCTGGCGATTGGTCCGCCATGCTCGGACTTGTATTTCATTTTGCCATGTCCGGATTGTTGAACTATGATTTATTTTACTGTGTTGCTTTGTTGAACCGTTGAATTGTGATGAATTTGTGTCATATGATCCACATGCATGGATCTGAGGGTTTGCATGCGATAATTGTGGCTGCCCAACAGCAAATATGAGGGGCCGTCCAATCCGCCTGCGGACGCGTCAGGGTGAGCCGCGGACGTGTAAGAGGTGATTTGCTAAGTCCGGTTGTAGATGCTCTTCTTGGTTTACTATTATGTAATTCGGTTTGCCTTTTTGTAAGAAGTAAAAATACACATTGAATATGAACAAATGAAGTAAAAAAAATCTATAGGTTGCATTCTTTTATTGGGAAAAAAAGAACTATTAGTACTAATGTTTTTTGACAGAACTATTAATACACAAGGTAAATGGAAGCGTATGGTATATTTGGAATATGGTACTACTCCACAAACTGATTCGGACGTTGGAATTGAAGAGAAGCTGTTTCATGGGCCCAGGAGAGACCTGCCTGATTCGGACATTTGGCCCAACATTTCTCGCTCGCCGAAACCCTCGCCTCCATTCCTCACCTCAATCATTCCGCAAGACCAAACCCCTCCGCCGCCGGCCATGGGCGACCCGCAGTACCTCGTCGGCTCCCCCAGGAGCAATTTGGAGCGTGACGGCCGGGACCCTGCGGCCTTCGCCATCGGCATAAACCTGATGCTCTCCTTCGTGTACGATTACCTCCCCTACCCGCCCGTCCCCCCCACCCCCACCCTCTCGCTCGCCGGCGCGCTGTGGGTCTCCGACGGCGTCGACCGCATCAGCCGCCTCCCCGATGTGCTCCTCCGTGACATACTCTCCCGCCTCCCCGCCAAGGACGCCGCGCGCACCGCCGCCCTCTCCTCGCGCTGGCGCCCGCTCTGGCGCTCGGCGCCCCTGGCTCTTGTCGACAGTCATCTGCTTCCGGACGGCGGCGCGGCCGGGCAGTTCACCCTCGGCGCTCCCTCTCCCCGCGCCGTCACGGACGCGGTGTCCCGCGTCCTCGCGGCGCACCCGGGGCCCTTCCGCTGCGTCCACCTCACCTGCAGCACCATGGAGGAGCACCGGGGCGAGATGGCGCGCTGGCTCGACGTCCTCGTCGCCAAGGGGGTCCAAGAACTCGTCTTTGTCAACCGGCCTTGGCCGCTAGACCTGCGCCTCCCGGCCACGGTCTTCAGCTGCTCCTCCCTCACCCGCCTCTATCTCGGCGTCTGGAGGATCCCGGACACCGCCGCCGTACCGCGCGGCGCCAGATTCCCCAACCTCCTGGAGCTCGGCCTCTGCTTCAATGCCATGGAGGACCGCGATCTGGCATTCATGCTTGAAAGAAGCCCCGTCCTGGAGTTCCTCGTCATCATGGGGAGCCAGACCGGAGTGCGCCTCCGCCTCGTCAGCCAGAGCCTCCGGTGTCTTCAGCTGGGATATACCTACTTGGAGGACATCGACGTGGTGGATGCACCTCGCCTGGAGAGGCTCTTCCAGTCGGGCGATTTTCGCCAGAGCGAGCTCACTGCCCCCAGCATCAAGAACTGCTCTTCCAAGATCAAGATTGGGCGTGCACCTAACCTGCGTGTGCTGGGATACCTTCGGCCAGGAGAGCAAGAGTTGGGGATTACCAACACCGTCATCGTGGTAACAATGCCTAATTTAATTTGCATCTCTGCTGTGTCAATTAATAACAATGCCAATCTATGATCCCAATTAGTTTATCTGTCCTTGGGTGCATTGCAGGCTGGGGCCAAGGAGAGCATTGTGCCTAGTGTCCAGATTTTGGCCATAGAGGTGCAATTCGGTGCCCGCAATTGTGTCAAGAAAGTGCCTGGTTTTCTCAGAAGCTTTCCTAACCTGGAGACCCTCCATGTGCAGGTAAAATTGGTTGACTTAACTACACTTGCTGCATTGTCAGAACTGATTATTTATCTAGCAAGGTCAGAACTATGAGTCTGATTAATTATATGATTGATTGATGGCCTGCTGCAGCATGATATGTTCTCATAGATAAGATCCCTGAACTATGTATGTGCTAATATGGCCTGCCGATTGATTTCATTTGCAGTCCCCACGCATACCTAAAGAGTCCACTGGCAAGGTGAATCTCAAGTTCTGGCAGGAGGGTGGTCCCATCAAATGCGTAGTGCAGAGCTTGAAGAAGGTGTTCTTCTACGAGTTTCGAGGGTCCAGAAGTGAAGTCGCTTTCCTCAAGTTCATCGCGGAGAGAGATCGGGTGCTGGAGCAGATGGTGGTCGTGGTGGCCAAAGAATGTTTCTCTCCGGGAGGTGATGGTGTGATTGCCAAGCTGAAGCCTCTGACCAATGCAAAATGGAACAGCAAAGGTTGCAAACTTGAGCTCTTCAAGAGCCCACTCACTGATGTGGCAGGTCCAATTTGCAGCCACCGACATGCTTCTGACTTCGGGTTTGCTGACCCCTTTGACCTCGAGTTCTACTGCGAATCTGAAACGATCTCCGTAAGTTAATAAGTAGCAGTATGCCGTGCCTCTTGTGGTGCAAGACTACTGGTAACTAGTTAGACTTTGTGTTGTCGGGAATCACAGGAGCTAAAAATACCTGCATTTCTATTGGCAAGCTTTCTGCATGATGAGGTTGTTTCTTGTTTGTGCCAAGTCAAGACTTATGTGGCTAAATGCTGGTGGAAGAAGTAACAGATCGAATTAGATAAAAAATATTAGTACCTTCCAAGCCAATCAGCAGGGCTATCTAGTACTCTAGTGCCTAGCTAGTATGGTTTTTCTGGTTTGTCCAACTGCAATTTCATTAGCATGTTGTGCATTTGTTGTTACCATGAATCAATCTGTTATGCATTAGAAAGGTGTCACTCTCAGTTTGAATGAGTATAATTAATTACCGTAATTATGTTCTTTAGTTTTGATTTTCAGACTTTTACAGTTTCCTTTTGTTAAGTATTACTCCCTCGGTTCCATAATAAGTGCCATGGTTTTAGTCATTTGAACTAAAACCACGACACTTATTATGGAAGAGGGAGTATTACTGATTACTGTAGTTGCGCACATATATGTGAAATCTTGGCAAAACAAGAATCATATCTTCACCTGTTGAGCACTAAAACTACTCTGGTTTGCCTACCTCTCTAGTTACAGAGGGGTGAGAGGGGCTTCGTCGTTTTAGTCACGTGACCAGGTCATTGGTTGTTTCGAAAAATAGATATGTCATTTTGCTCTTATTTCCTGAGCACACTGTGAAAACATGGACTACAGAATAGCACTTTTAAAGTAGCACAGACCAAACTAGAAAAATGAAGGTAGCAAGTGCACTGCAATTGAAGCGGCACAAAACCAATCAAATGTACTCCTTTACGGCCTATCGATCCGATTCAGCTTTGATTTAACGAGTTAGATATCCATGAGTTGAATTTAGTTTGTTCTGGTTCAGTATTTTCGCAGGCCAGCTGAATCTGTCCAGCTTGCCTCTGACATCCAGATCATGACCTTGTGCTTACTATTATTGTTATCCGTTCCTTCCAATACTAATTTTTCATAGACTTCACGAAGAATTAGTACATAGCTTAAGCAAACATTTCAACGAAATCTCATGGATTCGATCAGGAAAATGCGTTCACATGAAACCCCATGCATGAATACACACATAATATCTGGGGATGTCTAGACAAATTTCTGGTAATTTTAAAAATTCTCACGAATAAGTTCAACCATGTTTTGATGGGTTTCAGAAACATGTAATCCTGTTTTCAATGAACTAAAGAAATATCTCGAAAGAATTCATACTGATTTTCACACATCAATTCTCACGAATACACACAATATCTAGGGATTTCAAACACGTTTATACGAATTTCAGTCAAAAAAAATCGAGTCTTAGAAACAAGTTCAACCATTTTTGGATGGGTTCCAGAAACATCTAATCTTGTTTTCAGTGGACTTCATAGCCATTTTCAGCAAAATTCATATTGCCTGCACAGCTGTTTTAGACAATTCATACAAGTGTCGCCGCGGCGTGGTGGGGCTGTTGGTGATGTTTTTAATCTTGTAATGCTACCCTGGACGTCAGTTTCATATTAGATTGGTCACAAATTCTTTTTGGACTTTAAGAGGAAAAAAACACAGGGCTTCAAACAGCACATCCAACTATCAACAAATAAGAATAGATCAGCCAACTAACAACAGCACACTCAGACTCAGGGCTTCCAACTCTTTCTCACACTAGAGTCCATAGATTGCTTGGTATCGACTAGGATTGATGCCGACACAGCGGGCGAGTGATCAAAATGGCTCCTACCCTTTTGGCAACAGAATCAAAGCCAGTGCAATTTTGCTACTCAAAGCTAGCACAAACTATTACTCTCTTGGCAACAGAATCTATGAATGAACTGCTCAACTTGTGCTAAATGTCTAGTGAGTAGGGAAACTCACGTCTGTGAACTTTATGCATTTACACCCTTACTATTACTTTTGTTTTCAAGTCACTCTCTGTAACCCCTCAAGCTATATTGGTTTGTTCATATTCTCTTCTCTTTGCTCATAGACTTTCATACTTCTTTTCCCCAACCTTGCTATATTTCCCCTCAATTTTGTGCTTGATTTCGACATCAAATCCATGTTAGACCAACCAGGGATCTGACACTAAAGCGCACAAGCTCCGGCTAAAGAGCTCAATGTATGCCGGCAGGTCCATCAAGCACATCGACACCTGCTTGGAAGCACAACAGCCAAAATTCCGGCTTGTGGCGGCCTCTTAGCACCTGGAAGCCCACCCCGGGGCAGTGGCGCCACGGGTGCCATCCTGGGCCTAGGCAACAACGCGCACTGGCTGGCGTCGGGCAGGAACTCCTAGGCCCTGTTTGTTTCGGATTCTGGGACCAGATTCAGCTTTGCCAGTGAAGCTGAATATGGAATCTGAAACAAACTGCTATTTGAAATCAGCTTTGCTAGTGAAGCTGAATTTGAATTTGGGCCATTTTTAGTGTAATTTTCTGAAGCACCTCAAAGTGTACTTCGGTGGTGAAGTTGATTCTGTGAATCAGCTTTGCCAGTGAAGTGAATCCATATGTGATTAAAATCTAAGTGAAGCTGAAACAAACAGGGCCCTAGTTGCAGGGGCGGCCATAATCCGTTAACAAACTCTTTCGATCTGAGACCAACATAGCATAGCAAAATAGTTCATGCTAACAGCAACAACTGCAAAACATAAGTCAAGTTGCAGCAGTTGGACAAACCAGAAAGAACATACCAGTTGCGCATCACAGTACCACATAGCATCCCACATACGAGTACAACTTTACTTGGCACAAACAAGCATTCCACAGCTCACCAAATAGGTTTTTCTAGCTGCTGCCAGGTCCAACACAAAATCCAGCTAGGTAACAGTAGTCTTATCAAAGAGCTACTCCCTCTCATACAAAATAAGTGTCGCTATTTTGAATTGGGGTTAGCTCAAAACTGCAACACTTATAATGGATCCAGGGGAGTACTAATTAACGTACAAAGATCCTTTTTGTTTCGTCGTAGTACTTGAGGTCAAAAGGGTCAGCAAACCCAAAATCACTAGCTAGTTCGTGGCAGTAAACCGGGCATCTCACCTCCTCGTATCGGCTCTTGACGAGCTCGAGCTTGCAAGCTTTGCTGCTCCATTTTGCGCTCACCAGAGGCTTCAACTTGGCACCCACATTACCCACCGGAGAGAAACATTCGCTGGCCACCACAACCACCATCTTCTCTAGCACCCGCCCTCTCTCCGCGATGAACTTGAGGAAAGCAACCTCGCTTTTCAACCCTTGGAACTCGTAGAACAACACCTTCTTCAAGCTCTGTGTCACACATTTCATCGGACCGCCCTCCTGCCAGAACTTGAGATTCACCTTGCCAGTGGACTGTTCACATTTTTTTGAGGACTGCAAATGAAATCGATCAGCAACTACATCGTTCAGGGATCTTATCAATTACTGCAGTACTACATATCATGCAGCACCATGCCACATACTAGTACAACACAGCCGCTATATTAATTGCAAAATTACCGACTTTACCTGCACATGGAGCGTCTCCAGGTTGGGGAAGCATCTGAGAAAGCCGGGCACTTTCTTGACAGCATTGCGTAGCTCTTTAATCTCCCCTTTAGATCGTCATTTGCCCCTTGCACGCTCTTGATGGCATACTCAGAAGTGTTTAAGAATTCATTGTTGGCCATGTCCACATCGCACACCGACTCGTTGTTGCCTCCAGAATTGGCCATGACCTACAAACACATCGCGTATATATACGATCAAGATAATATGCAATGTACAATAGTTCATGTGTTGGAAATATATGATTTTGTTAATTAAGTAGAATAGATAAAATTATGAATCTATTTTGATAAATAAGATATAGCAAAAACTGACTTCTATACATACACATACTATCATATATAAGAATAACTTCTGTCAATCACTACAAAAATATATATATAGATAGCATCAGAATGTCAAACAATAATTTCCTTAGTGCTGACAAGAACCAAACCTAACAATAATAACAAGCAAGTTGATAATAATTCCAATCAACGTATGGCAAGTGATCTAATACACTTACACAAATTCTACAACCTAACTGATCTATACAGAGGCATGTCAACTTGTCAAGTAAACAAAGAAAATTATGTTCTTTTATGGGAGTAAACAATGGAACCCTGATCTACAATTTTAACAATTTGATTTACATATGCCAGTCAACCTATACATAATTTCTACTAAACTTGCTCAGATTTGCCAACGGAGGGGGGACACAATAGCAATCGGACGGTTATCACTACAATTTCTGGCCGTTTGGCGTGTCCGCGTGAACGGAGGAGTGGATCTAACCTTGGTGCCGGTGAGGGGCGGCGACGGGGCGGCGGCGGCGGCTTTGGTCCAACGGGAGTTGTGTCTAGCTAGCTACGACCGGGCCGGGTGGGGTGTGAAATGAGAGCGAGCGGCAGTGGACTTAGGTATTTTACTAGGTCATTGCTGGCGTTGGAAAAAATGGCAACGCCATAGCTAATCACAGGCCAAATAAAATGATGGCAAAACAAGCATAATATAATTATATACTATATATGGCGTGCAAAGAAAAATAACGCCAGCACTACCAAAATAACTATGGCGTGCAAAGAAAACCAATGTCACCAGTGGTTTCCAAATGGTGAGTGTATATGGGGCAATAGATTTGTGGCGTTTACAAAACAATCAATGTCAGCACTATGCTTGTAAAGCTGGCGTACGGATTTGGCCTACGCCAGCACTATTTAAAAAAAAATAGTGTTGGCGTGGATGTAAAATGTCGCGCCACCAATGAAATTTGTGGCTAGCACCTTTTCTACTAGTGGGAAGGGGAAGAACAACGAAACATTGTACAGTGCCAAGGAAGATATCTTCTCAGGAGGTTGGTCTATGTGATGACGATGATGAATTAGATATGGTGTCTATTCCCCTAAAGCCGACTAGCGAGGGAGGTGAGGAGAAAGGAGAAGATGGGAGCACAACGAGGAAAACCCTCGACTTTGCAGATGACGGGGCAACGACGCATGATACGACTACCACCACCCTAATACATATCCCCGTGGGAAAAGAAGAAACTAAAAAAGCAACACCACCAAAGCAAGACAGAAAGTTTGGCAGCATCGGTGGCCTCCCTCGAGGAGGACCGCTAGGCCTAATGTCTATCCTATGTTGGAACTATCGCGGGCTAGGCAACCCTGCGATAGTTTATATGTTGCACAACCTCGTGTGGGAGAGTGCGTGATGATTCTTTGCATGGTGGAGACGCAAATTGCGAAGTGTCACATGGAAGGCTTGGTTGGAACTCTGGGTTTTGATGGTACCTATGGAGTTGGTAGTAGTGGCCACAACGGAGAAGAGGCTGTTTGATTTGGAATTGAGGATTTTTTTTCTTCTTCAAAATATCACTTTAGATGTGACTGTGAAAGAGACAGGAGCAGAGCCATGAAGGCTAACATTTTGTTATGGAGAGGCTAACAGGACCTTGATGTATTGCGACATGATGCGCTTTTTGAAGGCTCATTGCGATCTTCCATCGCTTTGCATTGGAGATTTGAACAAGGTTTTGAGGCGAGAAGAGCAATTTGGTTAAAATGAGCACGACATGGGTCAAATAAATCATAAATGCATTCAGAGAAATAGTCGATGTCTATCAATTGTGTGACTTGGGCTATAATGGACTGGACTAGACTTTTGAGAGGAAAACTCAAAATAGTGATTACTACCGAGTTAGATTGGATCATGCTTTAGCTACGACTAGCAAAAGGGCCCGTGCGTTGCACCGGGTACAAAATAAATAAACATATTCTTAGACAGTTGAAAAAATACCACTCAACTTTGCAAATAATCAGGCAACTATAGCAGAACAACATTGTTGAAACAATTTTGGTTCAAAAAGATTTTTCAAACAATTAATATTTTCAGTTTGAAAATCCCATAACCTTCTCAAGAAACCGAATAAGTAAAAATGGGTCTGTTGTATATGCTCTTACTTGACGTTCCCAGTTGCATGGCCTCTGTACCGTTGGTTATTTGGCACATGGCAAGTTTAAACAATTTCTATGGTCGAAGTACAGTAGCGGTCAGAAGTATTGGGATAAGATTTCTGACAAAATCGATAAATGATTTCAGTTTAAATAGTTCAAAAAGAAATGCAATTAGATATCATCATTGCATGCCAAACATACCCGTACATTGCAATGGAAACAAAATTGTGCTCAATAACCTGAGATTTTCAGTATAACATCTGGTCTCACCCTGATTTTGATTGTATACCATTAGAAATATGATGGGTTTCACCCCAACGGTAGTGCCCTTTTTCCATTATTCAACAATTATTTCAAAAGAAAGGAAGAACACACCACTAACTTCTCAATGTGCATCATGACTCAGTAAAGCTTCCAGTGCATGAACATACTTCCTCCTCCCTTTTATGTATAGCACATAGGGCCGTGTGTTACACCGGGAGAAATAAATTGGCGTTGTCACTTATTTTATAAACCCACTTTGCGTGTCACTGCGCGCTGTTTCTTCTATCCAACTTTGACACTGCACGCTATTTCTTCTATTCAACTTTGACAAACATCACAGCTAGCAACAATGTGAAAGTAATGTTTTTGTCGCCATGGCTACAACAGTTTGACTAAAAAGAAAATTAGCTACATTCAAGAACGAAGGGAAAACTTTGTCAAACTTGCAAACCTTGTGTTACCTTTCTTACTTTTAGCAAGTTAATATTACTTATCTGAGGTGCAGATGATATCTGAAAAGTTCCCGGAGAAAATGAAAAAAATGTTAACTATACTGAGTTAAATATATATAATACAAAACCTATGCAAGGATCCACTTTTCTATACATCAACTTACAGAGGATATATTTGTTTATTCAGCTAAACTTGTAAAGTCGCATATTTACAGGCTGCATCTCGTTCTCCTCCAAAAGAAAAGAAATTAAACAAGAAAATACAAAATCTTAAATCCCGAGAACTCAGTCATGAAATCATTGGAAGCAATGTGATTCACACAAGAGATTTTGGGTTCACCTTGCTGCAATTCATGCATCAGCGATTGTTAGAGAATCAAGGGCTATTATACCTTGAGACAATGTATTCTGTAGTTGCCAAGCTTGACGCCAATTCAGGGAGTTCAATTCCAAACAGGTTAACCAGCCTATGGATACTGTGGAAATCCTCCCCCTGCAATGGTTTGAGTGTTCAGGTTCACATATTTATGGACTACTTGTGAGTAAAATAGATTTTGAAGCTGATATAGTATCATCACAACCTGAATAACAAAATCTGGATGTAGAATTGCACTTAAAACTTGCTGCGTTTATCAATAGTTTTGGAAGCAAAATAATCTTTGGTGGTACAGGAGAGCCTAGAGGATGGTTCTCCAGCTCTTTGCTTTCAGAAGTTTTGGAGGTTGTTGATGCGTGTGTAGAAGTCATTGTGCCACTTCAGTTGTGCTTCAACAACACAACCACCACATTAAATCAGACATCATTTACATCTAGAACCGAATGTGCCAGTTTCAGTCTTGCAAGAACACGACACATTATCAGGGGTCCGATGATTAGAGGCATTCCCTTCACCGGGCAAAATGCGCGTGTGTCTACAGAGGAATGACATTGGCAGCAGGCTAACATCATCTATAATGCGGGTCGGCTGTGTAGACGCTCAGAGATAGAGAAAATAAATACCATAAAATTTAAAACCATCTAAGCGTCCTCTCTTTCACCACTTGATGCTAAGTATAGGTGCTAATTACAGATTGAAAACAATTTCAGTATTTTACCTCACGCGGAGGATAATACCCAAGCGCTTGATGTATCTTTTGTCGCCGATGCCACATATTCACTGTGAAACTAATCATACCACCTTATGCTATCATCTAAGAGGAAGAGCTGCTCACCACAGTAACCTCAACGACGCTGGCCTGCTCGAAGATAGCATCAGGGTCAAAAAACACATCGACTTGCTGTGGTCTGTATGCATCGACCAAATAATATTCTCATGCTAAGTACATCGACTCTTCGTTGACATTAGTATACATCGACTTGCTGTGGTCTGTGTGTTCCAATGATATTCTTAAATTCCATTGCGGTGAGGACACATGACTTTAAAAAATTTGAATAATGACAAATGCAGGTCGCCCGTGTAGACGCTTAGAGATTAAGAAAATAGATGCAATGTCATAAATTAAAAATCATCTAACTACCCTCTCTGTCAATACTTGATGCTAGTAGGGCGCTAATTACAGACTGCAAATACCTTCGGTATTCTACCTGCGCTTGACGCATCCACCGATGAGGCTCAACTGCCGATCGACTGGGAAACAAATCCCAGAACCTTTTGCTACCATCCAGCGTTGAAGATGGTCAACAAATCCCAGCACCTTTTGCTAGCATCCAACGCTGAAGATGGTCTAAGAGGAAGAGCTGCTCACCTCGGCAACCTTGACGACGCCGACCTGATCGAAGAGCTGCAAGGCGCTTGCTGCTGACGTCGTAGGGAAGGTCGCACACGTACACCATGGCCTCCTCCGACGGCTCCACGTACTCCCAGACCTCCTCCACACCACCGCGACCTCCTACTCCACCTCAACCGCCGGATCCTCCTGGGCGGGAATCCAGGGCCTCATCCTGGACTGCAAAGGGAGGGGATATGGGTCTAGGGATCTGCCTTCCAGTTGGGATGTGGGGCCCTTTGGCACCGCCGTCGTCGTCTGGAGGAAGACCTACAGCTGGGGCGGGGGCGGATGTGTGGAGAGGTTGCCCATACCGAAAGAAGATGCGCGGGGATTGAGATCGAGCACAGGAGAGGAGGAACAGGGGTCGTCGGTCTCGAGAAGAGGAGGAGACAGGATCGCCCGTGCGTATTTTTTTACAACAGGCCGAGGCCCGAGCCCGATACAAAGCGCGAATCGTTTTTCACTTATTTATGGATTGCGAGTTGATTGCCTTAAATTGCCACCCATGAACGAAACGGTTTTTTAGTACCACCTTGCGTATATGTTTTAAATTCAAACTGAAAACGTAAATTCATAGGAAGAAAGCGTATTGTGACGGTGAACCCGACAAAGTCGATCCGTGCTTTATTATTAGGGAGAGATTGATTGGTGCATACTTTCTCCATTGGCTTCACTGCGTCATTTGCATGTTGTCAAATCCGATCATTTGCTTATACTGCTTCTCAATAATATGGAAGCTCGTAAACAAAGAATTGGCAAGTCACGTCCTTTCTGGTATGAACTAATGCGGGAACGCCATGAGGGTTTTCGGTCCTTGGTCGAGGATGTGGTTGCGGAGTTTAAGTGACAAGCTGAAAAGCGTTGCGTCAACAATGCTAGGTTGGGGCACGACTACCTTCGGGGATGTTCGTAATGAGCTCAGGAAGCCTCATAAGCGTGTGGCTGAGCTATGAGAGGACCCTCTAACGGTAAGTGCATCTTATGAGGAGGTGAAAGTAGAGCAACGTTGACGGCTTAGAGCATCTCCAGCCGCGCCCCCAGCAGCCCCCCTCCCCCCCCCCCTTCC
>NC_057802.1:562015937-562022835 GCF_018294505.1 Triticum aestivum
GGCCCAATCGCGTCCCCAGAAGCCCTTTTTCGCCGGTTTAGGCCGAAATTGGCGCCGGCGGACCCAGGCCGAACCCGGCGCGCTGGGGGCGCCTAGGGGCGCTGGGGAACGTGTTTTTGGCGCGAACGAGGCTGGGCCCGCCGAGTCAGCAAGACGCCGCTTCGTCGTCCTCGTCGCCTCGGTTCCCGCGGGAATCAATGCCAAGGCTGCGTGCTGCCACGCCGGTTAGCCTCCATTGATGCCGAGATCGCCCGCATCCGCGCGTCCCTGACGGAGGAGCAGCGGAACGAGCCGAGGTACGCCGTCGACAGCGAAACGTTGTGGACGATGTAATTCGAGCGCCGCCGCCAAGAGCAGATTGCCTCCGTCAACGGCGTCATCCCCCGCGGCCGCCTCAACGCCGACGGGCGCGCGAGTGGTGGGGCGTGCCAGGCCGCACCCTCGAGGCCGTCCTCGACCATAACGAGACCGGCAACATGCCGCGCCTCGAGTACCCGTCGCGGCCGTCCTTCTCTCACCGTCGTGGCAGCTCCTGGACGCCGCGGCGAATGGAGCCGGGGACGTCCTCGTCGTCGGGCTCTGGCTCGCTCTCCTCCGGCTCGCCGGCGCTCCGCCCCGTCAAGCCCGAGCCGGAGGAGACGCCGCTCCGGCGCCGCACCCGCAGCGGCGCCCTCGTCATCAACGAGGGTGCCCGCCCCTCCCCGCGCTCCTTCCGCCTGGTCCGGCTGAAGCCCGAGCGGGGCCTGCTCCCCGTGAAGCCGAAGCACGACGACCTGGTGGCCCCCAACGACGAGGCCGCCCTAAAATGGGCGAAGGAGGACTATGTCCGCGAGCAGGTGCATTGCCAGCGCCGGGCGTACGCGGAGCTCCAGGCCCGGCGCCACGGGCGCGAGGAGGGCGGCGTCATCGTCCTCGAAAGCGACGAGGAGGACGAGGCCGGGCCGTCCAGCACCCCACCGCGCGTCGGCGACCCTGGCCAGGGGTGCAGCAGGGACGGCGGCGGCTCCGGCGAGGCGCGCGACGACGACGACGGCGGCGACTACACCCGTTTCTACAGGCTTCTCGGCATGTAGATGGCGGGCGGTGGACGCGGCGCAGTGGCTAGGCGTAGTTTGGCGTAGTAGTAGGCGTAGTTTGCATGTTTTATATTTTTTGTACAAATTTGTACGAAATATCACCGAGCTCGCGCGATATTGGCGGCGACCTGGGGGGCGAGGACTATGAACGGAGTCACCCCCACGCACCAAGCTAGCGCCGGTTCGCCCCCAGGCGGCTCTTTTTCGGCGCCTTGGGGAGCCGAACGGCTGGAGATTCTCTTAGCACACTGGGAGTGGCTTCCCTCTCTTAGCACACCGGGCCTGCCATAGAGCCCAGGAGGCCCACCAAGGATCTCGGAGGATTGGATATAGCATCTAGAGATCATCTTGGCCCCCCAAGTCAAGATGACGGTGGGCAGAAACCGTGGTCCGCCGGTACTCGTCCTCCATCGATCATCGTCCCCGCCTCCGCGAGGAGGCGCTGCAGTGCTTGGGTTGTCCTCGTCGACCAAGATGATCTCGTTCTCGGAGGAGGCGGCAGTAGTGGATGACGAGGGCCTCAAAGATCGACAGCACCGACTCCAAGATTCGGTTCCTGAAGATCTAGAACTGTCGCCGCCTGCCGGCGCGAAGAACCAGGACTCGAGCATGGTGCAGACGATGGTCTCGCACCTGAGCGGAGCGGAGAGGAGAGGTGGGTGCGGTGTGGACAGCAGCGAAGCGCTACTTAAATAGGCCCGGTCAGGCAAAGGGATGCGAAGCCGGCTTTAATGCAGCCCAGCGGCCGGAGTAGGCTTCTTGGTCTCCGTGTCTGCATTGAAATGGCGCCGCCCGCTTGATCGATCGCGTCGCTCTGACTGGCATCAATGTCGTGGAGTCACGTCCACTCTAGAGCGGCACTGACTGGCATGCATGCGTGGCAACAACTTCTTGCGGGAGAGGGCACGGGCGCTATAGAGGATTTTGGGTGGGACCGGGGTGTCGAACGTATGTTCCTTTACGTAGTATTCCTTTAGATCATCTCCTGCCGCGCCGCCAAGAACCCCTCCAGGCATTTTTTGCCGCCGGCGCCCAAACAACGGCCCAGTTGCGCCCCCCGGAGCCCGTTTTTCGCCGGTTGGGCCGAAACTGGCGCCGGCGGACCCAGGCCGAACAGGACACGTTGGGGCGCCGGGGGACGCGTTTTTGGCGCTAACGGGGATGAGCCCGCCGAGCCAGCGAGACGCCGCTTCGTCGTCCTCATCGCCTCGGCTGCCGCGCCGGTGAAAGGATCGAGAAGAGCTGTCTAGAGGGGGTGAATAGACTCTTAGTAAGAAAAGTTGCAGTTTTTAATTTCTTTAAGTTGAAGTGGAGTTTTAGCACAAGTTTAAACATTCATAATACATATCAAGCAAGCATGGCAAGAGTATATGAGCAGCGGAAAGTAAATCATGCAAATTGCAAGAATGTAAAGGGATGGGATTGGAGTGTGCAAACGCAATTGGAGACACGGAGATTTTTATCCGTGGTTCACGTTGATGGAGACTTCAACCCACGAAGGGTAACGGTTGCGCGAGTCCACGGAGGGCTCCACCCACGAAGGGTCCACGAAGAAGCAACCTTGTCTATCCCACCATGGCCATCGCCCACGAAGGACTTGCCTCACTAGGGTAGATCTTCACGAAGTAGGCGATCTCCTTGCCCGTACAAACTCCTTGGTTCAACTCCACAATCTTGACGGAGGCTCCCAAGTGACACCTAGCCAATCTAGGAGACACCACTCTCCAAAAGGTAATAGATGGTGTGTTGATGATGAACTCCTTGCTCTTGTGCTTCAAATGATAGTCTCCCCAACACTCAGCTCTCTCTCATAGGATTGGATTTGGTGGAAAGAGGGTTTGAGTGGAAAGCAACTTGGGGAAGGCTAGAGATCAAGATTTATATGGTTGGAATGAAATATCTTGACCTCAACACAAGTGTAGGTGGTTCTCTCTCACAAAATGTGTGTTGGAAGTGTAGGCATGGGTATATATAGCCTCCACACAAAATCTAACCGTTACACACAAATCACCAAACTCGGTGGGACCGAATCAGAAAACTCGGTCAGACCGATTTATTTCAAAATGTGAACATTAGGATTTTCGATGGGACCGACATGATCAACTCGGTAGGACCGATGTGCTATGGTTAGGGTAAAGCCTCATCTCGGTTGGACCAATTACACAAACTCGGTGGGACCGATTTGGGTAATAAGCAAAACAGAGAGTTGGCCAAGCAAACTCGGTGAGACCGATTGCATATTTCGATGAGACCGAAATTACTGCAATAGGCAACAGAGAGTTGGCAAACCCATCTCGGTGAGACCGAGATCCCATCGGTGAGACCGAATTGACTAGAGTTTCTGGCAGTGGCTATGTCAAGTGAACTCGGTGGCGCCGGATAGGAAATTTCGGTGGGGCCGAGTTTGACTTTTGGTTTGGGACATATGTGGATGTGAGAAAGTGGTTGAGGGCTTTGGAGCATATCATTAAGCACTTTGAGCAAGCAAGCCATTAAGCAACACCTCATTTCCTTTTAATAATATTGGCTTGACTCAATGTGATCCTGGATCACTAAAATAGAAAATGTAGAGTCCTGAGCTTTGAGCTTCAGCCAATCCTTTGTCCTTATCATCTTGAAGGGGTTCCACATCCTCTAGTCCACGCCACTCCATTGTTGAACTTATCTGAAACATACTAGATGAAAACATTAGTCCAACAAGAGATATGTTGACATTAATTACCAAAATCACCCAGGGAGCACTTGTTCTTTCAGTCTCCCCCTTTTTGGTAATTGATGACAACATATATCAAAGCTTTAGATAAAGATATAGAGAATAACCAGTAAAGCTTTGGAAAGATATGTAACATGCATAGGCTCCCCCTATATGTATGCAATCATGCAAATATGGAGTATAGGAGCATGTGAATGCATAAGCATGACAGAGTAAGCAATGTGTTACATGTATCTTGGCTATATGCATCAGAGCAAAAGATGTGAATATAGGAAATGTACCTTCATGCTCATGAGTCTTTCTTGCAAATAGTATGTGCATTAGCAAGAAATCCTCATGCACATGAGTGTGATGCATATACTTACCTTGTGGTCTTGAGTTGGCTTAGGAAGGAATGAACCTGAGTAAACAAGGTTAGATAACACAGATACATCTACAAGGCAGAGCAAACAAAAGAAACCACAAGAGTACCAAGACTGGGATGACATGTAGAGAGTGAGTACTGAGTACTCTATTGGATGTAGACATGTCCCCAAAGGTAAAAGATATGCAATGAATTCAAAGATTTCCTTCCCTTAGATGTCTTGCTCCCCCTGAATTTTGTATGAGAGATGCTGGGAGAAGATAGGGAACTGAAAAGAAAATCAGAGCAAAGAAAATTAGCAAACATGAACATGTCTTTTCCCCTCTAAAGACATGTGACTTCTCTCCACTTTGAATACCAAGCATCTGGGGTTTTTGATGTGATTTCTCTCTTCCCCTTTTGAAGAATTAAGCTTTGATGTGATCTCTCTCTCCCCCTTTGACATCAATTTCCAAGAAGGGTTTTTCTGGAATGTGAGTCAAAATAGGTTTGGTCCTTGAGTCACATAGCAAAGCAGCATATAGAGTGTGACGCTGGTGGAGGATAAGAATCATCGAGTGGAGCTGGAACAGAAAAATGCAGGAACAAGTGGCAAATGGTCTTTTCTGCATGGAAATCGGTAACGCCGAGTTATGTACTTCGGTGGCACCGAATTGGTTCGGTTTGACCGAACTTGACAGACCGGTGTGACCGAGTTCAACACAGAGAGAACACTTGTCACCTCAGCTCACTAGGCAAATAAGATCTCACAAAGATTTGCAAGGAATTAACTGAAAGATTTGCAATGAATTGGATGCAAGATATGCAGAACAAAACAGAGAAAAAATCTAGATGAAGTTTCTTTTTGATAAAGGAAAGGGAATAAATATGCAAAGGACAAATGCAAGAACTCAGAGAAACACTAGAGAACTTCATCTAGAATTGGCCGGTGACAAAGTCACCTATGTTAGAGTATATTGACTAAGGAGTCAAGTGAGAACACTTGATCATAAGTCATACTCATCGTTTAAGCTCAAAATGGGGTTACCATTTTTCGTTTAAGCATTTGATGTATTCACATCTTGTTGAGTTGCTTTGACCTATGTCTTGAGGTAAAGCTTCTCTAAGATGTAATGACATACCTTGGGTGGTGGTGTTGATCTTAGTCATGTAGTTGAACTTGTGTGGGTTGCTCGAGGTTGATGTATCTCATCAAGAGTTGGGAGCACCACTTGGAAGTGAGTTCATCTACCTACATGGGTTAGTTTTGCAAGGAAGAGCACTTGTGTATCCAAAGTGACAATCATGAAATTTGATACCAAATGAAATTTGATATATGGAATTTGTCAAAGGATGTGTTAAAGGGTTCCAAGATTCCTTGTCTTCAACCACCATTGTGTAGAGACTTGATGATTTAGAGATTGCTCAAGTTGTCAGTGAGCTGCAATCTCATATATTTAGATTCATCCAAGTACCTACAAGGGTTAGATAGCGTGCAAAGGTGCAAGTATATCCAAGACATATTGATACGTCTCCAACATATCTATAATTTTTTATTGTTCCATGCTATTATATTATCTGTTTTGGATGTTTATGGGCTTTATTTTACACTTTTATATTATTTTGGGGACTAACCTATTAACCCAGAGCCCAGTGCCAGTTTCTGTTTTTTCCCTTCACTACTAGGAAAACGGCTATAGCTAATATGGACATTAATGGTGCACCATGTATGTGGTGCGCCACTGCTATATAGCAGTGGCGCACCAGATACAGGTACGCCATTATTGGCCACATTACTAATGGCGCACCTGGTGTGTGGTGCGCCATTACTAGTTTTGAAAAAGATAAAAAAATTGTTAGCAGTGGCGCACCAAGGGATAGTGCGCACTATCCACTGGTGCGCCACTACTAACATGTTTTTTAATCTTTTTTTTCATTAGTAACCCTGGTTACTAATGGCGCATTCTTAAGTGGTGCGCCATTACTAACTTTCTAAGTCTTACAAAAAATTCACCAAATGCACCCCCCCTCCCTGGGGACCGCCTTTTCAGTTTCAAAAAAAAAGAAAATGATAGAAATGCCAAAAAAATAAAAGAAAATAAGATTCCCATGTGATATGTGGTCTAGTTGTTAGCAAAACTTACAAACATGAATTTTCGACTTTTTTGCAAAATCTCTCGAGAATTTGTAAAATGGGCATAACTTTTGCATACGAACTCCGATGAAAAAGTTTTTTATATGAAAAACCATCTACTCGAAAAGTTATATTTGAATTCAACGGGGGAACCCCGTTGAAGATTTTTAGAATCCTCAAAAACCTAACCGAAAAAAGTTACGGGGCTTTCAAGATCTAGAGAGGCAAAAAAATAAAAAAAAATAAAACTCAGTAATGGCGCACCTGCCCATGGTGCGCCATAACTATCTTCCCGCCTTCAAAATTCAAACTATATCAAAAAATAAAATAAAAAAGTTAGTAATGGCGCACCTGCCCAAGGTGTGCCATTACTATCTTCCCGCCTTCAAAATTCAAAATAAATCAAAAAAAAATTAGTAATGGCGCACCTGCCCACGGTGCGCCATTACTATGCCGTATATATGGCTGGGCGGGGTCCTCTCCTCCTTACCTCTTCATTTTTATCCTCCATTCCATCTCCTCCTCTCCTCCACTCCATCTCCCCTCCTCTCATCCACCATACTCCCCTCCTCCTCTCCGGCGACCTCCTCCTCCTCTCCGGCGACCTCCTCCTCCTCCCTCCTCTCCTCCCC
>NC_057802.1:562023186-562063826 GCF_018294505.1 Triticum aestivum
CCTCCTCCCTCCTCTCCTGTGATCTCCTCCTCCCTCCTCTCCGGTGACCTCCTCCTCCTCCTCTCCGACGATGTAGGCGAGCTCCTCTCCGGTGACCTCCTCCTCCTCCCCCCCTCCTCCTCACGGTCTCTCCTCGACCCTCCTCTCTGGCGAACTCCTCTCTGGCAAAAGAACGTACAAGATCCAAAAACGAGAACAAATTTTGAAAAAATATTGTGCAAAAAAAGAGCAAAAAAAAGGGCAAAAAAATCACGATCCAGATCCAAATTCAAAATTCAAAAATAGCAATGGCACACGGTGGGGGTTAGACGGTGCGCCACTACTATTTTCCCGCCTTCAAAATTCAGAAAAAATCAAAAAAATTCAAAAAAAAAGTTACCAGTGGCGCACCTGTAGCAATAGTAATGGCGCACTACAGGGTGTGCCACTGTTACCTGCAATACTAATGGCGCACCAGGGATGCGCCATTAGTACTTGTTACTAGTGGCGTGATGATAGTGGCGCACCTATAGTGCGCCATTAATGGCAAAAATAGGTGCGCCACTAACAGGCCTTTTCCTAGTAGTGCTTGTTTCAGTGTTTTGAAGAAAAGGAATATCAAACGGAGTCCAAACGGAATGAAACTTTCGGGAGAGTTATTTTTGGAACGGAAGCAATCCAGGAGACTTGGAGTGCACGTCAGGGAAGCAACGAGGTGGCCACGAGGCAGGGAGGCGCGCCTGCCCCCCTGGGCGCGCCCCCACCCTCGTGGGCCCCTCGTGGCTCCCCTGGCCGACTTCTTTCGCCTATATATGTCCATATACCCTAGAAACATCGGGGAACAGAATAGATCGGAAGTTCCGCCGCCGCAAGCCTCTGTAGCCACCAAAAACCAATCGGGACCCTGTTCCGGCATCCTGCTGGAGGGGGGATCCCTCACCGGTGGCCATCTTCATCATCCCGGTGCTCTCCATGACGAGGAGGGAGTAGTTCACCCTCGGGGATGAGGGTATGTACCAGTAGCTATGTGTTTGATCTCTCTCTCTCTCTCAGTGTTCTTGAGGTGACACGATCTTGATGTATCGCGAGCTTTGCTATGGATCTTATGATGTTTCTCCCCCCTCTACTCTCTTGTAATGGATTGAGTTTTCCCTTTGAAATTATCTTATCGGATTGAGTCTTTAAGGATTTGAGAACACTTGATGTATGTCTTGTCGTGCTTATCTGTGGCGACAATGGGATATCACGTGATCCACTTGATGTATGTTTTGGTGATCAACATGCGGGTTCCGCCCATGAACCTATGCATAGGGGTTGGCACACATTTTCGTCTTGACTCTCCGGTAGAAACTTTGGGGCACTCTTTGAAGTACTTTGTGTTGGATTGAATAGATGAATCTGAGATTGTGTGATGCATATCGTATAGTCATACACACGGATACTTGAGGTGACATTGGAGTATCTAGGTGACATTAGGGTTTTGGTTGATTTGTGTCTTAAGGTGTTATTCTAGTATGAACTCTATGATAGATCGAAAGGAAAGAATAGCTTCGTGTTATTTTACTACGGACTCTTGAATAGATTGATCAGAAAGAATAACTTTGAGGTGGTTTTGTACCCTACAATAATCTCTTCGTTTGTTCTCCGCTATTAGTGACTTTGGAGTGACTCTTTGTTGCATGTTGAGGGATAGTTATATGATCCAATTATGTTATTATTGTTGAGAGAACTTGCACTAGTGAAAGTATGAACCCTAGGCCTTGTTTCCTAGCATTGCAATACCGTTTTCGCTCACTTTTATCATTAGTTACCTTGTTGTTTTTATATTTTCAGTTTACCAAAAACCTATATCTATCATCTATATTGCACTTGTATCACCATCTCTTCGCCGAACTAGTGCACCTATACAATTTACCATTGTATTGGTTGTGTTGGGGACACAAGAGACTCTTTGTTATTTGGTTGCAGGGTTGCTTGAGAGAGACCATCTTCAACCTACGCCTCCCACGGATTGATAAACCTTAGGTCATCCACTTGAGGAAAATTTGCTACTGTCCTACAAACCTCTGCACTTGGAGGCCCAACAACGTCTACAAGAAGAAGGTTGCGTAGTAGACATCACATATTATCATCATCATAAGAGAAGTATCAAGGATTAGTCATAGGCTCATGCCTTGCATGTACCCAAATGGAGTTCCTACTCCAAGTTTGAAGCATCAATGATGTTCAATTCACCTCTCAAACAGCAAAAGACTTTCTCATCAAGCGGTTTGGTGAATATATCCGCCAATTGCTTATCGGTACGAACATGCTTAAGATCAATGTCCCCTTTAGCAACACGATCTCGAATGAAATGATGACGAACTTCAATATGCTTAGTTCGAGAATGTTGCACGGGATGTGAGCAATCTTAATAACACTCTCATTGTCACAAAGCAATAGAACATGTTTCACATTGATCCCATAATCTTTAAGAGTTTGGGTCATCCAAAGTAATTGAGCACAACATGAACTGGCGGCAATGTATTCCGCTTCGGCGGTGGATAAGGATACCGAGTTTTGTTTCTTGGAGGACCAAGACACAAGAGATCTACCAAGAAATTGACAAGTACCCGGAGTGGACATTCTATCAACCTTGTCTCCGGCATAGTCCGAGTCGGAATAGCCAACAAGATCAAAAAAGGACCTCTTAGGATACCAAATGCCAAAATTTGGTGTATGTATTAAGTATCTCACTATCCTTTCACAGCCTTAAGATGACATTCTTTGGGGGCCGCTTGATATCGCGCACACATGCACACACTTAGCATAATATCGGGACGGGAGGCACATAGATATAACAATGATCCAATCATAGAGCGGTAAACCTTTTGGTCAACCGATTTGCCGTCCTTGGTCAAATCAAGATGTCCACTAGTTGGCATGGGAGTTTTCATACCTTTGCTTTCTTGCATGTTGAACTTCTTGAATAAGTCTTTGGTGTACTTTGTTTGAGAAACAAAGGTGCCTTCCTTAGTTTGCTTGATTTGCAACCCAAGAAAGAACTTGAGTTCACTCATCATAGACATCTCAAACTTCTTTGACATTAGCTTTCCAAACTTCCCACTAAAATGAGGGTTAGTCGAACCAAATATGATATCATCAACATAAATTTGGCATACAAATAATTCACCATTAACCCTTTTAGTGAAAAGAGTAGAATCTATCTTTCCAATCTCAAAGCCTTTCTCAATAAGGAACTTGGTCAAGCATTTATACCACGCTCTAGGAGCTTGTTTAAGACCATAAAGAGCTTTGTGAAGTTTGTAAACATGATCGGGTTTCTTAGGATTGACAAAGCCGGGAGGTTGTTTAACATAAACTTCCTCCTCAATTTCACCATTTAGAAAATCACTTTTAATGTCCATTTGGTATAAAGTGATATCATGGTGATTAGCATAGGCAAGTAAGATGCAGATGGACTCAAGTCTAGCAATGGGGGCATATGTCTCACCGTAGTCCATACCTTCAACTTGAGTGTAGCCTTGGGCGACGAGACGAGCTTTGTTGCGGACGACTTGACCATCTTCGTCTTTCTTGTTGCGAAACACCCATTTGGTACCAATGATGTTGTGGTTGTTGTCGGGCTTCTCGACCAATGTCCACACTTGATTTCTCTCAAATTTGTGTAGCTCTTCGTGCATGGCGTTTATCCAATCCGGATCTTCCAATGCTTCTTCAACCTTCATAGGTTCAATGCTCGAGATGAATGAATAATGTTCACAAAAATTAGCCAAACGAGTTTTAGAGCGAGTGATTCTCTTGGTTTGAATATCATTGAAGATTTGTTCGACGGGATGATCTCTTGAGACTCTTGCTCGAACTCGTGAGAGCTTTTGCTTGGGTCGGGGTGGAACATCCTCTTCATCATCTTGTCCTTCTTCTTGGCCTTCTTCATTATTGACGTTGTCGTTCTCTTGTCGTGGTGGAGAAGGAGGTTGATGAGGTTCATCTTGGTGTACTTCCTCGTTTTCTTCATCTTGATGTGTCCCACTCGTGGATGCTTCCATGTCAACTCTTGGTTCACCTTGTCGTGAGGTAGAAGCTTCCACTTGGACGGATGCGGTACTCTCCTTCACCTCCGTTGGTCGAACCTTTCCAATAGACAAGTCTTGGATTACTTCCGAAGGGTCTTTATCTCCTACATCAATTGGCAATTGCTCTACTTGCGAGCCGTTAGATTCATCAAACTTCACATCTACCGTCTCTTCAACCTTTCGGGTGAAATTATTGTAGACACGGTAAGTGTGAGAGTTTGAGCCATAACCAAGTAGGAATCCTTCATGAGATTTAGGAGAAAATTTAAAACGACGATGTTTATCAAGAATGTAGCACTTTGAGCCGAATACTCGAAAGTATCCAACTTGGGGTTTGTTACCGGTGAGGAGCTTGTATGCCGTCTTGCCGAGTAGCTTGTGAAGATACAAGCGATTTGTTGCATGACAAGCTGTCTCAATCGCTTATATCCAAAAGTGTTTCGGAGTCTTGTACTCATCAAGCATCGTTCTTGCCATCTCAATAAGAGTTCGGTTCTTCCTCTCAACAACTCCATTTTGTTGAGGTGTGTACGTAGCCGAGAACTTGTGTGAAATCCCTTCTTCGTCAAGAAAGGTGTCCACATTTGCGTTCTTAAACTCCGTTCCATTGTCGCTGCGAACCTTCTTGATCTTCACTTCAAATTGATTTTGGGCCTTCCTAGCGAAGCTCTTGAAGATCTTTTGGACCTGTGATTTATCATCAAGAAAGAACACCCACGTAAATCTTGAAAAATCATCAACTATGACTAGACCAAATGAGTTACCACCGAGACTCTTGTAGGCATTGGGACCAAAGAGATCCATATGAAGTAGCACGAGCGGTCTTCTCGTGGTCATAATGTTCTTCACGGGGTGACTTCCTCCAACTTGTTTTCCTGCTTGACAAGCACGACAAAGTCTATCCTTGTCAAATATAACATCTTTTACTCCAAGGATATGATCACCTTTAATAAGCTTATCAAGATTTCGCATGACCACATGGCCTAACCTTCTATGCCACAACCAACCTTTCGAAGATTTAGCAATAAAGCAAGTTCTAGGTTGAGCCTTTTTTAGTGAAATCAACAATGTAAAGATCACCTCTACGGATACCGGTAAAGACCATTTTATGATTATCTCTACGAAACACTTGGCAATCTACTTCAGTAAATAGGACATTGAAACCAAAGTCAGAAAGCCTAGATACGGAAAGTAAATTGTAGCCAAGAGATTCAATGAGCATAACATTTTGTATGGAGCTATCATGTGAGATGGCCACCTTACCAAGGCCAACCACCTTACCCTTTGAGTTATCACCGAAGTGACATACTTTCGAGGGCCGTCGTTTTCAGCAAGCTCATGGAACATATCTTTGTCTCCAGTCATATGATCAGTACATCCACTATCAAGGACCCATTCCTTTCCTCCAGCCATGTAGCCGTGAAGATTAGCCATAAGACCAAAGTGTCTCATCGCATCATCAAGATCATAGTCACTATCATCATTCTCAGCATAGTATCCATGTTCAACATCGTCATGTGATGGATCAATTCCTAGAGATAGTGATTCATTAGAAGTGTGACCGTAACAATGTTCATCTCTATGAATCCTAATGACTTCAGAAATGATATTGCTAATAATTCCAACATCTCCTTTGGCACGCATGAGATCACGAAGCTCAAATAGGTAGTCATCAAACTTAGGATCACTAGTAATCATCCTATTCAAGACAATAGACTTATGGAGAATCTCATCTAGATTTTTCAAGGAATAATTTGCGCATCGTTCCTCTAGAAATCTCCATATGGTGTAAGCACAACCTAGAGCAGGTAGGCTAGCAATCAAATTTTTAGGCAATCCTTTTACAATAAGATTGATAATTCTAAGATTGCGAATCATGTCAAGATCCTCATCGGGTGTGGGATGCAAAGGATCAACAAAGCAAGCACAAGGAGTAGTAATGTACTTGGTTAAATGATATTCATTGAAAATCTCAAGCATCTCATTTTTCCACTCATGAAAGTACTCTCCATCAAGTATAGCCACTCTATGTCTAAGACTCCCCAATGTAGACTCATCCATCTTCCTTCAAAGGTGTTTAAACCAAATCAATGGAGACCAAAGCTCTGATACCAATTGAAAGGATCGAGAAAAGGTGTCTAGAGGGGGGTGAATAGACTCTTAGTAAGAAAAATTGCAGTTTTTAATTTCTTTAAGTTGAAGTGGAGTTTTAGCACAAGTTTAAACATTCACAATACATATCAAGCAAGCATGGCAAGAGTATATGGGCAGCGGGAAGTAAATCATGCAAGTTGCAAGAATGTAAAGGGATGGGATTGGAGTGTGCAAACGCAATTGGAGACACGAAGATTTTTATCTGTGGTTCACGTTGATGGAGACTTCAACCCACGAAGGGTAACGGTTGCGCGAGTCCACGGAGGGCTCCACCCACGAAGGGTCCACGAAGAAGCAACCTTGTCTATCCCACCATGGCCATCGCCCACGAAGGACTTGCCTCACTAGGGTAGATCTTCACGAAGTAGGCGATCTCCTTGCCCGTACAAACTCCTTGGTTCAACTCCACAATCTTGACGGAGGCTCCCAAGTGACACCTAGCCAATCTAGGAGACACCACTCTCCAAAAGATAATAGATGGTGTGTTGATGATGAACTCCTTGCTCTTGTGCTTCAAATGATAGTCTCCCCAACACTCAGCTCTCTCTCATAGGATTGGATTTGGTGGAAAGAGGGTTTGAGTGGAAAGCAACGTGGGGAAAGCTAGAGATCAAGATTTATGTGGTTGGAATGGAATATCTTGACCTCAACACAAGTGTAGGTGGTTCTCTCTCAGAAAATGTGTGTTGGAAGTGTAGGCATGTTCTGATGGCTCTCCTCACGAAAGAAGAGTGGGTGGAGGGGTATATATAGCCTCCACACAAAATCTAAACGTTACACACAAATCACCAAACTCGGTGGGACCGAATCAGAAAACTCGGTCAGACCAATTTAGTTCAAAATGTGAACGTTAGGATTTTCGGTGGGACCGACATGATCAACTCGGTAGGACCGATGTTCTAGGGTTAGGGTAAAGCCTCATCTCGGTTGGACCGATTACACAAACTCGGTGGGACCGATTTGGGTAATAAGCAAAACAGAGAGTTGGCCAAGCAAACTCGGTGAGACCGAAATTACTGCAATAGGCAACAAAGAGTTGGCAAGCCCATCTCAGTGAGACCGAGATCCCATCGGTGAGACCGAATTGACTAGGGTTTCTGGCAGTGGCTATGTCAAGTGAACTCGGTGGCGCCGGATAGGAAATTCCAGTGGGGCCGAGTTTGACTTTTGGTTTGGGACATATGTGGATGTGAGAAAGTGGTTGAGGGCTTTGGAGCATATCATTAAGCACTTTGAGCAAGCAAGCCATTAAGCAACACCTCATTTCCTTTTAATAATATTGGCTTGACTCAATGTGATCCTGGATCACTAAAATAGAAAATGTAGAGTCCTGAGCTTTGAGCTTGAGCCAATCATTTGTCCTTATCATCTTGAAGGGGTTCCACATCCTCTAGTCCACGCCACTCCATTGTTGAACTTATCTGAAACATACTAGATGAAAACATTAGTCCAACAAGAGATATGTTGACATTAATTACCAAAATCACCCAGGGAGCACTTGTGCTTTCAGCCGGTCAGCCTCCATTGATGCCTCATGGGAGGCGCAGTGAAGGCGCCACCGATGCGCATCCCGCCCGCTCCCACCACGCGTCGTCCGGCATGCAGGTTCTCACCGCCCCGCTTCGGCTATAAAAGCCAATCTCCCCATCGGTGAACGCCACAGTCGCCCCACCTCCCCTCGTATCGCCACACAAAGCAACACTCCCCCCTCTTCCTGCCGACGAGCAATGACTGAGAGGTACCCCGGCGATGCCGCGGCGGCGAACAGCTTCGGCCGCCGGCATCTCCATGAGGAGGAGGCGCGCCTCCTTTATGAGGCCGACTATCCAGCGCCCCCGGACATGCATGTGCCAGGGTCGTGGAAGTGGAGCGCCGGCGGCGTCCCGGTGCTACCGGTGCTCGAAGGGCTACACGACGGGCCGAGATCGCCCGCATCCGCTCGTCGCTGACGGAGGCGCAGCGGAACGAGCCGAGGTACGCCGCCGACAGCCACACGATGTGGACGATGTACTTTGAGCGCCTCCGCGAAGACCAGATCGCCTCCGCCAACGGCATCATCCCCCGCGGACGCCTCAATTGCGACAGGTGGCGTGAGTGGTGGGGCGTGCCCGGCCGCACCCTCGAAGCCGTCCTCGACCACATCGAGACCAGCAACACGTCGTGCCTCGAGTACCCGCCGCGCCCGTCGTTCTCTCGCCGCCGTGGCAGCTCCTGGACGCCGCGGCGAATGGAGCCGGGGACGTCCTCCTCGTCGGGCTCCGGCTCGTCGACGCTCCGCCCCGTCAAGCCGGAGCCGGAGGAGACGCCACTTCGGCGCCGCACCCGCAGCGGTGCCCTCGTCATCAACGAGGGCGCCCGCCCCTCCCTGCGCTCCCTCCGCCTGAACCATTTCTCATTTTTGTCTTCCCCATCAACGTCAGAGAACTGAGACATTTCTGTTATATGAACAGTCTTGCACCACGCAGCGCTGGGCGTTGTTTGCCTTAAAAATGTTGGGTGACTATCCACTCGATCCTATGCTATGCATTCTTGTGACCAATAGAGGTAAGATGATGAATACAAGATGGCGATGAGTCATGCCAAGTTTAGGGAGTGTTGCTCGTACCCTCATTGCAAGTTTTCAAACAGGGCATACTGCCGGTGATTTAATATTGACTTCCAAGTTAACACGAGATTCGATTTTTTTTTGGCATGATAATATGTGTCTCATTCATATAAAAATATCAAAGTACAAATCACGTAAGAGCATCTCCAATAGATGGTCCAAATGTAAAAATACCTAACTTTTGGACCGTCTGGAGCAAAAGACGCTGTTCCAACAGACAGTCCATATGTAAAAAAGTTTAGACCGCGGCCTCCCGGCGATGTAAAATTGAAAACTTTGTAATGCAAATTTACATCACGAGATACAACTGGTCCAAAACCGTGGCAGCCCGCGAATCGCCCAACCGCCACTTCATTTCGCTTCCGCCCGCCAGCTCCCCGCCTGCCGCAGCTCCCCGCTCGGCCGCCGCAGCTCTCTGACGCCGCCCCGCCGTAGATCCAAACGCCCGCCGCTGATTCCCCGCCTGGGTCGCCGCCTGCCGCCGCTCCGCCCCGCCCGCCGCTGCCCCGCCCCGACCCGGTCCGCCTCCTCTCTGGCCGCCTCCGCACCCCGTCCGCCTCCTCTCTGGCCGCCTCCGCCTCCGCTCTGGACGCCTCCGCCCCGCCCCGACCCCGTCCACCTCCGCCCCGCCCCAACCTCGTCCGCCTCCTCTCCGACCGCCTCCGCCTCCGGTCCGTCCGCCGCCCGCTCCCCGATGGCGCCGAAGAAGACGCCGAAGGGCAAGTCCGGTTTCTTCGGCGTGAGGGCAAAGCCCTTCAGGAAGTTCGGAGTGGAGTTCTCTGACGCCGGGCGGCGTTGGTGGCTCGACACGTATCCCACCGCCGATGATGCCGCGCGTGCCTACGACATGGCGGTGTGGCGTGCCGGACGGCCGAAGACGGACCTCAACTTCCGAGAGATCGAGTCCCAGGCGGTGGCGGAGTGGCTCGTGCCGCAGGGCATTCGGATGGAGGAGATGCCGGCGAAGAAGGCGAAGAAGAGACCTGCGGTTGTCGTCGCTCAGGGTGAGAGCGACGAGGCAGCGATGGCTCGGTTTGCGCGAGAGCATCCGCAGTACATCCAGGCCGAGCTGGAGCATTACTGGAAGCACGACATCGAGGCGAAAAAGAAGGGGGTGAAGGAGGACGAGGCCGGCCCCTCGACTGTCATCCCT
Source organism: Triticum aestivum (assembly GCF_018294505.1). Classification (NCBI taxonomy): domain Eukaryota; kingdom Viridiplantae; phylum Streptophyta; class Magnoliopsida; order Poales; family Poaceae; genus Triticum; species Triticum aestivum. The sequence goes on from NC_057802.1 coordinate 562,033,154, forward strand.
ATCGAGTCATCGGATGAGGACTTGGGTAACTCCGAGGAGGAGGACAAGGGTGCGATGCCCCGACCAAGGACGAGTTCTGGGAGCAGTTCCGCAGCTCGGACAACGAGGAGTAGTTTCATAAGTAATAGTTGAATTTGTGTATGAAACTATGTTGAATTTCATGTTTGAACTATGTTGAGATGAAGTAGTAATTGGTCGTTTTAATCTTCGTTTTGGACCATCCGTTGAAGTTGCTCTTTTTTTTACATCTCCGATTTGGACCATTTGTTGGAGTTGTATTTTACATCCGGTTTTGTACCGTCAAAATGTGGACCATCTATTAGAGATGCTCTAAGGACCGACATGACAAAACTAAAAAGATAGCAGAACATCTGTGAGGTTGACACCAACGAATCAAACAACCCACATAGGAAAAGTTCCTAAGGATTAGAATCCTCCGAAATTCCCTTGAGAATTCTTTGAATCAAAGAAGTCCCAAACTCGTAAGCAAACCTCAGGAAGTGAAGCAAGCCAGCTACAGGTCCATGTGCTACTTGTGCTATTGTGATTTTCATTGTCTAAATACACATTTTGAAAAGTTGAAAAATTCGGAATAAAAATCACACGGGTATATCCGAACATTCTATGTGCATGCACAATGTTTTTGGTGAAAAACGTTTTTTGTGGCTTGTGTAAAAAATACAATTTATGATGCATAAATTGTCTTTTTACACAAGCCACAAAAAACCTCTTTTTTCACCGAAAACTTTGTGCACGCACATAGAATGTCCGGATATACCCGCGGGATTTTTGTTCGGAATTTTTCAACTTTTTAAAATGTGTATTTAGACAATAGGTGCATATGCACCTAGGAGCCCTTGTCAATTTCCGAATAAAAGGAGGCCTTTTTTTATTGTGGCATTCACTGTGAAAAAATTATGTACGCCTTCATGCTTACTTATTGCACATGCCGCTGTAGTAGGTCACTGAGAAATAAACCCACTGCAGATACACCATTAGGCACTAGTTTTCATGAAAGCAAGGGTCATGATAATTTAGTACAGATTATTCAGAAACCCAACTTTATAATACATTGATACTTGTTTAGTTACTCTTGGACGATTCAACAAGAAAAAACTAGCTTTTATGTCATCTGAATTGTCATCGTCTGGTAAACCATTGGCAGGACTGTCGTTTACCATGTAGGCCTGATTTGGATTTGAAAACAGTTACCAGCAGCAGCAGCAATCATGCCAAGACAGCAGGGGATATGGTCCTCCAGCATCCATACAAGGCAGCATTGTTGTCAAGGATGCAATCTCAGGTCCTAGTTGTGGAAGCAGTGCCAAGAGGTCTTCCAGGGACAAACAGAGCAATAAATTGCCATCAGCATCAGTTTTCAGTTTTCGTTTCATCCGAATATACCCTTCAGCAAAAGCATCAAGGATGGTTAGTGATGCTTTGGAAGTCAGTTTTTTAAACCGTCAGCTAGTGAAAACTGTTAAAGCACCTCCTTTGTCACAGTTTTGGCAAACGGGCTACACAGCTTATTACAGTTGACTTTATTGCAATTCGCAAAAGAAAAAACAATTGACTTTATTGCCCTAGGAACTCTGCATCGTCTCCTTAGGTTTATGTTTTTGTATTTTCAGACACGCCACAATGAACCGTAGCTCGGTTTTTATATAAAGTTGAAAGATTTTTGCCATTCCTAAAGAGTTCTTTGTTCATACAACCTGCTCCTGTTAATTATTTAGCACATCAACTACAGGATGTAGTTTTTACATGTTTTTTTGTTACTTCAACAATGTCACTGTTTATAAAGATGCTAAAAAGAAGATTCAGTACTCCCTCCCTCCAAATATAATTTTCAAATCTGGCTGGTAAAAGGAGCTACCTAAGTCGCAAGTTGAAAAATGATCCCTCTACTATACGCATAACATCTGCAGACAAAATTTTACTACCAAATTTCCAGCCTCGCAACAAGGAGCATAACCATGCAATGACCAGTAAAAAAGAGAATACCATAGCACAAACATTGTCAATGTTTACCTGATCCTGCTGACATCAAAATGGAATCCAATTGCTGTAGTAACCTGGTCCGTTGTACATCAGCAGATTCATGATTCGATGGCTGTACAATAATAGTTAGATATTAGTGAATGGAGATGGCAAGATGCACACATCTACAACAATCGATCAATATAGCATACCAGATTGTTCTCCCCATTTTTCCAAGCTCCGATTGGTGCAGATGTGTCGTCCCCAACCCATGACCTTAAGCAAATGGCAAGAAAAAGCAAGATACGAAATGTTATCTGCCAAAATAAGTAGTGGAAAACCAGGAAAATAGGCAGATAAATTGACAAATCGTTATCATTGTTTCTACGAGTTGTACAAACACAGTAGAACTTACCATTGGTCATGATGTATATTTAATTCACGTACACAGGAATCGCCATCGACCTATACAAAAATGAAAATAAAAAAGTTAGGTGGTATAAATTCTTCAAAACGACGAAGAAAGCAGGTCACTTACTTTTGCATTGTTGGCAGTCTTCTCTGAGTGGTTTATCAATGTGGGTGAAAAATCACCTGCGACATGATTAAAAACATTAATAAATTGCAAGAGGTCAATACAGTTGTCATCAAGGATTTTAGCAGCAAGAGCAGCAAATTATTTCAAAAGTGTAGTCCAGGCCCTGTTCGGATGCCCAGCATATTTGGAGTTCTCTTGGAGAACCAAGGTTTAAGAAAAATAGAGGCAGTTTGAAATACTTTGACGAGTTCGGAACTTCGGATACAAAAAATATTGCAGTCAGATAGTGTGCTATTCCCCTAAATCTGGGCTATTTTAGAGAGAAAAAACCTACACCTTTTACCCTTGTTGGCTACTACTTCAATTTACAAGGTTGATTAGATTTTCCATGGCGGATCATGAATCCTAAGTCCTAAAAGTACAATTAAGAAAACTACAGTACAAAGATCAAATAGGTAGAAACAGCATAAACACAATTGGATACAGAACCAAATAGATAAGCAAACCTATTTAGTGGCAAGAACCATCATTCATATGTGAGATGCACAAAAGCACATACTAATTAATGCCAGCTGCTCAATAAATATAAATACCTGGAGTTGTATTCAGATAATAGGAGAATGTAGAGGGAACAAAGGCTGGCCGGATACAGTGATATTCCAAGTCCTCACAAGGTTGAATTGGTTTCACCATCTTCTTGGCAAGGTCAACACCAACAATCCATGTGTTGTGATCATCCATTTTCACCTCGGATAGCAGGTAGACAAGTCTGTCACCTGGAACGCCAAAGGTCGGGCAAAGTGTTGTCAGGCTCCTAAATGTCAATTCCTTGTCCTGAGCACGAGCATCGCACATACGAGGGAACGATATAGAATCCACTGTGAAGTCATCAACATGAACAGTGTGTGCCCTGAACCAAAAGTCTGATGGATCAATCCTATAGCATGTCCGGATGACCCAACCATCAGGGACCGCAATACCTTCATCCACTACAAGACCACGGAGGGGCCTGGAATCATGGATGATACCGCTAACAACTTTAACTGGTCTGCAAAAATGTTGCATCTCAATGAACTCGAAGAGCCCATTGCAGTAGGTGACATCCCGGATCAGCCCCGGTTCGCCTTGCAGGATGTCCACGTGCGGTTTGGGAAGAGGGATGAGTCGGAGAACTGGGTCTTTATCAAGCACCTTGCAGGTGACAATGCCACGCCAGAGGTCTACCCAGCCTACCTCATCTGCTGCAAGCCCGATAGCCTTGTGGAATTGACAGGGCAGGTCGGCATTTGTCCTGACGGCAGGAGACGCCGGCAGCTGCAACGGTGTGGTGTTCCACTCGCGCGTCTTGGACGAGTAAATGTGGAGGTCGTAGTGCCCAATTTCACTCCCCGCAGAGAGATCGGCGAGGACGTAGCTGTCCTCGCCGTCGTCGCCGTCGGGGCAGGGAACCGAATCCCTGCTGCTGCCTAGAGGAGTTGGCGAGATGGGTTCGAGCGACGGGCTGCCGCCGGGCCCCGCCTTGTAGATGAGGTACTCGACGAGATTGCTCCCGTCGCTCCGGGTGATGAAGAGGAAACGGAAGAGGACGAGGCCCTTGGCGGAGAAGAGAAACAGGGGCATGAAGTCGAAGTCGCCCTCGCCATCGAGCTCGGAGAGGTGGACGTGGAAGTAGGAGACTCCCGGCGGGGGCACGAGGTTGAAGCCCACCTTGACGTCGCGGCCGGCGGTCGTCTTGCACGCGGCGCTGGTGGTCGTCGTCGTACCCCTTCTTTTCGAGGAGAACCCAAGAAGGGTACCGCGGAACGGGGGCAGCGTCGCCGGCGGAATCGCCGGCGGAGGAGGCCATGCCAGCCAGGCGGCGCGAGGCGTGGGCGCGGATCGGATTTGGGACCTAGGGTTTGTTGCGGCGCGAGGGGTGGGCGCGGCGCGGATTTGGGATCTAGGGTTCGCCTCTCCACGGTATGACCTCCGGTGTTTAACTTTTTATTTATTTATTTTATTACAGCAAATAAGACTTTGTTCCCAAATGATAGACATGTGGTTAATAACCAGCCTTCTAGCAGCTTATTTATAAGCCTAACTTTTTATTTAAGGGGTCCGCATTGATTTTTCGATGTGCCGTGTCTAGGCATTTTTTACATATGATCGCTTTTTGTTCTCAAGCTTTAGGAGTTGAGGTTCGAACATAATTCATCGTGAAGGTCCTGATTGGAAGAGTAGCTCTACCACACCTTTGGATCTTCTCTCCAACTAGTTGGCGACATTGTCACCACACATACCATGCTACAAACAATTACCAATTACAGTACCGGAACTTCTCCCAACCTCGGTTCTAGTTTGGACAAAATCTTCATCGTGACAGAAACCTAATCTATCTTGCACGACAGCTTGTCTAAGAATATCTCTCGATCCCAGCTTTCATACCTCGCGTGCTCGACGACAAGTAAATAACTAGTGTTGTTATCATCCATTCTAATTGACCAAACAACATTGAGGAGAACATGGAATATGTCGGCCTGCAAGAACTCCATAGCAAGACATAGCCCCTTACAACACCTTCCAAACTGTCTTTTCAAACCTGATTCGGTTGTGCATTCCCTGTCCATCTAGGCATTCTGGTTTTAACACATGTTGGTGTTCAAGTTCACGGTGATAAAATGAACAAACAGAGAAAGTTCCCGATCAGGTCTTCCACCTTTGTTAACATGGTTGCATCTCTTGGTGTGATAACTTGACGTGATACGTACACTGGTTGGAATCCAAGAATTCTGCCAAATATTAATTTGTGCTTCAGTCCCAACCCACCAAATGCAACCCCTGTGAAAAGTTTGAATCCCTGCAACCATGCTTTGCAAGTGTATGAGGATCCCTTCTTAGGACTAGCTTTCAAGATATAGCCATCTGGATAATATTTCAATACACGTGGCACAAAGAGTCAGAGTTATGGATTAGTCGCTGACACCGTTTTGCTAACATATGCATGGTAAGATTAAAATTGTGAAGGTACCTAAACCCCAATCACCCCTTCTTCTTCTTCGGAGTGCAGAACTTCCACCAAGCGAACCAATGCATCTTATTTTTCTCCTCACTATCTCCCCACCAAAACAAGCAATTTTATCATTGATTGACTTGCAAACTCCATCTGACAGTTAGAAACAAACATGGACTGGGATGGAATTGCTTGAGCAACCTATTTAATCATAATTTCTTTTCATTGCATTGAAAGGCTTTTTTCTTTCCATCCCTTCAACCTCTAACAAGTGTATCAATAAGATGTTAGAAGAAGTCACTCCTGTCTACCCCTATGGTAAAGCCGAGTAGAAAAGGAAGAAGTAAACCGGGCGCCACCGTCTACCGCCGTCCGGATAAGACGTGTCGCTTACCTCCTCGTGGGTGATGAATCAACGCGTGATGGAAGGCTTTAGGGGGGAGATTTGGGCGGTGAGGCGAATGTGGCTAGCTATATAGGGCGATCGATTCGGCAGGAGGTGACGCAATTCCTCCCACCACTTTTTTGGGGATGCGCGCAAGCTCACGCCATCTCTCTGCTCGCACGAGCTCGATGCCGCGTTCTCCTCCCCTGCATCGCTCGAGCCTGGATGAGAGGAAACGGTCGATTTGGCTGTTCCTAGAGGGCCTACCTAAGGGGTGCTTCAAGGTTCGTGCCATGCAAGCCAAACAGTAAATATAGACTACCAAACTGGAGAAATTTGCATCGCGCAAGACTGGTTGGACCGAATGCATGCTACCAAATGCATCCTTGAAGAATGACAAGTGCCCGCGGGAGTGGGGTTTAAGTCTAGGTGTCGTATTCGTTCACTGGAGTTATAGATTGAATTCCTACACCTAATTCCGTGACAGCCAAACGAGTCAGGGTTGGAATTCGGAAATGAAATCCGTGAATTTTGACCTAAATGAAAGGGCCAAATGAGCTGTAAGTTAATTAGTATGGCACCCTTGAAGGAAATATGCCCTAGAGGCAATAATAAAGTTGTTATTTATATTTCCTTATATCATGATAAATGTTTATTATTCATGCTAGAATTGTATTAACCGGAAGCTTAGTACATGTGTGAATACATAGACAAACAGAGTGTCACTAGTATGCCTCTACTTGACTAGCTCGTTGAATCAAAGATGGTTAAGTTTCCTAGCCATAGACATGAGTTGTCATTCGATTAACGGGATCACATCATTAGAGAATGATGTGATTGACTTGACCCATTCCGTTAGCTTAGCACTTGATCGTTTAGTATGTTGCTATTGCTTTCTTCATGACTTATACATGTTCCTATGACTATGAGATTATGCAACTCCCGAATACCGGAGGAACACTTTGTGTGCTACCAAACGTCACAACGTAACTGGGTGATTATAAAGGTGCTCTACAGGTGTCTCCGATGGTACTTGTTGAGTTGGCAAAGATCAAGATTAGGATTTGTCACTCCGATTGTCGGAGAGGTATCTCTGGGCCCTCTCGGTAATGCACATCACTATAAGCCTTGCAAGCAATGTAACTAATGAGTTAGTTGCGGGATGATGCATTACGGAATGAGTAAAGAGACTTGCCGGTAACGATATTGAACTAGGTATTGAGATACCGACGATCGAATCTCGGGCAAGTAACATACCGATGACAAAGGGAACAACGTATGTTGTTATGCGCTTTGACCAATAAAGATCTTCATAGAATATGTAGGAGCCAAAATGAGCATCCAGGTTCCGCTATTGGTTATTGACCGGAGACGTGTCTCGGTCATGTCTACATAGTTCTCGAACCCGCAGGGTCCGCACGCTTAACGTTCGGTGATGATCAGTATTATGAGTTTATGTGTTTTCATGTACCGAAGGTAGTTCGGAGTCCCGGATATGATCACGGACATGACGAGGAGTCTCAAAATGGTCGAGACATAAAGGTCGATATATTGGAAGCCTATATTTGGACATCGGAATAGTTCCGGGTGAAATCGGGATTTTAACGGAGTACCGGGAGGTTACCGGAACCCCCCGGTAAGTGTATGGGCCTTAATGGGCCATAGTGGAGAGAGAGAGAGGAGACCAGGGCAGGCCGCGCGCCCCCTCTCCCTTTGGTCCGAATTGGACTAGGAGGGGGGCGGCGCCCCCCTTTCCTTCCTCCCTCTCTCCCCCTTCCTTCTCTCCTAGTCCAACTAGGAGGGGGGGGGAATCCTACTCCCGGTGGGAGTAGGAGTCCTCCAGGGCGCACCATAGAGGGCCGGCCCTCCCCCCTCCTCCACTCCTTTATATACGTGGCCAGGGGGCACCCCATAAACACACAAGTTGATCATTGATCTTTTAGCCGTGTGCGGTGCCCCCTCCACCATAATCCACCTCGGTCATATCGTACCGGTGCTTAGGCGAAGCCCTGCGTCAGTAGCATCATCATCACCGTCATCACGCCGTCTTGCTGACGAAACTCTCCCTCGAAGCTCTGTTGGATCGTGAGTTCGTGGGACGTCACCGAGCTAAACGTGTGCTGAACTCGGAGGTGTCGTGTGTTTGGTACTTGGATCGGTCGGATCGTGAAGACGTACGACTACATCAACCGCGTTGTCATAACGCTTCCGCTTGCGGTCTACGAGGGTACGTGGACGACACTCTTCCCTCTCGTTGCTATGCATCACCATGATCTTGCGTGTGCGTAGGAATTTTTTTGAAATTACTACATTCCCCAACAGTGGCATCCGAGCCAGGTTTATGCGTAGATGTTATATGCACGAGTAGAACACAAGTGAGTTGTGGGCGATACTAGTCATACTGCTTACCAGCATGTCACACTTTGATTCGGCGGTATTGTTGGATGAAGCGGCCCGGACCGACATTACGCGTACGCTTACGCGAGACTGGTTCTACCGACGTGCTTCGCACACAGGTGGCTGGCGGGTGTCAGTTTCTCCAACTTTAGTTGAATCGAGTGTGGCTACGCCCGGTCCTTGTGAAGGTTAAAATAGCACATACTTGATGAAATATCGTTGTGGTTTCGATGCGTAGGTAAGAACGGTTCTTGCTCAGCCCGTAGCAGCCACGTAAAACTTGCAACAACAAAGTAGAGGACGTCTAACTTGTTTTTGCAGGGCATGTTTTGATGTGATATGGTCAAGACGTGATGAGATATAAATTGTTGTATGAGATTATAATGTTTTGTTAAAGTTATCGGCAACTGGCAGGAGCCTTATGGTTGTCTCTTTATTGCATAAGATGCAAGTGCCATGTAATTGCTTTACTTTATCGCTATGCGATAGCAATAGTTGCAGAAGCAATAGCTGGTGAGACAACCATGTGACGACACGTTGATAAAATATCAAGATGATGGAGATCATGGTGTCATGCCGGTAACAATGGAGATCATGACAGTACTTTGGAGATGGAGATCAAAAGCACAAGATGATGATGACCATATCATGTCACATATTTTGATTGCATGTGATGTTTATCTTTTATACATCGTATTTTTCTTAGTTCGGCGGTAGCTTTATAAGATGATCCCTTACTAAAATTTCAAGGTATAAGTGTTCTCCCTGAGTATGCACCATTGCGACAGTTCTTTGTGCCGAGACACCACGTGATGATCGGGTGTGATAAGCTCTACGTTCACATACAACGGGTGCAAGCCAGTTTTGCACACGCAGAATACTCAGGTTAAACTTGACGAGCCTAGCATATGCAGATATGGCCTCTGAACACTCGAGACCGAAAGGTCGAGCGTGAACCATATAGTAGATATGATCAACATAGTGATGTTCACCATTGAAAACTACTCCATCTCACATGATGATCGGACATGGTTTAGTTGATTTGGATCACGTGATCATTTAGATGACTAGAGGGATGTCTATCTAAGTGGGAGTTCTTAAGTAATATGATTAATTGAACTTTAAATTTATCATGAACTTAGTCCTGGTAATATTAGAATATCTATGTTGTAGATCAATAGCTCGCGTTTAGCTCCCCTATTTTATTTTTGATATGTTCCTAGAGAAAACTAAGTTGAAAGATGTTAGTAGCAATGATGTGGATTGGATCCGTGATCTGAGGATTATCCTCATTGCTGCACAGAAGAATTATGTCCTTGATGCACCGCTAGGTGACAGACCGATTGCAGGAGCAGATGCAGATGTTATGAACGTTTGGCAAGCTCGATATGATGACTACTTGATAGTTTAGTGCACCATGCTTTACGGCTTAGAACCGGGGCTTTAAAGACGTTTTGAACGCCACGGAGCATATGAGATGTTCCAAGAGTTGAAATTAGTATTTCAGACTCATGCCCATGTCGAAAGGTATGAGACCTTTGACAAGCACTTTGCCTATAAGATGGAGGAGAATTGCTCAGCTAGTGAGCATGTGCTCAGAATGTCTGAGTACTACAATCACTTGAATCAAGTGGGAGTTAATCTTCCAGATAAGATAGTGATTGACAGAGTTCTCTAGTCACTATCACCAAGTTACTAGGACTTCGTGATGAACTATAATATGCAAGGGATAGCGGGAACGATTCCCAAGCTCTTCGTGATGCTGAAATCGACGAAGGTAGAAATCATGAAAAGCATCAAGTGTTGATGGTTGACAAGACCACTAGTTTCAAGAAAAGGGCAAAGGGAAGAAGGGGAACTTCAAGAAGAACGGCAAGCAAGTTGCTACTCAAGTGAAGAAGCCCGAGTCTGGACCTAAGCCTGAGACTAAGTGCTTCTACAGCAAAGGAACTGGTCACTGGAAGCATAACTGCCCCAAGTATTTGGCGGATAAGAAGGATGGCAAAGTGAACAAAGGTATATTTGATATACATGTTATTGATGTGTACTTTACTAGTGTTTATAGCAACCCCTCAGTATTTGATACTAGTTCAGTTGCTAAGATTAGTAACTCGAAACGGGAGTTGCAGAATGAACAGAGACTAGTTAAGGGTGAAGTGACGATGTGTGTTGGAAGTGGTTCCAAGTGTCGGTGTCAAAACCGGCGGATCTCGGGTAGGGGGTCCCAAACTGTGCGTCTAAGGCGGATGGTAACAGGAGGCGGGGGACACGATGTTTACCCAGGTTCAGGCCCTCTCGATGGAGGTAATACCCTACTTCCTGCTTGATTGATCTTGAAGATATGAGTATTACAAGAGTTGATCTACCACGAGATCGTAGAGGCTAAACCCTAGAAGCTAGCCTATGGTATGATTGTTGTTGTCCTACGGAGTAAACCCTCCGGTTTATATAGACACCGGAGGAGGCTAGGGTTACACAATGTCGGTTACAAGAGAGGAGATCTACATATCCGTATTGCCAAGCTTGCCTTCCACGCCAAGGAGAGTCCCATCCGGACATGGGACGAAGTCTTCAATCTTGTATCTTCATAGTCCAACAGTCCGGCTAAAGTATATAGTCCGGCTATCCGAGGACCCCTAATCCAGGACTCCCTCAGTAGCCCCTGAACCAGGCTTCAATGACGATGAGTCCGGCGCGCAGATTGTCTTCGGCATTGCAAGGCGGGTTCCTCCTCCGAATACTCCATAGAAGGTTTTGAACACAAGGATAGTGTCCGGCTCTGCAAAACAAATTCCACATACCACCGTAGAGAGAATAATATTTCCACAAATCCAATCTGCTGACACATTCTATAGCATGACATCACACCACGGCCCGGTCATTATTCGAACCGTTTTTCACAACCAGCCACTGCACATATCGCGAGGCTATTTTCTTGGCACGTCTTGTCGAAGCAGAGATCGTGTCCCCTTATCATGGAATTCTCATCAATACAGGTGTGGGTAACCCAACCGCGCCATCAATTACGGCGCTTGGGGAATAAGCGGTTTTACCAGGCAAGTGGGGAGGCGCAGAATCCCTGCTGCCTTTATAAGGGGATAAGGACTCCCTTTTGCACCCACACTTTCTACTTCCCGATTCATTCCCCTCCGCCTAAGCTCCAGCGCCCAAGCGTTCATCTTCTCTACCCACAAAAGGCCTTCGGAAGATGTCCTGATCCGGAGCAAGAGGCAAATGGATGGCCTCTACCGTCCGAGAGAAGGATATCAAAAAGCTTCGGGAGGCTGGGTACCTGGCCAAGAAAATCAGCCACCGTCTCCCGACGGCGGGACAGATCGTCCCTACTCCGGAACCCCACGAGAGGGTTGTATTCATCCCTCACTTTGTCCGCGGGCTAGGGTTTCCCCTCCACCCGTTCGTTCGTGGCATCATATATTACTATGGTATCGATCTTCATGATCTGTCCCCTAATTCCTTCCTCAACATCTCGACATTCATTGTCGTGTGCGAGGCTTCTCTCCGCATCTCGCCGCACTTTGGTTTATGGCTGAAGATTTTTAATGTGAAGCCCAAGGTGGTGGGCGGCGAGCACGCCGAGTGCGGGGGCGCTATGGTGAGCAAGATGCCCAATGTCATATGGCCAACAGGAACCTTTAATGATTCTGTCAAGGAGTGGCAACAACAGTGGTTTTATATCACTGAGCCGCGCGGCACGGAATGGGCCGCCTCTCCCGAGTTTCGATCCGGTGCCCCCCTGCGGCTTACATCCTGGGTCAGGAAGGGCCTGGACTGGTCCTCGTCCGACGAACTGTCGGTGCTCCAGACGCGCGTTAAAGATATGGGAGACAAGAACATTGAACTTGTCAATGTGGTCCAGGTGATGTTAGTTCGCCGGATCCTGCCTTGTCAACACCGGACTTGCAATCTATGGGAATTCGATCCGGCCAGGCACCAAACCTTGCGAGAGCTTTTCGGCTCCTTGCACAAGGACATCTGGAAGGTGCTTTTCAAGTCCAGCAAATCATGGTCGGACTTCGCCGAGGACCGCCGGTACCAACTGTCCCGCCCTGCAAGTTCGGTAAGTCATCAAACTTTTTGTCCGCGTAACCCAAAGGAAACGCTTAACATGTTTTATACAACTCTCCCAGGGCTGGACGAAGAAGGCGGAGCGGATCCATTGTCCGGCCCCGCTGCCCGAAGAACCGGCCATCCCACTTCTGACGAAGATGCTGGTCCCGGCGCCTTACAAGGTGCCGAAAAAGACGGCCGAGAAGGAGGCCAAAAGGACCCGGGGCGGCCTTCGTCGCCGCGGCACTTCGGACACGACATCCGAAGGCTCTGATGCCCGTTCTGCCTCCAAAGAGGACAAGGAGGAGGAGGAAGATGAATCCCCTGCGGGGGGAAGAAAGAAGAGGACGGCCTCCGTACACCTGGAGGCCGAGCTGCCCAAAAGGGGAAAGGCTCCTCTTCCGGAGGAGTCCACTGCCGCCGCCGACAGCGGCCCGGCATGGGATCCCAGGGCCCAGCCCCTGGTGACCTCGTAAGTATATAAAATCCGAGTATGTTTTAGGCGTCCAGACTCATCATGGCATAGTATTTTAACCTAAGCCATATTTTTTGTAGTCCGGCGAGGTCCCGTACCAAACAATCCTCATCAAAGGATTCGCTGAGCTCGGACGCAATGGAGAGCGGGACGCCCCCAAAGACCCCTTCCTCCAAATAGGTGCATAACACCGAGGCTTCGTCTCAGAAGGACCCCGGCCAAGGAGGAGAGGAAAAGACCGTGAAGGCGGCGCCTGGAAGTCAAACTTCAGGGGCCGAACACATGGGGGAGAAAATTCCCATGGGAGCTGACGGCGGGGGCCATCTTGAATTCGGCTCCTAGCTGGGTGCAGTTCCGAAGACCAATACGGCTCCAGAATCAGGCAGGCGGCCTCTCCCAGCTCGAGGAGGCATACCGGCAACCTCTGTCCAACCAGAGGTGTCGGATGCCTTGTTGGTGGCGCTGAAGAGCGCCTCCATCGTCGATGAGCACCGTGCCCTTATGGGTGCAGTGATTGAGAAGATTCAGTCTGCTGAGAATGGACTGAATGGAGCCTGTATCAGCCTTATAAAAGGCTTTGAGGTATGTTTTATGAGTGTTCAAAGAGTGTCATAGTATAGATAGTAGCCCCTGATACACTGTTCGGTGAAAGAAAGAATCGGACAGAGGATCGAATTTATGTTCGCAGGAAGACTCATTGAATGACATCTATTTCTCTTCTGTGATAAGCAGGCGTCTGTAGCGGCTGCTGCCTCTCATGCTGCGGAGATCTCCGGACTGAATCAAAGTCTGGAGCGGGCCAAAGAAGAACTTGGCTAGTTGAAAATGCAGTTGAGAGATAAACAAGGTATGCACAAGTCTTGTTCGCGTTTATTGCGAATGAATTTTCAGTATGAAATAAGCTTCATGATTTGCGCTAGGGATTGTGACCGAAGTCGAGGCCCTTAAGAAGGCTGTGGCCGAGGCCGAGAAAAAGGCAGCCACAGAGCAGGCTCTTCGTGAGAAGCACGAGGCCAGGGTTATTAAAGCTGAGCAGGAGCTACAAGAGGCCGTGAGGAAATGCAAGACCTTGGAGCAGAGTTTAACGGAGAAAGAATCCGAACTCACCAAGGCGCATCAGGCCACGAGTGATGCCCGGGGGGAAACCCAAAGCGCCCTGCAGGGGATCCAAGAGGCGAGAAAGATCACGGCGGGTAAGGCTTTTTCCATGTAAAGCAAGTATTTGAGGGGAAAACTATGTTTCTGATTTTGAATCCGGATTTCTCAGGGGTTTTTGCCGAGCTGCCCCGCAGCATATCAGATGCCGCCCAATTCTACCGAGCCGAAGAAAGGAACACTGCGGATAAGCTCTTCTAGTCGCAGTATTTGGCACCGAATTATCCGGTGCCTTTTGCCGATCAACTGAAACAGCTAATCGAACTGCATAAGGCGGCGGAACTAGCCATGAAAGATTTGGTTATCCGGCTATGGCCTGCCGAGCCGATTCCAAGTAGTTACTTCGGGCTCGTGAAGCGGCTTGTAAGCGCTTGCCCTTGACTTAACGTCATCAAGCGGTCGGTCTGCATAGAAGGTGCGCGAATGGCCTTCGCCCGCGCAAAGGTGCACTGGGGGAAGATGGATGCCGAGAAGTTGATTACCGAAGGGCCGCCAGAGGGGAAGGAGCATCGCAAGCCCGAATTATATTATGAAAGTGTCCTAAAAGGATCCTACCTTGCAGCGGAGCTATGCACCAAGGACATTATATTTCCATGAATGCTAATCATGTTGTCCTTTGTAATGTTTGAACAAGGTCATTTATTTATTGCCCGTTATATAAAAGTTTACCCTCCTGTGCGGCCGTTTTATATGTTAAACCTGACAGTTGGCCAGTCGTCGGCTTCTGCCCCCACGTAAGAAGTACGGGGGTGTTCGGGATAAACCTGAGCACTCTTTATCCCAGTTTTGGGTCCTTCGAAGGAGGTGCTTGATACGTCTCCAACGTATCTATAATTTTTGATTGCTCCATGCTATATTATCTACTGTTTTGGACATTATTGGGCTTTATTATTCACTTTTATATTATTTTTGGGACTAACCTATTAACCGGAGGCCCAGCCCAGAATTGCTGTTTTTTGCCTATTTCAGAGTTTCGCAGAAAAAGAATATCAAACGGAGTCCAAACGGAATGAAACCTTCGGGAACGTGATTTTTGGAACGAACAAGATCCAGGAGACTTGGACCCTACGTCAAGCAACCAACAGGGAAGCCATGAGGTAGGGGGGCGCGCCTACCCCCCAGGGTGCGCCCTCCACCCTCGTGGGCCCCCTGTTGCTCCACCGACGTACTCCTTCCTCCTATATATACCTACGTACCCCCAAATGATCAGATACGGAGCCAAAAACCTAATTCCACCGCCGCAACCTTCTGTACCCACGAGATCCCATCTTGGGGCCTGTTCCGGAGCTCTGCCGGAGGGGGCATCCATCACGGAGGGCTTCTACATCAACACCATAGCCTCTCCGATGAAGTGTGAGTAGTTTACCTCAGACCTTCGGGTCCAGAGTTAGTAGCTAGATGGCTTTCTCTCTCTTTTTGGATCTCAATACAATGTTCTCCCCCTCTCTCGTGGAGATCTATTCGATGTAATCTTCTTTTGCGGTGTGTTTGTTGAGACCGATGAATTGTGGGTTTATGATCAAGTTTATCTATGAACAATATTTCAATCTTCTCTGAATTCTTTTATGTATGATTGGTTATCTTTGCAAGTCTCTTCGAATTATCAGTTTGGTTTGCCTACTAGATTGATCTTTCTTGCAATGGGAGAAGTGCTTAGCTTTGGGTTCAATCTTGCGGTGTCCTTTCCCAGTGACAGTAGGGGCAACAAGGCACGTATAGTATTGTTGCCATCCAGGATAACAACATGGAGTTTTTATCATATTGCATGAATTTATCCCTCTACATCATGTCATCTTGCTTAAGGCGTTACTCTATTCTTATGAACTTAATACTCTAGATGCATGCTGGATAGCGGTCGATGTGTGGAGTAATAGTAGTAGATGCAGGCAGGAGTCGGTCTACTTGTCTCGGACGTGATGCCTATATACATGATCATACCTAGATATTCTCATAACTATGCTCAATTCTGTCAATTGCTCAACAGTAATTTGTTCACCCACCGTAGAATACTTATGCTCTCGAGAGAAGCCACTAGTGAAACCTATGGCCCCCGGGTCTATCTTCATCATATTAATCTTCCAACACTTAGTTATTTCCATTGCCTTTTACTTTGGTTTTATTTTACTTTGCATCTTTATCATAAAAATACCAAAAATATTATCCTATCATATCTACAGATCTCACTCTCGTAAGTGACCGTGTAGGGATTGACAACCCCTTATCGCGTTGGTTGTGAGGATTTATTTGTTTTGTGTAGGTACGAGGGACTCGCGCGTAGCCTCCTACTGGATTGATACCTTGGTTCTCAAAAACTGAGGGAAATACTTACGCTACTGTGCTGCATCACCCTTTCCTCTTCAAGGGAAAAGCAACGCAGTGCTCAAGAGGTAGCAGTGCTCAGCACAACGAACCAGGCAATCGGACTATAGGGATTTATCACTCTCACTTAGCCATAGGAGCTTTAGTAAGGTAGGCGCAACCCCTGGTGTTCGGAAGACAGTATTAGGGGCTCTATGAGCACCTGATCGGAAGAAAAACCGATCCATCGCACGCTGCATTGGTTATGGCATTATGCGGGAGAAATCCTTAAAGATTTTGTGACCTCTCGAACAGCTGACCAGCTCTCGCCGTAGCATGCCAGTCAGTTTTCATGACAGGCAGTTTTCGGCTTTCTCTACTGAGGTGCTCGTCCGGAAGAACCGGGACACAATCGCAGTAGTTCTCCCAGTGCTACCTTAGCCGATATAGCGGAACATAAGGTACCAAAACATGGGAGCCGGGCAAACCCAACTATTGACCCAAGACATGATTCGGAGCTGATGCATATAATGCTATAGGTTCGGGGTGCCGAACTTCCATGAAGGTGTTCGGACTTTATTGCCGTGTTATGGGTAAAATGAAGCCCCTGGCATATTTTAAGGCATATCGCTGTGTACGGATGCCACTTGACAAAAGAATTTCAATAAGAAATAACAGCAGGTAAGCGTCATATAAATCCACATGTTGTATTTGAATAGTATGTCTATGCGTATGAGTACAGGTAATGTGATAAAAAAGGAATATGGTTGCGGAACCTGCTCAGACCAGGGGGAAGAAGCTGAGTGCGGATCCGTAATATAGCCGGATGGTCATTGCGGGGAATGTCTAAGGATTCCCTTGCGCGTTCAAGCTGCCTCCGTATAGCCCGTCTTGGTCGGCGCGAAGGTGAACCTGCGAAGGAAATGTAAGAAATGTTTGCGAGCCGGAGAGCGGTTGAGCCGCTGAGTGCGGCCTATCCTGGCCTTCGCCGGAGTGTTTAATTGAGCTCTGGACGAGCCGGGCTATCCTTCCGCGAAGTAGTTCGGAGTCCCTTGACGGTGTCCGGGAGCCTGGATGTCGACTCAAGGTTCGGCTGCAAGGTGCTACTCGTTGCTTCTGCTGCTAAGGCAGTGGTGTACTTGTTGGTGCCGAGGGAAGGTTCGGCCTTGCCATTGACCGTGATAACGCCGCGTGGACCGGGCATCTTGAGTTTACGGTAGGCGTAATGTGGCACCGCGTTGAATCGAGCGAACGCGGTTCGTCCGAGCAGTGCTTGATAATCACTGCGGAAAGGGACGATTTCGAAGATTAACTCTTCGGTACGGTAATTTTCTGGTGATCCGAAGACTACCTCAAGGGCAATGGAGCCTGTACAACTGGCTGCCACACCTGGTATAATGCCTCTGAAAGTGGCTTTAGTGGGTTTGATCACCGAATGATCGATGCCCATCTTGCGCACTGTGTCCTGGTAAAGCAGATTTAGACTGCTGCCGCCGTCCATAAGGACTCGAGTGAGGTGGAACCCGTCAATTATTGGGTCGAGTACTAGTGCAGCTGGATTGCCCTGATTGGCGTTAACCGGACGATCCGTGCGGCTGAAGGTGACCGGCCCTAGTTTATATTGTGGGACGACTAGTTCCGTTAAGTCGGCATCCCTAAGGGTGCATATCCGGTCCGAGTTGGGAATTTGTGTGGTATTTACCACATTCACCGATTGAATATGCGGGGGAAATTTCTTTTGCCCTCCTATATTCGGTGATCTGGGCTCTTCGTCGCCATCATCGCTTTGAGACCCCCCTTCTCCGTTTTTGGCGCCTGCCCTGCCGGCTTGTTTGAAGACCCAGCATTCTCTATTGGTATGGGTGGTTGGCGTTCCTGGGGTGCCATGAATTTGGCATTGGCGATCGAGTATGCGGTCCAGACTGGATGGACCCGAATTGTTATTTTTGGGTGGCCCTTTCCGCTGACCGGATTTTGAGCCCCTAAACCCGGCATTAACTGCCGTATTTTTGGCGTTTTCACCATATTTGCGGCGCTTGTGTTTGTTGCGTCGTGGTTGCCGTTGCTATCCCTGGCCTCTGACGTGCCAGGTTTGCTTGCTGTATTGTTACTACGAGCCAACCAGCTATCTTCGCCCGCGCAAAAGCGGGTCATAAGTGTCGTGAGGGCTGCCATGGATTTTGGCTTCTCCTGGCCGAGGTGCCGGGTGAGCCACTCGTCACGGATGTTATGCTTAAATGCCGCTAAGGCCTCTACATCCGGACAGTCGACAATTTGGTTCTTCTTAGTTAGGAACCGGGTCCAGAATTTCCTGGCCGATTCCCCTAGCTGCTGAATTATATGACTTAAATCGTCAGCATCCGGCGGTCGCACATAAGTGCATTGGAAATTGTCCAGGAATGCATCTGCGAGGCTCTCCCAGCTTTCGATGGAGTTTGCCGGCAAGCTATTGAGCCAATGCCGAGCTGGCCCTTTGAGTTTTAGCGGGAGATACTTGATGGCATGTAGATCATCCCCGCGGGCCATGTGAATGTGGAGGAAGAAGTCTTCCATCCATACCGCGGGGTCTGTAGTACCATCATATGATTCAATGTTTACGGGTTTAAAACCCTCTGGGAATTCGTGATCCATTACTTCCAGTGAAGCATAGGGGGTGTGCGGCGCCTCTGTGCCGGGCTATATCATGACGCAGTTCATACTTGTCTTGTCTGCTGTATTCGGCCCGGCCGGATTTGCTTTTAGTATATCCGGCGTGGCGGTCATCGTCCCGCGTTGGGGCGCGCCCCCGTGATCCGTAGATCGATCTTGCACGTTTTGCTTTGTTTTCCAATACGTCTCGCAGGTCCCGCGTGTTGCCCCGAGCCTTGGTATTTTTGTTTGAATGGCGGCGGGGTGCGGGCTGGACTTCGGGCTGATATGCCTTTCTGTCTCGGCCGCGGGGTGGCCGATCAGCCGCATCATACGCTGGTGATGTGGGTTTCAATGCTTCCTCCTCGAGTTGGGGTAGCAACCTGCGCTTTGGGTGACTCTTGGTTGGGCGCTCGAGTTCGTATTCCTAGGCCGTCAGGACTTCGGTCCATCTATCCGCTAGCAGATCTTGATCAGCTCGAAGCTGTTGTTGCTTTTTCTTCAGGCTGTATGCTGTGGCTATAAGCCGGCGCTTGAAGCGCTCCAGCTCGACAGGATCCTCAGGCACGATAAATTCTTCGTCGCCGAGGCTCACCTCGTCTTCGGAGAGAGGCACGTAATTGTCATCCTCTGATTCTCTGTCTGCTGCCTGTTCCGGAGGGCTAGCTTGTTCATCCTCCCGCTTGAGGTCTGGCTAGAGGGGATTATCATTGTCTTCGGCACTATCCGGAGCGTTATTGTCTCTTGTGCCAGTATCGCTGCTTTTGCTATGGCGAGACTTAGAGCGGCGCCGCTGACGCGGTGCTTGGATTGCTTCTTGGAGGGATTATCCTCCGTTGTCTTATCGCCATCCCCTTCTTTGGGGGTGTCCACCATGTATATGTCATACGATGAGGTGGCAGTCCAGCGCCATGTGGGCGGTGGTTCTTGTTCGTCTCCTGCATCTTCATCCATACCGTCGATGTCTTCAGAGCCGAAGTCAAGCATGTCGGTTAAATCATCGACAGTGGCTACTAAGTGGGTGGTGGGTGGGGAGCGAAAGTCGTCCGCATCCCATTCTAGACGGACATAGTTCGGCCAAGGGTCTCCTGACAGGGAGAGTGACCTCAACGAGTTTAGCACGTCGCCAAAGGGCGAGTGCTGAAAGATATCCGCGGAGGTAAACTCCATGATCGGTGCCCAATCGGATTCGATAGGCACGGACGCAGGCGGCTCGGAGCCCATGGCCGGGGACGAAGCCAATGGTCCGGCAACACGGGTCTCGGAGGAGGTGAAGTCAGTATTTGGCTCTATCGCCGCTGAGTGTGCGGCCTCCGTGGCGGGGTCCATCCACCCGTCCTCAGATGGCGCAATTTGTTCCGGATTGAGGGCCGGAGTAGTTGCAGGTGTGATCTCCCGAACACTGTCCGACGGCAGAGCTAAATCATGCTCGTCGTGATTGTGCGGCGCACCTGACATGGGCTCGAATCCATCAAAGATCAATTCTCCGCGGATGTCGGCAGTATAGTTCAAGTTTCCAAACCTGACCTGATGGCCAGGGGCATAGCTCTCGATCTGCTCCAGATGGCCAAGCGAGTTGGCCCGTAGTACGAAGCCGCCGAATACGAAGATTTGTCCGGGGAGGAAAACCTCACCCTGGATCGCATCGTTGCCAATGATCGAAGGAGCCATCTAGCCTTACGGTGATGGCACAGTGGAACTCTCAATGAAAGCACCAATGTCGGTGTCAAAACCGGCGAATCTCGGGTAGGGGGTCCCGAACTGTGCGTCTAAGGCGGATGGTAACAGGAGGCGGGGGACACGATGTTTACCCAGGTTCGGGCCCTCTCGATGGAGGTAATACCCTATTTCCTGCTTGATTGATCTTGAAGATATGAGTATTACAAGAGTTGATCTACCACGAGATCGTAGAGGCTAAACCCTAGAAGCTAGCCTATGGTATGATTGTTGTTGTCCTACGGACTAAACCCTCCGGTTTATATAGACACCGGAGGGGGCTAGGGTTACAAAGAGTCGGTTACAAGGGAGGAGATCTACATATCCGTATTGCCAAGCTTGCCTTCCACGCCAAGGAGAGTCCCATCCGGACACGGGACGAAGTCTTCAATCTTGTATCTTCATAGTCCAACAGTCCGGCTAAAGTATATAGTCCGGCTGTCCGAGGACCCCCTAATCCAGGACTCCCTCACCAAGATTGATATGATCATCATCGCACACTCCTTATACTTTCGGGATTAGTGTTGAACCTAAATAAATGTTATTTGGTGTTTGCGTTAAGCATGAATATGATTTGATCATGTTTATTGCAATACAGTTATTCATTTAAAAGTCAGAGAATAATTGTTGTTCTGTTTACATGAATAAAACCTTCAATGGTCATACACCCAAGGTGAATGGTTTATTGAATCTCGATCGTACATATACACATATTCATAATATTGAAGCCAAAAGATGCAAAGTTAATAATGATAGTGCAACTTATTTGTGGCACTGCCGTTTAGGTCATATTGGTGTAAAGCGCATGAAGAAAATCCATGCTGATGGGCTTTTGGAATCACTTGATTATGAATCAGTTGATGCTTGCGAACCATGCCTCATGGGCAAGATGACTAAGACTCCGTTCTCTAGAACAATGGAGCGAGCAACAGACTTGTTGGAAATAATACATACTGATGTATGCAGTCCGATGAGTGTTGAGGCTCGCGGCAGGTATCGTTATTTTCTGACCTTCATAGATGAGTTGAGCAGATATGGGTATATCTACTTGATGAAACATAAATCTAAAACATTTGAAAAGTTCAAATAACTTCAGAGTGAAGTGGAAAATCATCGTAACAAGACAATAAAGTTTCTACGATCTGATCGTGGAGGAGAATATTTGAGTTACGAGTTTGGTCTTTATTTGAAACAATACAGAATATTTTCGCAACTCACGCCACCTGGAACACCACAGCGTAATGGTGTGTCCGAACATCGTAACCGTACTTTATTAGATATGGTGCAATCTATGATGTCTCTTACCGATTTACCACTATCGTTTTGGGGTTATGCATTAGAGATAGCTGCATTCACGTTAAATAGGGCACCATCTAAATCCGTTGAGACGACACCATATGAACTGTGGTTTGGCAAGAAACAAAAGTTGTCGTTTCTTAAAGTTTGGGGTTGCGATGCTTATGTGAAAAAGTTTCATCCTGAGAAGCTGAAACCCAAATCAGAGAAATGTGTCTTCATAGGATTCCCAAAGGAGACAGTTGTGTAAACCTTCTATCACAGATCCGAAGGCAAGACATTCGTTGCTAAGAATGGATCCTTTCTAGAGAAGGAGTTTCTCTCGAAAGAAGTGAGTGGGAGGAAAGTAGAACTTGATGAGGTAACTGTACCTACTCCCTTATTGGAAAGTAGTTCATTACAGAAATCTGTTCCTGTGACTCCTACACCAATTAGTGAGGAAGCTAATGATGATGATCATGTAACTTCAGATCAAGTTACTACCGAACCTCGTAGGTCAACCAGAGTGAGATCCGCACCAGAGTGGTACGGTAATCCTGTTCTGGAGGTCATGTTACTTGACCATGACGAACCTACGAGCTATGAGGAAGCGATGATGAGCCCAGATTCCGCGAAATGGCTTGAGGCCATGAAATCTGAGATGGGATCCATGTATGAGAACAAAGTGTGGACTTTGGTTGACTTGCCCGATGACCGGCAAGCCATAGAAAATAAATGGATCTTCAAGAGGAAGACGGGCGCTGATAGTAGTGCTACTATCTACAAAGCTAGACTTGTTGAAAAAGGTTTTTGACAAAGTTCAAGGTGTTGACTACGATGAGATTTTCTCACTCGTAGCGATGCTTAAGTCTGTCCGAATCATGTTAGCAAATTGCCACATTTTATGAAATCTGGAAAATGGATGTCAAAACTACATTCCTTAATGGATTCTTAAAGAAGAGTTGTATATGATGCAACCAGAAGGTTTTGTCAATCCTAAAGGTGCTAACAAAATGTGCAAGCTCCAGCGATCCATCTATAGACTAGTGCAAGCATCTCGGAATTGGAATATACGCTTTGATGAGTTGATCAAAGCATATAGTTTTATACAGACTTACGGTGAAGCCTGTATTTATAAGAAAGTGAGTGGGAGCACTACAGCATATCTGATAAGTATATGTAAATGACATATTGTTGATCGGAAATAATGTAGAATTTTCTGGAAAGCATAATGGAGTATTTGAAAGGAGTTTTTCAAAGAAAGACCTCGGTGAAGCTGCTTACATATTGAGCATCAAGATCTATAGAGATAGATCAAGACGCTTGATAAGTTTTTCAATGAGTACATACCTTGACAAGATTTTGAAGTAGTTCAAGAAAGAGTTCTTGCCTGTGTTGCAAGGTGTGAAATTGAGTAAGACTCAAAACTCGTCCACGGCAGAAGATAGAAAGAGAATGAAAGTCATGCCCTATGCCTCAGCCATAGGTTCTATAAAGTATGCCATGCTGTGTACCAGATCTATTGTATACCCTACACTGAGTTTGGCAAGGGAGTACAATAGTGATCTAGGAGTAGATCACTGGACAGCGGTCAAAATTATCCTTAGTGGAATAAGGATATGTTTCTCGATTATGAAGGTGACAAAAGGTTCGTCGTAAAGGGTTACGTCGATGCAAGTTTTGACACTGATCTAGATGACTCTAAGTCTCAATCTGGATACATATTGAAAGTGGGAGCAATTAGCTAGAGTAGCTCCGTGCAGAGCATTGTTGACATAGAAATTTGCAAAATACATACGGATCTGAATATGGCAGACCCGTTGACTAAACTTCTCTCACAAGCAAAACATGATCACACCTTAGTACTCTTTGGGTGTTAATCACATGGCGATGTGAACTAGATTACTGGCTCTAGTAAACCCTTTGAGTGTTGGCCACATGGCGATGTGAATTATGGATATTAATCACATGGTGATGTGAACTATTGGTGTTAAATCACATGGCGATGTGAACTAGATTATTGACTCTAGTGCAAGTGGGAGACTGAAGGAAATATGCCCTAGAGGCAATAATAAAGTTGTTATTTATATTTCCTTATATCATGATAAATGTTTATTATTCATGCTAGAATTGTATTAACCGGAAACTTAGTACATGTGTGAATACATAGACAAACAGAGTGTCACTAGTATGCCTCTACTTGACTAGCTTGTTGAATCAAAGATGGTTAAGTTTCCTAGCCATAGACATGAGTTGTCATTCGATTAACGGGATCACATCATTAGAGAATGATGTGATTGACTTGACCCATTCCGTTAGCTTAGCACTTGATCGTTTAGTATGTTGCTATTGCTTTCTTCATGACTTATACATGTTCCTATGACTATGAGATTATGCAACTCCCGAATACCGGAGGAACACTTTGTGTGCTACCAAACTTCACAATGTAACTGGGTGATTATAAAGGTGCTCTACAGGTGTCTCCGATGGTACTTGTTGAGTTGGCAAAGATCAAGATTAGGATTTGTCACTCCGATTGTCGGAGAGGTATCTCTGGGCCCTCTCGGTAATGCACATCACTATAAGCCTTGCAAGCAATGTAACTAATGAGTTAGTTGCGGGATGATGCATTACGGAATGAGTAAAGAGACTTGCCGGTAACGAGATTGAACTAGGTATTGAGATACCGACGATCGAATCTCGGGCAAGTAACATACCGATGACAAAGGGAACAATGTATGTTGTTATGCGGTTTGACCGATAAAGATCTTCGTAGAATATGTAGGAGCCAATAGGAGCATCTAGGTTCCGCTATTGGTTATTGACCGGAGACGTGTATCGGTCATGTCTACATAGTTCTCGAACCCGCAGGGTCCGCACGCTTAACGTTCGGTGACGATCAGTATTATGAGTTTATGTGTTTTGATGTACCGAAGGTAGTTCGGAGTCCCGGATATGATCACGGACATGACGAGGAGTCTCGAAATGGTCGAGACATAAAGATCGATATATTGGAAGCCTATATTTGGACATCAGAATAGTTTCGGGTGAAATCGGGATTTTACCGGAGTACCGGGAGGTTACCGGAACCCCTCGGTAAGTGTATGGGCCTTAATGGGCCATAGTGGAGAGAGAGAGGAGACCAGGGTAGGTCGCGCGCCCCCTCTCCCTCTGGTCCTAATTGGACTAGGAGGGGGGGGGCGGCGCCCCCTTTCCATCCTCCCTCTCTCCCCCTTCCTTCTCTCCTAGTCCAACTAGGGAAGGGGGGATCCTACTCCCGGTGGGAGTAGGACTCCTCTAGGGCGCGCCATAGAGGGTCGACCCTCCCCCTCCTCCACTCCTTTATATACGTGGCCAGGGGGGCACCCCATAAACACACAAGTTGATCATTGATCTTTTAGCCGTGTGCGGTGCCCCCTCCACCATAATCCACCTCGGTCATATCATAGCGGTGCTTAGGTGAAGCCCTGCGTCGGTAGCATCATCATCACCGTCGTCACGCCGTCGTGCTGACAAAACTCTCCCTCGAAGCTCCGCTGGATCGTGAGTTCATGGGACGTCACCGAGCTGAATGTGTGCTGAACTCGGAGGTGCCGTGTGTTCGGTACTTGGATCGGTCGGATCGTGAAGACGTACGACTACATCAACCGCGTTGTCATAACGCTTCCGCTTACGGTCTACGAGGGTACGTGGACGACACTCTCCCCTCTCGTTGCTATGCATCACCGTGATCTTGTGTGTGCGTAGGAATTTTTTTGAAATTACTACGTTTGCCAACAACCCTGACTCTTGTACAATACTGAAAAAGATTTTTTTGACCAGATGCACACAGCCAAAAGAAAAAAGAAAAAAAAACGTCAAACGGATCAGCGAAGTACTCCTGCAAAACATCATCTGGTCCACAATCTTCACCACAACCAAACTCGCCTCCGTTGTCACTTGAAATCTCGAACTCCACATGAGCCATCGAGATCCACTAGTCATTTGATCCGGCAAAACCATCTTGAGATTCCCCATCATTGTTAGCACCACGGTGATTGCCGGTAAATATGCCTTGGCGTACCTCATGGTGCAGACAAATCGGAGTGTGATAGGTCCACAAGAGTGACCGAGGATAGCGACAGAAAATTAGGCCGATTGCTGGTGCGGAGATCCGGTCAAGGAGCTTAGCCGCACCAACCCCGCAAAGCAAACCTGCCATTTAATGTCCTCCTGAGCTTGTTGTTGGGGACGACCACTCTTGGCGCCCGACGGTCCATGTGTTGCGGCAGCTGATTGGCGGCAACTACACGGACACCTCTGGCACCCACGAATTCACTCCGGTCGCAACTCTGCGTCGCGTGGACCAGACGTACTTCCACGAGTGGCTCATCACTCGGCGGTCCATGTGCTGCGACGGCAGCTTGCCGGTGACACCACAGACTCCACAGAACCCATGAACTCGGTCCGGTTGCAACATGGCATCGCGTGGACCAGACGTACGTCCGCGAGTGGCTCATCACCCAGCGGTCCATGTGCTGTGACGGCAGATTGCCGGCGACACCACGGACTCCACAGAACCCATGAACTCGGTCCGGCCGCAACATGGCGTCGCGTGGACCAGACCCGCGTCCACGAGCAGCTGTCGGTGCTCTGATGATCTGACCGCCACCATCTTGTGTCGTCGGCCTCACGATCCGGCCACCGTCGTCCTGTGTCATTGTCCTCATGACCTGGCCACTGCATTACTGCGTCGTGGCTTTCCGATTTGGCAGGTCGCCGGCCTTCCGATCTGGACGTCTGTCACGCCCAATATGCGACTCTATCCTAAAGGAACTCGAAGGTCCCACCAAGGATAGAAGCGCATATTGGAGACGCATTTGCAAGGTGGATATCATTACATTGTACCATTACATAACAGTTGGGGATACATACAAAAGGCATACAAATGCCACATGAATACATCAAACATCATACATGAGAACAACATCCGACTACGGATGAAACACAAACAGAAGCTCGAACGACATCCACCCTGCTAGCCCTGGCTGCCGACCAGGAACCTAAACCAAGATCGACGAAGAAGAAGAAGAACTCCAAGACAAGTAAACATTGCTCTCACGTCATGATCATCGCATTACCTGTACCTGCAACTGTTGTTGTAGTAATCTGTGAGCCACGAGGACTCAGCAATCCCATTACCATGGGTATCAAGACTAGCAATGCTTAATGGGTATGGAAAGGATAAGTGGTGAGGTTGCAGCAGCACTAAGCATTGTATGGTGGCTAACTTACGAATACCAGAATAAGATGAGAAACTACGCAACGGCCGCAAACTAGTAATGATCAATAAGTGATCCTGAACTACTTACGTTCAAACATAACACAACCGTGTTCTCCTCTCGAACTTCCCCGAAAATAGGCAATCACGGTTACGCACGCGGTTGGTGTATTTTAATTGAGTTTACTTCAAGTTCACTACAACCGGATTTAACAAATTCCCATCTGCCACATAACCGTGCGCACGGCTCTCAAAAGTTTAAACCCTGCAGGGGTGTCCCAAATTAGCCCTTGACAAGCTCACGATCCGCGGAGACAATCCTCCATCGCGGGACCCTCCGATCAGACTCGGAATCCCGGTGCACAAGACATTTCGATAATGGTAAAACAAGTCCAGCAAGACCTCCCGGCGTGCCGACACCCTAATAGTAGTCACGCGTATCTCATCTCAGGCCACGACCGGATGAGCAAAGCGTACAACAACTGAGACCCGAGTTGCCCCGGGGGAAGCCGCACACGACTCTGTTTTGGACCAGCACTCATGAGGAGCACTGGCTCGGGTTGTTAATTAAGTCCTTGGGGTCCGGAAAGTCCCGATGCAAGTTTTAGTTGTTATTAGGCAAATGGTAAAACCAATGTTGGGCCTTGCTGGAAGAGTTTTATTCAAAGCGAACTGTCAAAGAGGGGCCATAAACCCTCACCGTGTTAGGGACGCAAAATTAAGGAACATAACACCGGTATGACAGAAACTAAGGCGGCAAGAGTGGAACAAAACACCAGGCAAAAGGCCGAGCCTTCCACCCTTTACCAAGTATATATGTGCATTAATTAAATAAGAGATATTGTGATATCCCATGATATCCATGATATCCATGTCCCAACATGGAACAACCTGCAACTGCACCTGCAACTAGCAACGCTATAAGAGGGGGCTGAGCAAAGTGGTAACATAGCCAAACAACGGTTTGCTAAGAAGAGTGAAAAGGTTAGAGGCTATCATGGCAATTTGGGAGGCTTGATAAACAAGTGGTAGGTAGCGCGACATAGCGATAGCATCAAGACAACTAGCATAGCAAAGATAGTAGTGAGATCCAAGGTGACGGTCATCTTGCCTGAAATCTCGCAAGGAAGAAGAGCGAGTCCATGAAGAAGACGATCCCATGTAGTTGAACGAATCCTCACAATCGCAACGAACCAGGAACTATCGAGAAGGAGCACAACCGGAAAGAATCAAACAACATGGTAAACACACAACACATAAACATGACATGATGCTCAACCAAGTATGATGCATGACAAGGCTACATGAAGCTACTCATGGCAAGAGATGATGCATACAAGAACAACATATCAAAGCAAGTTTAAATGAGGCCGGAAACAACATATAACAATTCCGGTAAGTCCTCATATGCAAATTTCGAAATTGGTCCAGAACTAAACAAAACATTAAGTTAAAATTGTTAAACAACAAGTTAAAGTGCACCAAGATGGTCTACGCGACTTTCTAGTCAAGTTACATATAAATTTCGTTTAATTCAGAGCTATGGACTAGAAGATATGAGCAAAACAAGTTAAACATGGCATTGATGCAAATGCAAGCAAAATAACATCACAAACACTCCAAAACAAGGATGCAACAAGGTAACATGAAACTACATGCAAAACGAAGCAAGTTTCATGTAGAGCATGCTCCAAACGGAGCCACGGTTCAACACATACACTCTATGCAAGTTTCAAACACAATCTGCCCAAAACAGCAACTAAGCACTTTGCAATCAAGCAAACAACATGCTACAGGAAACATATGGCCACAAACTTGATATGCACTCAAAGTACAGATTACATACTTCAAATATCATTAAGGTTTATAGGCGTCAAGATTAAACCAACAAGAGCAAAGAAAAAGGCAACTTAATAACACATATTATGACTTAGTGAAAAAATGGGCAAACATGTGAGCAGAAATAACATGTTGACATGTTGGAGGCATGAAACAATGAGGCTAAAGTGAAAGATCATGGCAAACAAAAGCATGTCATTAAAGTATAGGTTAAACATGGAAAAACATGATTACTAAGCATCTCTATATAACCCCTAGATTAATGGCATTCATCAAGACAAGATCGCAAGTTAAAAACAGATGGAATGCAAAACAATAACATTATGATGCTGATTTTGGAGGCACATAACAGCAAGCATAGCAACTTTAATAATTATGCAAAAGACATGGGCATGTAGTAAACCTGATATACTTCAATTTAGTCCAAGGTCACAAGTTCATATGATGCACGGAGTAATTACTATGATTCTAGCAAAATGGAACATACTGTTAACAGGTTGACAGATTTGGCATGAAGACAACTTGAGAGCAAGAAAGAGACAAACTATAACAAGTTATATGACAACCAAGGGCATGGCATCAAAGTACACATAACAAAGAGCAAATAACATCAAGGCATCATACACATATGGCTCATGGACTAGTGGGAACCATCAAGACAAGTTCGAATGTTGTAACAGTTTCAGCAAGTGTATAATAGCAACATCATCATAGCATGTTTGCAAGCTTGGAACATAGGTCATATTAAGTCCAAAATTATCAAAATTGGCATGTGGAAAAAGTACACATAGCATACTTCAATTCATGTAACTGGAGCATCTCCAAAACAGGCATAGACTAATTAATACAAGCACACAACATGGCATCATGAAGTTAACAGAAAACTGGAACATCATTTAGGTATGTTCAAGGCAATGAAAACATATGCTACATGACATATATGAGGCATCAAAGGGCATGTAAAGCATGTATATGTAGAGTAGTACAAAACATGAACACTGAGCTACTACTAGAAACCAACAGAACATGCTCAAAACATCATGGAAAATATGCAAATGATAACAGGTTCACAGACTTGGCAGAATTCATCTCACAGAAATCAACAACAACATGTTCCCTACTTTGCATGCTTGTGCTAGTCACCACAGGGAACATAAAAATACATGGATTGCACTACTGTAATATGGCATAAATATGCTCCTAAAACATGTAGGCATGATCCTCAAAAGATAAAAACACAAAAAGCTATGAAAAAGACAAATCAGCAAGTTCTGACAACTACCAGCAGATAACATCATTTAGCACTCTTGCAACAACGATTAAGGCATCAAGATGGAAAGTAACATGCATGCAAATGACACTAACATGTAGAGCATTCAGAGATGAACAATTTGATATATCATATGAGCAAATCGGAGCAGTACACACAAAGTTATGATGCAATGAAAATGCACACATATGATGGAATCTCAGGGACTTGGACGAAAAAAACAACCTCGCAGAAACGGGACGGAGAGGTTCCGGGACGGAGTGGTGCAGGGATGGGCGGGGGCATTTGGATTGGGGACCGGTGGATCTGGTCCTGATCCGGCCGGATCTCGCCGGAGATGACGACGAGGCGGCGGCCGGCGACGGCATGGGCGGCGGCGGCGGCGGCGGCGAAGCAGTGG
>NC_057802.1:562064114-562073351 GCF_018294505.1 Triticum aestivum
ACGGGCGGCGCGGGGAGCTCACGGGCGAGCGGCGGCTTGCAGTCGGGCCGGGCGGGCCCGCGATGGGCCTAGCGGGCCGCGTGGTGGTGGGACGGCGGCGGGGTGACGTGGTGAGCTGCGATTCGCTGAGGGGACGGCGGCGGACGCGTCCGGCGCCGGGCGGACGTGTCCGGTGCGCGGAGGAAGGGGAAGGTCTAGGGTTTGCCCGAGATTTGGATGGGGGAGGCCTTTTTATAGGTAGAGGGAGCTAGGAGAGGAGTTTTCCAGAGCGGTTTTCGCCCACACGATCGTGATCCAACGACGGAGAGCATGGAGGGGGTTTAGATGGGCTAGTGGGCTGTTATGGAGGGGTGCTGGGCTGCAAAGAGAGAGGGGTTTCAGCGG
Source organism: Triticum aestivum (assembly GCF_018294505.1). NCBI lineage: Eukaryota > Viridiplantae > Streptophyta > Magnoliopsida > Poales > Poaceae > Triticum > Triticum aestivum. Next base: position 562,064,499 of record NC_057802.1, read on the forward strand.
TTACACGCTTAACCGTTGGGGCATCAAACGACCTCCAAATGGAACGAAATTTGACAGGCGGTCTACCGGTGATATACCAAGGCCACTCGAAAAATCTCGGCCCATTCCGAGAACATTTTTCTCCTGCTCACGAAACGAGATCTGAGAGGTGCAACGGATGCATGTGAGAGTGTCGGATTCCGAAACGGACAACGGAGAAAAAGACCGGATGCAAGTTTTGAAAAACATGTAGATGAAATGCACATGATGACATGGCAAAATGCAACACGCAAGCAAATGACATGGCAATGCCGGCGAATAATTGGAAGACACCTGGCACATCGGACTTGGAGCGTTACAACGTCGGAGTTGGATGCACATCTAGAGCAGCAAGCCACCAATGATTTGCATGCAGGTCTAATGCATCCTGCCCCATGTACATGCATACATGCACTGGGTATGACTGTGCACGCAGACTTGATCCGGCCGTCGGCTGAAGAGCAAGCCTAGATCAGATCCGAGACGATTGGATCAGTGAAGAGTGCCCAGGCTAATGAAAAAGAAACAGGCAGGAGCGCCCCGCCGCCGCCGGTCGCCATGGGACGACCTCCTCCGGCGGCGGCGGCGGGGACATCACGAAGAATTACTAGTAGATAACATAGTTTTAATGTTTGGTTTGAACTTCATACTCTATTTCAAAGATTAATCATATAAGCTTTCACTGATTTCATAGCAAACATTTCAATGAAATCTCATTGTTTTCAGCAAGAAAAACACGTTCATAAATTCACAGGCATGAATGCACACAAATTTCAGTCATTTTTAAAAGTCTCACAAGTTGAACCATGTTTCGATTGGTTCCAGAAACATCTAATCCTGCTTTCAACGAATTTCAGAAATATTTCGACAGAAATCATACTGATTTTCACAGCTGTTGTGCATTCACATCAATTGTCACGAATACACAAAATATCTAAGGATTTCAAACATGTTTATACAAATTCCTGTCAGTTTTTACAGGTCTTAGAAATAAGTTCAACCATGTTTGGATGGGTTCTAGAAACATCTAATCTTGTTTTCAATGAACTTCATAGACAATTAGACATTTTCAACAGAATTCATACTGATTGCACAACTGTTGTAGACAATTCATACAAGTGTCGCTGAGGCGTGGTGGGGCTGTTTGTGATGTTTTTAATCTTGCAATGCTACCCTGAACGTCAGTTTCATATTGGATTGGTCACAAACTCTTTTCAGACTTTAAAAAAATTCAGGGCTTCAAACAGCACAGCCAACTAACAACAAACAAGAATAGATCAGCCAACTGACAAGAACGCATTCAGACTCAGGGCTTCAAACTCTTTTCTCACGCTAGAGTCTATAGATCACTTGGTGTCGACTAGGGTTGATGCCGACACAGCAGAGTGATCAAAACGACTGCTAGCTATAAACTGTCAGCTATATCAAACCAGGGGCAAGCATGATGACTGTCAAGTATAATGAACAGTAGTAACGGCTTGTTAACAGTGAACAAGGCAAAACGGCAAGTATCCATCCTGGCCGTTGAGCCGAGCCGAGCGAGTGCCGACCGTTGGTTGGATAACTGAATCTCTCCAGAGGTGCGCTTCTTCTTCAGTAAGCGCGGGAGGTGTCGGCCAGGGAGGACGGACAACGAGCTCAGGTGCGACAACATCAGTTAAGTACAGTACTGATTAGTTACAACTACTGTACTACATCAGCTACCATAACTTTATTAGAGTAATTAATTAACCACCAGGTTTATTTGCAGCACTACTAGTACTGATATGATAAACTATCACCCTTTTGGTAACAGAATCAAAGCTAGTAGAAACTATTACTACTATCCTTTTGGCAACAGAATCTATGAATGAACTGCTCATCTTCACCTGTGCAGGGTCGATGAGCTTATCCTAAATCGCACAAGCTCTTTCGAGTTGAGACCAACATAGCATAGCAAAATAATTCATGCTAAGAGTAACCAGTTGCACGTCAGTCATCACAATACTACTCCCTCCGTTTCAAAATAGATGACCCAACTTTGTACTAATTTTATATTTAAAGTTAGTACAAAGTTGGGTCATCTATTTTGGCACGGAGGGAGTACATAGCATCCCACATACGAGTACAACTTTACTTGGCACAAACAAGCATTCGACAGCTCGCCAAATAGGTATTTCTAGCTGCTGCCAGGTCCAACAACACAAAGTCTAGCTAGGTACCAGTAGTCTTCTTGTAAAAGAGCTATGGAGTACTAATTAACTTACAGACATCCTTTCTGGTTTGTAGTGGTAGTTGAGGTCGAAAGGGTCAGCAAAGTCGAAATCACAAGCTTTCTCGATGGAGTAAGCTGGACCTCCCACGTCATCGTGTGGGCTCTTGAAGAGCTCTAGTTTGCAAGCTTTGTTGTTCCATTTTGCACTGATCAGAGGCTTCAGTTTGGCATTCACATTACCCCCCAAAGAGAAACATTCACGGTCCACCACAACAGCCATCCGCTCTAGCACCCGCCCTCTCTCCGCGATGAACTTGAGGAAAGCAACCTCGCTTTTCGACCCTTGGAATTCGTTGAAAAACACCTTCTTCAGGCTCTGCAGGACGCATTTGATGGGACCACCTTCCTGCCAGAACTTCAGATTGACCTTCCCAGTGGGCTCTTCAGATATGGTGGAGGACTGCAGATGAAATCGGTCAGTGCATACATAGTTTGATGTTAGATATATAGTCTATGGGTACATATCATGCAGCAGCAGCAAGCCATCCATCATAAAACAAATATATTTCACAGTTCTGACTATGCTAGATAAATAATCAATTATGACCATGCTAGATACTGAGTATAACATAGCCACCCACTAGTATCTGAGAAGCATCTGAGAAAGCCAGGCACTTTCTTGACAGCATCGCGGATACCAAATTGCACCTCTATGGCCAAAATTTGGACGCTAGGGACAATGCTCTCCTTGATACCAGCCTGCAATGCACCCAAGGACAGAAAAACTTATTGGCATTATCAATTGACATAGGCACAGAAAATGCAAAATGAAATTAGGATCAACTGTGAGCTGCATACCACAAGGGTGAAGGTATCCCAGTGTTGGCCCAGACCCGACGCCGAGTACTTTCCGGCGACGGTGATACGACCGACGACGAACGACGATGAGGAACGAAGCTCGCTGACGAACTCGACGAAGTGCTTTACGCCGAGATGCACCGATCAACCGCAGTGCAAAGCTAGCCTCCTTTAGCTAATCTTGCTCTTGATCGATCAAGCGTCGTAGTTGCTGCAAGCAACACAAAACAGCACACGTACATACACAACGGCCAGCCGGCCGGAAGCACGCACGCGTATAACTGATGTATTGCCACAGGAACGTATCGTCCCTGGTGATTACTTTATTGCTTCAACTCACGGTTTTGTTACAAGGGGATACGTGACTATATATACTAGCTAAGCCAACTAGTACTAGTCCTACACGGTGCTTGTTTAGGAATCCTACACGGACACACACACATACGTGCACGGCAAGGACACGGACGTGATCGTGTTTAACTCCAACGGTCACCCCCCTAAACACGACGTCGTCACGTGACCGCTCCGACGCCGATCCTTCTTCACTTCTCCAAAAACTTCTCTCGATCCAAACTCTTGGTTAGGATATCCGCCATCTGATCATCGACGCAAACGTAGTTGACCTTCATCTTACCTTCTTCCACGCAGTCCTTTATGTAGTGATACACCGTATCAATGTGCTTGCTCCTATCATGCCGCACTGGTTCTTCGCGTAGAAAAGTTGTAGACTTTCCATCAACATTGAGCACCACTTGTTCCGGATCTCGATCCATGAGATCACCGTGCAGCCTCCCTAGCCACACACCTTGACACATCGCAGTGGCAGCTGCAATATACTCTATTGCATCAACTGCGGGTGCTTTACTCTTCTTGCTCAGTTCAAGACGAGGTTTCATTGAAGCTTCAATTAGATTGCAATCTTTCATGCCACAGTTTTCAAGTATCTTCCTTGTGTATGCCTCCTGGCATAGTGTGATCTCCTCTGTCTTTTGATGTACCTCTATCCTGGGGTAGTAGCTCAAAAGACCTAGATCATCCCTCTTGAAAATCTCCTTCATTTGTAACTTGAACTTTGCAATCACCTCTTCATCTGCTCCAGTAATCAATAGGTCGTCGACGTAGATGCCAACTAGTAGACGATCCCTTCCTTCACCTCTCTTGTACATTGCATGCTCTAGTGGGGCTTTCTCAGATCCAAGAGAAACCAATGTCCGGTCAAGTTTGATGTTCCACTCCCGAGGTCCTTGCCATAGCCCATACAAGATTTTGTGTAACTTCAGTACCTTGTGCTCTTCTCCCTCTTTGATGAAACCCGGCGGTTGATTCACATACACATCTCCTTCTATCTCGCCGTTCAAAAACGCGGAGTTTACATCCATGTGATGTATCTTCCATGATTCCTGAGCCGCGAGAGCGATGAGTAATCTCACCGACTCCATCTTTGCAATGAGAACAAACACTTCTTCGAAGTACATACTTTCCTCTTGCACATACTCTTTGGCCACAAACCTCACTTTGTGCTTCATGCACCCTTCAACATCTTTCCTGACCTTAAATTGCCACTTGAGCTCTATCGCCTTTTCATTGTTGGAAAGATCCACAAGCTCCCATGTATTATTGTCATGGATCGACCCCAACTCTTCTTTCATAGCATGACGCCAACACTCCTTCGTATTTGCGTCCATAAATTCCGCCGATTCCTCGGCGCTTGCTAGACACCGTCGCCCACTCCCGTTCACCATTACCGGGTTAATCGTCTGAAGAAATTTCTCCGGATATGAGTGTAACTCCGGATGTAGATGATCGGTTGTAGATGGACGGGTCGTTTTCTCCAGTACTTTCGGAGGCGACATAGGTGCCGAAGTGACGTCATCTTCTGCGTACAATTCTGCTAGCAACTGCGAGCCACCACCGATGCTCGCTTCTAGGCTGACAAATAGAGTACTGGACATACTTGCTGACTGGCCACCACCAAGTGATGCTACTGCACCCCCTGCGCATGAGATTGGTGCTGCATCATTTACACCTAGTAAAGTTCCAGGTGCCACCACGTATGAACCATGAGAGACTTCCCCAAATGGGTCTTTTCCTTCCTCTGGATGTTGCCCATGTTCTGGCCCATGCACCATGCCTCCACGTGGTGATGCTTGAGCTGCTAGCTTGCAGTGGCCACCACCGCCCAACTCGCCGGAGTGATCGGCTTCTTCTGGGTACCCGTCCTTTGCTAGGCTGCGCCCTCTGACGCACATGGCTGGGCTTTGCAACAGAACGCGTGTGCCTCGCTCGCCTCGACTCGCTACTTGGCGACCGCCTGCAACGCTCTTTGCCGAGTTGTTTTCGTGGACATCTGGCGCCACGTACGCCATTACGTCATTGTCTTTTGTGTCGCTTTTGCGGCCGCCTACGGGCCTCTCCTCCAGTTGACCAACACAAAGACTGCTTCTCCATGGTTGAGCACATGCTGCTTTCGCTGCATCCGATCCAGCAAAGTTAGCACTTACGTCTGTAGCATCGACGTAAGTTTCGGAGTCACCTCCCGCATCAGTAGCATCGACACGAGTTTCCGAACCATGATTATGAAGGTGAACTTTTTCTTTCACGAGCACAACAATTTCTTTAGCCGGCTCTTGAAGAACTGGATCCTGCTTGTCCACGAGTTCACACATCAACATCATGTCACTATCATCTCCTTGTTGGGCTATGAGCGCCTTCTGCTTCGGTGCTTTCTCGCAGTCAGCCTTGAAGTGGCCGAGGAGGCCACAGTTATAACACCTCACTTTTCTGATGTCAAACTTTCTCCTCGGCGGTGGTGCAGCCTCATCCTCCGAGTCGGCGTCCGAGTCGGCGAAGTTCTTTCTCACCGAACGCTGCTTCCCCTTCTTCTTGCTGCTGCTCCTGGATCCGCCTTGCTTTTCTAGAGCGTCCCACTGCGCCTTCGTGAGCATCACAAGCTCGTTGTTCCTCCCGTCCCCAAGACTGTACCGCATCCGCTCATCGTGAGCCTTGTACCGTCCGACGAGATCGTCGATGGAGAGAGTCGCGAGATCGACGCACTGCTCGATCGCCGTAACAATTTGCAGGTACCGGGGAGGGGCCGCGCGCAAGAACCGCCGGACAACCGAGGTCTCCGTTAGGTTTTCTCCAAGAGCGTGAATCCGATTGACGAGAGTAGCTACCCGTGAAGCGAACGCATCCACGGACTCATCGTCGCCCATGACCAAAGTCTCGTAGTTCCTTAGGAGAGTTTGGAGATTGGCTTGCTTGACGCGGGTGTGTCCCTCGAACATGAGTTTCAGCGTATCCCACACCTCCTTCGCCGTTGCTTTGGCGATCAGGTGATGGAGGACATCCATCGGCATCACCGAATAAATCGCCGACGCCGCCTGCCAATCCTTCCGGTGCTCGGCTCCCCCCTCCTTGAAAGCGTCGCCTCCGGGATCCACCGCGTCCCATAGCTCGTTGGCGCGGAGACCACACTCCATGAGGGCCTTCCAGACCCCGAAGTTCTCGCGATCAAACCGTGGATACGACGAACTCGCCGGAGCAGCAATTACTTTAGCCGCACCAGAGTACTCCGCCAGTTGCTTGTTCCTCTCGTCCGCCATGATCCTCCGTTACTAGAAGATCAACCTTGCTCTGATACCAATTGTTGACCCAGACCCGACGCCGAGTACTTTCCGGCGACGGTGATACGACCGACGACGAACGGAGCTCGCTGACGAACTCGACGAAGTGCTTTACGCCGAGATGCACCGATCAACCGCAGTGCAAAGCTAGCCTCCTTTAGCTAATCTTGCTCTTGATCGATCAAGCGTCGTAGTTGCTGCAAGCAACACAAAACAGCACACGTACATACACAACGGCCAGCCGGCCGGAAGCACGCACGCGTATAACTGATGTATTGCGACAGGAACGTATCGTCCCTGGTGATTACTTTATTGCTTCAACTCACGGTTTTGTTACAAGGGGATACATGACTATATATACTAGCTAAGCCAACTAGTACTAGTCTTACACGGTGCTTGTTTAGGAATCCTAAACGGACACACACACATATACGTGCACGGCAAGGACACGGACGTGATCGTGTTTAACTCCAACACCCAGCACACGCAAGTTGGGTGCACGGCCAATTTTGAGCCTGGAAGAGTGGTTCCTGGTGGAGCTCATCCTGGGGGGAGTGAGCTCGCCAGTGAGAATTGTATCCCACAAGAAGAGCCTCTCCAAGCTGGGGGCATCCACCACGTCGATGTCCTCCAAGTAGGTGTGGCCGAGCTGAACGCAACGCAGGCTTTGGCTGATGAGGCGGAGGCGCACTTGGCTCTGGCTCCCCATGATAACCAGGATCTCCAGGACGGGGCTTCTTTCGAGCATGAAGGCCAGATCATAGTCCTCCATGACATTCATGCAGAGGCCAAGCTCCCGGAGGTTGGGGAATCTGGCGCGGCGCGGCACGGCGGTGCTAGCCGGGAGCCTCCAGATGCCGAGATAGAGGCGGGTGAGGGAGGCACAGCTGAAGAGCGAGGCGGGGAGGCGCGGGTCAATCGGCCAAAGGCGGTTGGCAAAGACGAGTTCTTGGACCCCCTTGGTGACGAGGATGTCGAGCCAGCGCGCCATCTCTGCCCGGTGCTCCTGCATTATGGTCCGGGTGAGGTGAACGCAGCGGAAAGGCCCCGGGTGCGCCGCGAGGATGCGGGACACCGCGGCGGTGACGGCGCGGGGAGAGGGGTCGCGGATGGTGAACGGCCCGGACGCGCCGCCGTCCGGAAGCAGGTGGCTGTCGACAAGGGAGAGGGGCGCCATGCGCCAGAGGGGGCGCCAGCGCGAGGCGAGGGCGGCGGTGCGCGCGGCGTCCTTGGTGGGGAGGCGGGAGAGGATGTTGACGAGGACGACGTCGGGGAGGCGGCTGATGCGGTCGACGCCGTCGTGGACCCACACGGCGGCGGGAAGCGGGAGGGTTGCGGCGGGGGACACGGGCGGGGGAGGAAGGTAGCCGTACACGAGAAGCGGCATGTTTGTGCCGAGATCCAGCGTCTCAGGGTCGTCGCCCTTGTGCTTCATGCTATAGCACATTTCGCTCATGGAGACGCTCCTGTAGACGCCGATGAGCACTTGGGGGTCGTCCATGGCCGCCGGTGGAAGGGGAGCAGATGGAGGTGGCGGCGCTGTTTTAGGAGTGGCTGGTTAGCTAGGTTTGGGCGAAATCACTAATTAAGGAGTACTCGTTGCAAAGAACACTCCATCTTCCCAGGTCACGACAAATGGCGCACATGCAGCGCGCCACTTGTCGCAACCTGGAAGTTTTCCCTTTTTTCGTAGATTCGTTTATTCAAAACGTTTTATCTCTTAAACCGTGCGTCCAAATCTCAAACCGTTTTCACCATTGGATTCCTCGCGTCGAAATCTTCAAAACTAAATCCCATGTTGATATGGTTTGACGAACTTTTTTTCATGAAAAAACCGGACGAAAAAACCAAACCGGGAGCACGGTTTTTTCCCTTTCCGAAAGAGGCACGCCCGTGCCTCGCGAAATCACAACCGTGCCTCTCGTGGAAGCAAAACCGCGACTCTCGTGGAAAGAAAAAAAAACAAAAAACGCGTTTTTTCCCTTTCCGAAAGAGGCACGCTCGTGACTCTCGCGAAAGCACAACCGTGCCTTTGGCAAAAGTAAAACCGTGACTCTCGCGAAAAAAAAAAACAGAAAATGCGTATTTTTTTCCCTTTCCGAGAGGCACGGCCGTGACTCTCGCAAAAGCACAACCGTGCCTCTCGCGGAAGCAAAA
>NC_057802.1:562073601-562090185 GCF_018294505.1 Triticum aestivum
AAAAAAATAGAAAACGCGTTTTTTTTTCGTTTCCGAAAGGCACGGCCGTGACTCTCGCTAAAGCACAACCGTGCCTCTCGCGAAAAAAGTGACTTTTCACGAAAGGAAAAAAAAGTAAACGCGTTTTTTCGTGCAAAAAATTTTTTTTCCAAAATTTTTTTTTGGTCGAAACACTAAGGAAGACCGGGGAAAAACCAAAACATCGAAAAAACCGGGAAAAACCGTTTAAAAGGCCGAAAACGCATGCGAAAAAAAAAATCTGGAGGGAGCGTCCAGAGCGCGACACGTGGCGAATGGCTGAGAGCGCGCAAATTCTCTGATCGTTGCGAGGCTCCCGAAGGAGCGCTCGTTAACTAGTTGCTCCCAGGTTTGGGCATGTCTGTCTGTCGCTAGCGAGATGCTGGGCCAAATGTCGGAAGCAAGCAGGAATCCCTTGGGCCCATTTAATTGCTTCTTTTCAGTTCGAACGACTTCCTCTTAAATAAGTGGTCAATGCATTCTCAAAAAAAGGTGGTCAATCCATTCTCGAGTCTATTCAAATTTAATTTTATGTAAATAGGTATCCTCTAGCGAAAAACCTACGATTTTAAAAAGACTAGGAGATTTAGAAAGTTTAGTAGAGGCTGGAGTAGAAATGTAGAGGCTAAGCTTAGGAAGCTTAAGCAATCCCTGACAGAGGAATATGATAGACTAGGTGTCAGTTCTGAAAATGCATCCCTCTCTGAGCAAGACTCAGATAGGATGAAATGCATCATCTTTGAGCTCCAAGCCATTTGGCTCAAAGAGGAAACAGAGTCCAGACAGAGATCCAGGGACAGGGATATATTAGAAGGTGACAGGAATACTAAATATTTTATGGATGTTGCTAATCAGAGAAGGAGGAAAACATTGATTCATGCTCTAGAGGGCCCATCTGGGACTACTTCAGAAATAGATGACATGTTAGCCATAGCCACATCCTACTACAAAAACCTCTTCCAGAAGGAAGATAGAAAAGGTTTCTGTCTTAGTGATCAATTCTTCTCTGAAAATGAAAAAGTCAAAGACTTAGATAACATAGAATTGCAGAAGCCTTTTTCTGAAGAGGAAGTGAAATAAGCTTTATTTGGGTCATACTCTGATGGAGCCCCTGGCCCAGATGGACTCTCTTTCCTTTTCCTTCAACAATTCTGGGACACTATTAAAAAATATATCATGGCCATGTTCACAGACTTTTATAATGGGGACTTGGATATCTATAGGCTTAACTTTGCTATTCCCACTCTTATTCCTAAAGAAAAAGAGGCCACAAACATGAATAAATTTAGACCTATTAGCCTACTAAACTGTATTTTTAAGCTCTTTACTAAGGTACTCACAAATAGATTAGTTGTTCTTATGAATTTGCTTACTTCCAGTAACCAATCTGCCTTCATTAAAAGGTAGGTTATCCTAGAAAGTGTGGTAACAGCACATGAGGTGCTGTGCTACCTCTTGAGCACTGCGTTGGTTTTCCCTTGAAGAGGAAAGGGTGATGCAGCAAAGTAGCGTAAGTATTTCCCTCAGGTTTTGAGAATCAAGGTATCAATCCAGTAGGAGGCTACGCGCGAGTCCCTCGCACCTACACAAAACAAATAAATCCTCGCAACCAACGCGATAAGGGGTTGTCAATCCCTACACGGTCACTTACGAGAGTGAGATCTGATAGATATGATAGGATAATATTTTTGGTATTTTTATGATAAAGATGCAAAGTAAAATAAAAGCAAAATAAAAAGCAACGAAAATAACTAAGTGTTGGAAGATTAATATGAGGAAGATAGACCCGGGGGCCATAGGTTTCACTAGTGGCTTCTCTCAAGAGCATAAGTATTTTACAGTGGGTGAACAAATTACTGTTGAGCAATTGACAGAATTGAGCATAGTTATGAGAATATCTAGGTATGATCATGTATATAGGCATCACATCCAAGACAAGTAGACCGACTCCTGCCTGCATCTACTACTATTACTCCACACATCGACCGCTATCCAGCATGCATCTAGAGTATTAAGTTCATAAGAACAGAGTAACGCCTTAAGCAAGATGACATGATGTAGAGGGATAAATTCATGCAATATGATAAAAAACCCATCTTGTTATCCTCGATGGCAACAATACAATACGTGCCTTGCTGCCCCTACTGTCACTGGGAAAGGACACCACAAGATTGAACCCATAGCTAAGCACTTCTCCCATTGCAAGAAAGATCAATCTAGTAGGCCAAACCAAACTGATAATTCGAAGAGACTTGCAAAGATAACCAATCATACATAAAAGAATTCAGAGAAGATTCAAATATTGTTCATAGATAAACTTGATCATAAACCCACAATTCATCGGTCTCAACAAACACACCGCAAAAGAAGATTACATCGAATAGATCTCCACGAGAGAGGGGGAGAACATTGTATTGAGATCCAAAAAGAGAGAAGAAGCCATCTAGCTAATAACTATGGACCCGAAGGTCTGAGGTAAACTACTCACACTTCATCGGAGGGGCTATGGTGTTGATGTAGAAGCCCTCCGTGATCGATGCCCCTTCCGGCGGAGCTCCGGAACAGGCCCCAAGATGGGATCTCGTGGGTACAGAAGGTTGCGGCGGTGGAATTAGGTTTTTGGCTCCGTATCTGATCGTTTGGGGGTACGTAGGTATATATAGGAGGAAGGAGTATGTCGGTGGAGCAACATGGGGCCCACGAGGGTGGAGGGCGCGCCCAGGGGGCTAGGCGCGCCCCCTACCTCGTGGCATCCTGGAAGCTTCCTTGACTTAGGGTCCAAGTCTCCTGTATCATGTTAGTTCCAAAAATCACGTTCCCAAAGGTTTCATTCCGTTTGGACTCCGTTTGATATTCTTTTTCCGCAAAACTCTAAAATAGGCAAAAAACAGCAATTCTGGGCTGGGCCTCCGGTTAATAGGTTAGTCCCAAAAATAATATAAAAGTGAATAATAAAGCCCAATAATGTCCAAAACAGAAGATAATATAGCATGGAGCAATCAAAAATTATAGATACGTTGGAGACGTATCAAGCATCCCCAAGCTTAATTCCTGCTCGTCCTCGAGTAGGTAAATGATAAAAACAGAATTTTTGATGTGGAATGCTACTAGGCGTAATTTCAATGTAGTTCTTCTTAATTGTGGTATGAATATTCAGATCGAAAGATTCAAGATAAAAGTTCATTATTGACATAGAAATAATAATACTTCAGGCATACTAACTAAGCAATTATGTCTTCTCAAAATAACATGGCCAAAGAAAGTTCATCCCTACAAAATCATATAGCTTAGTCATGCTCCATTTTTGTCACACAAGAATGCTCTCATCATGCACAACCCCGATGACAAGCCAAGCAATTGTTTCATACTTTAGTAATCTCAAACTTTATAAACCTTCACGCAATACATGAGCGTGAGCCATGGATATAGCACTATGGGTGGAATAGAGTATAATGATGGGGGTTATGTGGAGAAGACAAAAAAGGAGAAAGTCTCACATCAACGAGGCTAATCAATGAGCTATGGAGATGCCCATCGATTGATGTTAATGCAAGGAGTAGGGATTGCCATGCAACAGATGCACTAGAGCTATAAATGTATGAAAGCTCAACAAAAGAAACTAAGTGGGTGTGCATCCAACTTGCTTGCTCACGAAGACCTAGGGCACTTGAGGAGGCCCATCGTTGGAATATACAAGCCAAGTTCTATAATGAAAAATTCCCACTAGTATATGAAAGTGACAAAACAAGAGACTCTCTATCATGAAGATTATGGTGCTACTTTGAAGCACAAGTGTGAAAAAAAGGATAGTAGCATTGTCCCTTTTTATTATTTTTTTGGGCCTTCTTTTTTTTATTTGGCCTTTTTTTGGGACAATGCTCTATTAAATGATGATCATCACACTTCTATTTATTTACAACTCAATGATTACAACTCGATACTAGAACAAGGTATGACTCTATATGAATGCCTCCGGCGGTGTACCGGGATATGCAATGAACCAAGAGTGACATGTATGAAAGAATTATGAACGATGGCTTTGCCACAAATACTATGTCAACTACATGATCATGCAAAGCAATATGACAATGATGAACGTGTCATGATAAACGGAACGGTGGAAAGTTGCATGGCAATATATCTCGGAATGGCTATGGAAATGCCATAATAGGTAGGTATGGTGGCTGTTTTGAGGAAGATATAAGAAGGTTTATGTGTGAAAGAGCGTATCATATCACGGGGTTTGGATGCACCGGCGAAGTTTTCACCAACTCTCAATGTGAGAAAGGGCAATGCACGGTACCGAAGAGGCTAGCAATGATGGAAAGGTGAGAGTGCGTATAATCCATGGACTCAACATTAGTCATAAAGAACTCACATACTTATTGCAAAAATCTACAAGTGATCAAAAACCAAGCACTACGCGCATGCTCCTAGGGGGATAGATTGGTAGGAAAAGACCATCGCTCGTCCCCGACCGCCACTCATAAGGAGGACAATCAAAGAACACCTCATGTTTCAAATTTGTTACATAACGTTTACCATACGTGCATGCTACGGGACTTGCAAACTTCAACACAAGTATTTCTCAAATTCACAACTACTCAACTAGCACAACTTTGATATCACTACCTCCATGTCTCAAAACAATCATCAAGCATCAAACTTCTCTTAGTATTCAACACACTCATAAGAAAGTTTTTACTAATCTTGAATACCAAGCATATTAGGATTATTCAAGCAAATTACCATGCTATTTAAAACTCTCAAAATAATCTAAGTGAAGCATGAGAGATCAATAGTTTCTATAAAACAAATCCACCACCGTGCTCTAAAAGATATAAGTGAAGCACTAGAGCAAAAACTATATAACTCAAAAGATATAAGTGAAGCACATAGAGTATTCTAATAATTTCCAAATCATGTGTGTCTATCTCAAAAGGTGTGTACAACAAGGATGATTGTGGTAAACTAAAAAGCAAAGACTCAAATCATATAAGACGCTCCAAGCAAAACACATATCATGTGGTGAATAAAAATATAGCTCCAAGTAAAGTTACCGATGGAAGTAGATGAAAGAGGGGATGGCTTCCGGGGCATCCCCAAGCTTTGGCTTTTTGGTGTCCTTAGATTATCTTGGGGGTGCCATGGGCATCCCCAAGCTTAGGCTCTTGCCACTCCTTGTTCCATAATCCATCAAATCTTTCACCCAAAACTTGAAAACTTCACAACACAAAAGTCAGCAGAAAATCTCGTGAGCTCCGTTAGCGAAAGAAAACAAAAGACCACTTCAAGGTACTGCAATGAACTCATTATTTATTTATATTGGTGTTAAAATTACTGTATTCCAACTTCTCTATGTTTTATAAACTCTTTTACTAGCCATAGATTCATCAAAATAAGCGAACAACACACGAAAAACAGAATCTGTCAAAAACAGAACAGTCTGTAGTAATCTGTAACTAACGCAAACTTCTGGAACTCCGAAAAATCAGCCAAAATAGGAAGACCTAGGCAATTTGTTTATTGATCATCAGCAATTGGAATCAATATTTATCACGTTCTGGTGATTTTTAACAATTATTTTCGTGAACAGAAAGTTTCTGGAAATTTCTGCAAGATCAAATAACTATCATCGAAGAAGATCCTATAGGTTTAACTTGGAAAAAACACTAATTAAAACATAAAAACACATCTAACCAGAGGATAGATCAAATATTTATTCCTAAACAGAAGCAAAAAGCAAAAAAAAAACTAAAAATAAAATTGGGTTGCCTCCCAACAAGCGCTATCGTTTAACGCCCCTAGCTAGGCATAAAACCAAGGATAGATCTAGGTATTGCCATCTTTGGTAGGCAATCCATATGTGGCTCTCATGATAGATTCATATGGTAACTTTATTTTCTTCCTAGGGAAGTGTTCCATGCCTTTCTTTAATGGAAATTGGAATCTAATATTCCCTTCCTTCATATCAATAATTGCACCAATCGTTCTAAGGAAAGGTCTACCAAGAATTATAGGACATGAAGGATTGCAATCTAGGTCAAGAACGATAAAATCTACGGGCACATAGTTCGTATTTGCAACAATAATAACATCATTAATTCTTCCCATAGGTTTCTTAATAGTGGAATCCGCAAGGTGCAAGTTTAAAGAGCAATCATCAAAATCACGGAAACCTGGCAAATCGCACAAAGTTTTTGGAATCGTGGAAACACTAGCACCCAAATCACACAAAGCATAGCATTCATGATCTTTAATTTTAATTTTAATAGTAGGTTCCCACTCATCATAAAGTTTTCTAGGGATAGAAACTTCCAACTCAAGTTTTTCTTCATAAGATTGCATCAAGGCATCAACGATATGTTTGGTAAAAGCTTTATTTTGACTATAAGCATGAGGAGAATTTAGCACGGATTGCAACAAGGAAATACAATCTATCAAAGAGCAATTATCATAATTAAATTCCTTGAAATCCAAAATAGTGGGTTTATTAATATCTAGGGTTTTGTTCTCTTCAATCCCACTTTTATCAATTTTAGCATCAAGATCTAAAAACTCCGAATTTTTGGAACACCTTCTAGGTAAAGGTGGATCATATTCAATCCCATCATTATCAAGATTCATATTGCAAAACAAAGATTTAATAGGGGACACATCAATAACTTTTAGATCTTCATCTTTATTTTCATAGAAATTTGAAGAACACGCTTTCATAAAGCAATCTTTCTTAGCACGCATCCTAGCGGTTCTTTCTTTGCACTCATCAATGGAAATTCTCATGGCTTTGAGAGACTCATTGATATCATGCTTAGGAGGAATAGATCTCAGTTTTAAAGAATCAACATCAAGAGAAATTCTATCAACGTTCCTAGCCAATTCATCAACTTTAAGCAATTTCTCTTCAAGCAAAGCATTGAAATTCTTTTGCGAATTCATAAACTCTTTAACACTAGTCTCAAATTCAGAGGGCATCTTATTAAAATTTCCATAAGAATTGTTGTAGGAATTACAATAATTATTAGAGGAATTACTAGGATAAGGCCAAGGATTAAAGTTTCCTCTATACGCGTTGTTACCAAAATTATTCCTACCAACAAAATTCACATCCATATATTCATTATTATTATCAATAAAAGTAGACAAAGGCATATCATTAGGATCAGAAGAAACACTCTTAGTAGCAAATAATTTCATAAGTTCATCCATCTTTCCACTCAAAACATTAATTTCTTCTATCGCATGCACTTTTTTATTAGTAGATCTTTCAGTGTGCCATTGAGAATAATTAACCATAATATTATCTAGGAGTTTAGTGGCTTATCCTAAAGTGATTTCCATAAAATTGCCTCCCGCGGCCGAATCCAAAAGATTTCTAGAAGCAAAATTCAATCCGGCATAAAAAATTTGTATAATCATCCACAAATTCAAACCATGAGTAGGGCAATTACGTATCATTAATTTCATCCTCTCCCAGGCTTGTGCAACATGTTCATGATCAAGTTGCTTAAAATTCATAATATCGTTTCTAAGAGAGATGATCTTAGCGGGAGGAAAATACTTAGAGATAAAAGCATCTTTGCACTTATTCCAAGAATCAATACTATTTTTAGGCAAAGACGAAAACCAAGCTTTAGCACGATCTCTAAGAGAAAAAGGAAATAGCTTCAATTTAACAATATCATTATCAACATCTTTCTTCTTTTGTATATCACACAAATCAACGAAGCTATTTAGATTAGTAGCGGCATCTTTGCTAGGAAGGCCGGCGAATTGATCTTTCATGACAAGATTCAACAAAGCAGCATTGATTTCACAAGATTCAGTATCGGTAAGAGGAGCAATCGGAGTGCTAAGGAAATCATTATTTTTGGTATTGGTAAAGTCACACAATTTGGTATTATCTTGAGCCATCGTGACAAACAAGCAATCCAACACACGAGCAAACAAAAAGCAAGCGAAAAAAGAGGCGAACGAAAAAAAAAGAGGGCGAATAAAAACGGCAAGGGTGAAGTGGGGGAGAGGAAAACGAGAGGCAAATGGCAAATAATGTAATGCGGGACATAAGGGTTTGTGATGGGTACTTGGTATGTTGACTTTTGCGTAGACCTCCCCGGCAACGGCGCCAGAAATCCTTCTTGCCACCTCTTGAGCACTGCGTTGGTTTTCCCTTGAAGAGGAAAGGGTGATGCGGCAAAGTAGCGTAAGTATTTCCCTCAGTTTTTGAGAACCAAGGTATCAATCCAGTAGGAGGCTACGCGCGAGTCCCTCGCACCTACACAAAACAAATAAATCCTTGTAACCAACGCGATAAGGGGTTGCCAATCCCTACACGGTCACTTACGAGAGTGAGATCTGATAGATATGATAGGATAATATTTTTGGTATTTTTATGATAAAGATGCAAAGTAAAATAAAAGCAAAATAAAAAGCAACGGAAATAACTAAGTGTTGGAAGATTAATATGATGAAGATAAACCCGGGGGCCATAGGTTTCACTAGTGGCTTCTCTCAAGAGCATAAGTATTTTACGGTGGGTGAACAAATTACTGTTGAGCAATTGACAGAATTGAGCATAGTTATGAGAATATCTAGGTATGATCATGTATATAGGCATCACGTCCAAGACAAGTAGACCGACTCCTGCCTGCATCTACTACTATTACTCCACACATCGACCGCTATCCAACATGCATCTAGAGTATTAAGTTCATAAGAACAGAGTAACACCTTAAGCAAGATGACATGATGTAGAGGGATAAATTCATGCAATATGATAAAAAAGCCCATCTTGTTATCCTCGATGGCAACAATACAATATGTGCCTTGCTGCCCCTACTGTCACTGGGAAAGGACACCGCAATATTGAACCCAAAGCTAAGCACTTCTCCCATTGCAAGAAAGATCAATCTAGTAGGCCAAACCAAACTGATAATTCGAAGAGACTTGCAAAGATAACCAATCATACATAAAAGAATTCAGAGAAGATTCAAATATTGTTCATAGATAAACTTGATCATAAACCCACAATTCATCGGTCTCAACCAACACACCGCAAAAGAAGATTACATCGAATAGATCTCCACGAGAGAGGGGGAGCACATTGTATTGAGGCCCCAAGATGGGATCTCGTGGGTACAGAAGGTTGCGGCGGTGGAATTAGGTTTTTGGCTCCGTATCTGATCGTTTGGGGGTACGTAGGTATATAGAGGAGGAAGGAGTACGTCGGTGGAGCAACGTGGGGCCCACGAGGGTGCAGGGCGCGCCCTCTACCTCGTGGCTTCCTGGAAGCTTCCTTGACTTAGGGTCAAAGTCTCCTGGATCACGTTCGTTCCAAAAATCACGTTCCCGAAGGTTTCATTCCGTTTGGACTCCGTTTGATATTCTTTTTCTGCGAAACTCTGAAATAGGCAAAAAACAGCAATTCTGGGCTGGGCCTCCGGTTAATAGGTTAGTCCCAAAAATAATATAAAAGTGAATAATAAAGCCCAATAATGTCCAAAACAAAAGATAATATAGCATGGAGCAATCAAAAATTATAGATACGTTGGAGACATATCATGCTGCACTCCACTTATCAATCAGACAACCTTGATTTGGTACTTACATTAGATTATGAGAAGGCTTTTGATAAAGTCAATCTAGATTTTCTCATGGAGATCCTTGAGAAAAGGAATTTTGGTCCTAGATGGATGAAATGGATTGACTAAATCACACATCTGGGATCTGTAGGAGTTAAACTAAATGGTGTAGAGGGTAATTTTTTTACCACTGGCAAAGGGCTTAGACAAGGGGACACCATTTTCCCCCTTTTGTTCAATTTAGTGGTAGATGTTCTTAGTACAATGCTTATTAAAGCAGTGAGCAATGATCTTATCAAAGGTCTATGTTCTGATATGGTTCCCAGTGGTGTATTCTGTCTGCAGTATGCAGATGACACCATTCTTTTTATGGAAAAGGATGAGAGAAAAGTTGAGAATCTTAAGAAAGTTTTAACCTGTTTTGAACAAGTCTCTGGGATGAGAATTAATTACTCTAAGAGTGAAATCATCCCAATAGGTATTACATCTGAGGAGACTATAACCTTCTCTAATATCATGGGCTGCACTGTGGGTGCTTTCCCCATCAAATACCTAGGGATCCCCTTGCACTATGATAAGTTGAGGAGAGAGGATATCCAACCTCTCATTGACAAGATCCTCAAGAAAATGGCTAGCTGGAGAGGGAAATTACTGTCCTACTCATCCAGACTAATCCTTATCAAGACCTGCCTTGCTAGTGTGCCTGTCTACCTGCTATCCTTCTTTAAATTCCCTAGGTGGGCTCTGGACCTGATTAACAGCCAGTTGGCTCACTGCCTTTGGAGGGATTTTGAAGGAAATAGGAAATTACATCTTGCCAACTGGCACTTGGTTTGAATGAAAAAAGAACATGGTGGACTAGGAGTGCCAAACATTAGAGATGTCAACCTCTGCCTACTGGGGAGTTGGGTTAAGAGATATATCAAAGATGAGGGAAAGTTGTGGAGATCCCTGGTAGATACCAAATACCTTAATAATTCCCCCAACATCTTTGCTTGTAATGCTCAGCGCTCCTCCAGATTCTGGCAAGTGGTCATGTGGGCTGCCAAGGCCCTAAAATTTGGCTATAGGTGGGTAGTTGGAAATGGGAAAAAGATCAGGTTTTGGGAGGATATTTGGTTTGGTACCTCGCCATTATCTGTCCATTTTGGCCCCTTTATGTCATCTGCCACCAACATGGTGAGACTCTTGATAAGATCTAGGACCAAAACACCATTAAGTTGACCTTTAGAAGGATTTTTACTCCTACCATGATGGAGAGCTGGTACTTCCTTGAACAAATTATTATTAATACAAAATACCCCGGTGGCACTACAAAAAAGACACATCCATGACATTTTGGGCCGAACAAAAATCTTTTCTGTCATACTTATGACACTTCTAAGACAATAATTGTGACAAAACACGGTATCATCATAGATGTGGTGGGGTCCTACTTCTATGACAAAAAATCATGATAGAAAATGGACTTTTCGTCCTGGGCGGGCCGGAGACGCAGCTGCATGACATTCTTTGGGCCGTCCATGACGGAAAAACCCGTGGTAGAAGCGAGGGCGCGGAAAATATCGGGGAGTCCCCGGTTACGGTGGGTGGTCAGGGGCCGAGCGATGCGCATTTCTCTCGTACGTACACGCGTGTGTGCGAGGCGTTGGGCTCTAACTGAACCCGAGCGAGGCGTTGGGCTCTAACTGAACCCGAGCGATTGCACTGCAGGCTACGCGTTATTGAACCCGAGCGATCGATCGATGGCCGTTAACTGAACCTGATCGAGCGATTCCTTCACTACTGCTGCTAACTGAAGCCGATCGATGCTGCCTCTAGATGAACAGTGAGCGTTGCTGGGGGGGTGGATGAACAGTTCCCAGTGGGGGTGGATGAACAAGATCCCGTGGCGTTGCCTCTGGATGAATAGTGAGCGTTGCTGGGGGGTTTGGATGAACAGTTCCCGGTGGGGGTAGATGAACAGGACTCCGATCGTTCGAGCCGGTTGGGGCTGGATGAACAGGACCCTGTGTAGGGCAGGATGAACAGGACCACCCCGTGGAGGGCAGGATGAACAGTAGACGATGGAGGGCTGGATGGACAGTAGCCCGTGGAGGGGTGGTTGAGCAGGAGCCCGTGGAGAGGGCAGGTTGAACAGTAGGCGGCGGAGTAGCGCACGGTGGAGGCTGGATGAACAGGAGCCCGTGGATGAACAGTTACAGGTGGAGGCTGGAGGAGGTCGACGGTGGATGAACAGTAGCCCGTGGAGGCTGAAGGGGGTCGACGGTGGAGATGAACAGTATCCCGTGGAGTCCTGTTTTGCGGTACACCACACCCCTCCCGATGAACAGGACCCCCGTTCGACCGTAGCACTCCAACACAAGTCCGTTTCCTCCGTTTTGCGGTACGCCACACCCCTACCGATCAACAGGACCCCCGTTTCGACTGTAGGAGGTCCGTTTCCTCTGTTTTGCGGTACGCCAGACCCCTCCCGATGAACAGGATCCCGTTTCGAACGTGGCCGATCGAACACAATGCCGTTTCCTCCGTTCTGTGGTACGCCAGGCCTCGTTTCCATCTGTTGTTCCGTCCAAGCCCTCTCGATGAACACGACGCCGCATTCCGTTCTGACCCAGCCGGTTGGCTCCCCATGAACACGACGACGACGCTGTTTCTCCGTTCCGACCCAGCCATGTACACGAGCCCTGGCCGTACGTATGCGCGAGTAGGCGTTCGAGACCCTGCCCGTATGTACGTGCGTGGCTGTATTTTCTTTCTTGCACACTGGCCGCTGTACGTACGTGTACATGCTACGTGCGCGCCTCTACTACGACACGTGCGCGCCTCTACATCGACCAGTATGTACGTACACGTTCGCGACCAAAATGACAATGCTACGTACGCTTCGACCAGGTGGGTCCCGGCTGTCAGGCGCTTCCTTGCCCGCGAAGATGTAGCTGGTGGGTCTCAACAGTCAGGGGGGCAAATCGCTTTTTTTTGCCCGGACGCACTTCCTTGCGTGCGAAGATGTAGCTGGTGGGTCCCAGCAGTCAGGGGGAAATGTTTTTTTCGCAAAATACGATGGCCCGTCCGGTGGGTCCCCGCTGTCAGGTGGAGGAATAATTATTTTGCGCGTAATAAGGAGGCACTTCCTTGCTGCGGCCGTTGACCCAGCTGTCAGACGCTCCACGTACAGTCCACGTCCGATGGAAGCCATTCCTTGAGCAACGTTGACCACTCCGCGCCGAGAGCACTAGGGCGGTGGACGACGATGAGTCCTAGGAAGGGGACGATGCGGAGCCGGGGAAGACGCGGCAGTGGAAGCCCGCGCGGAGAGGAGTACGAGGGTTCACTGGTTCGGCTGCGGTGTGAGGCTGCCGTCGCCGCAGGGCCTGGCCAGCGGTGGGAATAGTAGAGGGCGGTGAGGCCTCCGCGGCAGCACAGCCGGCCACGGGAGACAGGAGCATGCGGCACGACCGGCGCTGCTTTGGGTGGCTGGAGCAACAAGACCAGAGGTTGAAGAAGCACTACGGCCGTTGGATGGACATCGTACGGTCACTGGAGCTAGAATCGTTCATATTGAGTAAGTTGACAAAGCACTCCGTCCCCGTCAACTTAGTAGGCCCACAAGTCAGCCTCCCACCAAGGTGGGTCCCAACCAGCAGGGGGAGTATTCATTTTTTTGTGCGTAATAAGGAGGCACTTCCGGTGGGTCCGAGCTGACAGCGGGGGGAACGTTTTTTCGCGCAATACGGTGGCCCGTCCGGTGGGTCCTAGCACTCAGGGGGAAACGTTTTTTTCGCAAAATACGATGGCCCATCTGGTGGGTCCCTGCTGTCAGGTGGAGGAATCATTATTTTCCGCATAATAAGGAGGCACTTCCTTGCTGCCGTCGTGGACCCAGCTGTCAGCCTCTCCACGTACAGTCCACATCCGATGGAAGCCGTTCCTTGACCACGTTGACCACGCTGCACCGAGAGAACCAGGGCGGTGGACGACGGCGAGGCCTAGGAAGGGGACGACGCAGAGCCGGGGAAGAAGCGGCAGTGGAAGCCCGCGCGGAGAGGAGTACGAGGGTTCACTGGTTCGGCTGCGGTGTGAGGCTGCCGTCGCCGCAGGGCCTGGCCAGCGGTGGGAATAGTAGGGGGCGGCGAGGCCTCCGCGGCAGCACAGCCGGCCACGGGATGCAGGAGCATGCGGCACGAGCGGCGCTGCTTTGGGCGGCTGGAGCAAGAAGACCAGAGGTTGAAGAAGCACTAAGGCCGTTGGATGGACATCGTACGGTCACTGGAGCTAGAATCGTTCATATTGACTAAGTTGACAAAGCCCTCCGTCCCTGTCAACTTAGTAGGCCCACAAGTCAGCCTCCTATTGTGGTGGGTCCCAGCTGGCAGGGGGTATTCATTTTTTTGTGCGCAATAAGGAGGCACTTCCTTACGTGCGAAGATATAGTTGGTGGGTCCGACCTGTCAGCGGAGGGAACGTTTTTTTCGCGAAATACAGAGGCCCTTCCGGCGGGTCCCAGATGTCAGGTGGAGGAATCATTAATTTGCGCGTAATAAGGAGGCATTTCCTTGTGTGCGGCCATGGACCCAGCTGTCAGCCTCTCCACGTACAGTCCACTTCCGATGGATGTCGTTCGTTGACCACGTTGACCACGCCGCGCTGAGAGCACCATGGCGGTGGACGATGGCGAGGCCTACGAAGGGAACGACACGGAGCCGGGGAAGACACAGCAGTGGCTGCCCACGCGGTGGAGAGTACGAGGGTTGACTGGTTCGGCTGCCGTCGCCAGAAAATAACAGGAGGTGTGGGTGAGTAGAGGGATAGACAGGCCAGGGATGCGAGTCTATGATGGGGCCATGAGGCCTGCCCGGCAGCAGGCGGTTCCGACGGCGCTGGTTTGGGCGACTGGGGCAGGAAGATCAGAGACTGAAGAAGCACGATTGCCGTTAGATTGACATCTAACGGTCTGACGCTGGTAGAGTCGATTGTTGACTAAGTTTCTTTTTTGATAAACCTTGTGTACGCATGAACTTAGTAGGCCCACAAGTCAGCCTCCAAATCTGTGGCAGACAACATAGAGCCCATTTGCCATTTTTTAATAATTTGCAGCCCATTTGCTAATTCTTAAGTAATTTATTACAGCCCATTTTCTGCCCAGGACCACGGTCAAAAAGTTTAACCTTATTTTACATATTTCGGTGGAGTCCGAACTTTTGTAATCCCGAAATGATAAACATTTTTTTAAGAACTTATTGATTTGCCAAAGAAAATCATTTTGTTTTTGTAAGAAAATAAGACGTGGGACAATTGAGTTGGTTTAAGGGAAAACCAGTGGTAAAAAAATCAGCGCTGGGAGGGAAAACAACAACAAAAATAAGGATGTAAATATGAAAAGTGAATTTTATGTATTTTCAATATAATGATACGTGTATATGAACTAGTAAAACTATAGGTAGAGATTAGAAAACGGATGTAGGACATGCGTTTCAAGAGGAAAATAGAAATGGGTTGTGTGTTTGATTCAGTAAAAAAAGTGCCTGCGGATGTTGTAAGACAAAATATAACTAACGCTGACGGGCCAGAGGCCAGTAGATACCTGCTGGACCTTTGTGCCCCATTGTCGTCATGGGCTGGGCCTGTTAAAAACAAAACCAAGCCTGGGCAGTCTACATCCCAGTTGAAACTTGCTCGACCTGAAAAAAAATATACGTGCTCAATAAACGAGAGAATTCTGCAAGTACAGACTGATAACAGGGATATTGTTTTTTCATCGTGATAATAAGAGCATGCACTTGTTTCGAAAAATTTGGAGAACTGGGAATTCGAACGGCAGGTGCTTATGCTACCCATCAAATAAAAATCAGGTGCCTGGAAATTCGTTTCGAAACAAATGAATCAGCTTTATATCCACGTTGACCCTCGGCATGATGGTTAGAAGCAAATGCCAAGTTCATACCAAAAGATCGTTAACAACAATACCAACTTGCGGACGACAAGGTAGTACAAGTACCAATACCAAACTAACTTATAATCTTTTTACTCCTGGCCCTAGTGTTCGTCTGGTAGAAAATCTTGCAGAGGAACAACTCCCGCTCCTTCTCTTCCTCCAGGTCCCCGAGGTGGTACTGGTGCATCACCCAGTTGGTCCTCTGCTGGTCGAAGTTCTTGTTGGTGTGCAGCACCAGAACCTTTTTGCTGCCCGTCTGCCGGCCGTTGACCATCACCGGCAAGGTATTGCCGGTGTTATGCCACATCGCGTGCATGCCGCACTCCGACTGTATCTTGCGACGCGTCCACGTGCCCCTTTTGAATGCCCTGGAATTGCGCTGGAAAGAATGCTTGCTTAGGCCACTCAGTGTGATACCTGCAGTATTGTCGAATACACGTTTTAGTGTACGTAGTTGGCATTTTCATAACATCTTTGGCATGTTGCAGTCACTTGTTTCACTTTTTATTAACTGTGAAATTGTAATTGCTTCACCAGGTCTACGTCTAAAAAGAAAAATAGAGCTATAAACAAAGGAATATGTTTGTGCAAGTAGACGGCCGATCGATGTCTTACCTGAAAATTTCTCAGGATGGGTGTAGCATATGCCGTGCTCGCTGTCGATGGTTGGTATGAACAAATCGAGGTGAGATCTCGCGCTGTCAGCACTCACTTTGGCCTCAAGGTGCTCGATCAGCTCCTGATCCGTGGGATCAAACTTGACGCCAGCCGGCAGCACCGGCCAATTTTTCTTTGACTTGCATGGGTTAATTCCAGTTATATGGTACTCAATGTATGATCAATCGACTGTTTTAAGTGAATGATGAAAGATTTCGACAGATAACTGGTACTCCAAATCTGAAGTCTAGAATACCCGAACACGCCGCCGGGATTCTTGTGTCACCTCACGCGCAGCGTGTTGTCACGTCAATTCAATGTGTGGACATGATGAATAATTTGACCGACGTATAGTAGTACTGCTACTGTACTACTTACTAGTCGTATTTAGTG
>NC_057802.1:562090446-562100857 GCF_018294505.1 Triticum aestivum
TATATATATATATATATATATATATATATATATATATATATATATATATATATATATATATATATATATACTGCACAACATCTCCATCATCATTATCAGTACATCCTGCGCAGGTGAGTTAGGATGCACTTGATCCCAGAAAGGTATCTATCCTTCAAACCAGAGGAGTGCTTCAAACTAACAACAGTCCAACAAAAGAGGGTCGTGCTACAGCAGCAGAATACATGGCTCAATCTACATATCAGTACAAATCAAGTTGTGCATATTTGCTGTTGGCATGAACCACATCGCCGCATGTCGGGTTTGCAAAAGCCATCCATCACATGGAAGCTTGATGCCTTTCACACACTGAAGATTATCACGCAACAAGCTGTGTCGACGAATCTCTGGATATGGCGATTCATGAAACCCATGGTATGATGTGTAAACACAGTCCCCCCTGGCGAATGGAAGTTGCATAGCACGGTAATCATCGCCGGTGATATGATCGATAATTGGTTGGATGATTGGATAATTGAGCCCGAGGAACATGGAGTGGTTGCCGAGGCTGTAAACCCGCCTCCAGTTGAATACGCCTGGCCCAACGGAGCTAGGATCTTTCTCGAACACGAAACAGCCATAGCCATCAATGTCACGAACGCCCCAGGCATTATACTGCATGTGGTTTGATGAAATGGTTTGGTCAATTTGGTATGTGCAAATGAGCATCAAATGACCACCGTCAGCTGAACGAGCGATAAACCACCACCCATCGGCTGGTATGATTCCAGGTCCTGGAATAATGAAGGCCAGCGCATTTGCATCTGCTGCAACAATTCAAATTGGAGACCAAAGGGACAAAAATAAACAATCATGTTCAGAGTATGTGTGGAATTAAGATTATTATAACAGTGACACATATCATAGACAGAGAATTGCAATGCCGTGGTCATAATCATACCCCAAGTTAAAAAATAAGCCAATGGCTTTCATATTCTAGCAATATATCATGGTTCAAACATCATGTAACAATGAGAGGAAAACAGATATGACAGGGCCTACTCATATTCTACCATAGCACTTACTACAGTTATCATATCAACTCTAAGCAATAACATGCGTTGTTATAAAAATCCTGGAAATGAGAGTAACATATAGCAATCATGAGGTTATACTCATAATATCTATTCTAACAATCATTAGATACCAATTGTTCTCATATCAACTCTAACAATAACATGTGTGGTCATAAAAATCTAGGAAATGAGAGGAACATATAGCAATGATGTGGTTATAGACATACTATATATTCTAAATTTGTGACAATGAACAGGCAGTCGTATTCTTAAGGTAAAGATGAGATGAGATAGAACAATTACACGACGATAGATTCCACCAGTATAGGCAGCCAATCTGTGCGTCGACCGCATAAACGATGCCCTCGTGCACTATAGCATCAGACAGAAGTGTAGGGTGAAGAGGATCGATGATGAGCCATAACCATGTATGGCGACCGGATTCCAGATAGACTAATCCCATGTAGTCTTCTGATGGTGTGGCACTTCGCAGATTACAACCTTCAGCAAACAGAGGTCGAGCCAAAAGCTCGACGCGTCTCGTGCGTAGTAGGCAGGAGTGTCCGGCGGGCCGCGAGGCTCAATGGCGGCGGTATCCAAAGATGGAAGGGTGATCTCTCGCTGGGTGTAGATATCCACGAGACACCACGGACTACCGGATTGGTGGATGAGGATGATCCAGTTGGCCTTCATGCCCGCCCAGTAGTGGCCGGGCCTGAAGGGCAGGTGGACGGGTAGTGGTAGCATGTCGAGGGGCACCACGGCAACCTCCGTAGGATCGTCAAGTTGGTGTCTGGGCCACCTGCGAGGATCGGGCATCAGCAAGCAGGGTGTCTTGAAAAGAGCCGGCCGGTTGCAGACGAGTAGACGGTACAAAGACACCGAGCATGCGGCCAGACGGACGGTGCTGAGTAGGTCCATACGATTACAGATCTGCTCCAAGAGAACATCGGGGAGGGAATTCCAGTCGCGGCTCTGTGTGTCAGTCGGTTCTGCCATTGGGGTTTTCGGTGCCTGCGAGCCAGTGGGGAAGTGGATTCGGGCGGGTGAGCAAAGAAGCTTCTCCTCGTGTGGCCGAGCAGTGAGCGGGGGGATATGGTATGTGCGAGCTACCAAGGAAGATAGCGCGGGCGGGCGAGCAGTGAGCAGGGGAAATGGTCTGCGGCAGACGATAGGGAAGAGAGGAGGAAGAAGAAGAGAGGAGGAAGAAGAAGAGAGGAGGAAGAAGAGTGGAAGACGGGGAAGAAAGTGCATTAAATCTCAATTCTACTACTACCAGGGTATACCATCCTTCGGATTGTAAATAGTTACACCGATGACATGTGGGTCTACCACAAGAGGGCCCATATGTCAGTTAATGGAGGACAGAAGCGTGCTCTACTGGCAAACATGATGGCAGTACTGGGTAAGGCTGATTTAGTAACACCAACACGCTGGTTCAGCTTATTAATTAAGTGTCCCATCTGCTGCAGCGTGTATTGCCACTTCACTGCGAAGACTAGTTGAATAGTTCTCTCTGACCGAGATGGGGAATAATGGATCGCGAATACTTCCTTTCTACATTATCCCTATGCCTCTACGCTCACTTCACTCATTTTGCCCCGTACGTAGTCACTTGTTGAAATCTCTAGAAAGACAAATACTCCATATTTGGGAACAGAGGGAGGATTTTACTCCGTATTTGGGAACAGAGGGAGTATCACCATATGGAGGGAACGGAGGAAGCTTGAAATATGAACATGTCAATGGGAAGGAGTAAGCCCCATGCATGCATGCATGCATGCAACATGCAACACTCACACGTACACATGGACGCACGCAACACTCACGCACCCATGCGGCACACAGCACACGACGCAACACACACGCTCACACCCAAGTGCTTAACCTACTCCCTACGTTCGTGAAAGATTGTACATTTAGAGATTTACACATTGACCAGGGCATAATTAACGCCCAAAAGTTATGTGTGCATGCGACCATTGAGAGAAGAAGATTAAATGAAGGTCGTTGCATGCTGTAATTAAGGATAGACATGTAGCCTATACCTAGAGCACAAGTTGGTGCATTAGTCAATCAATATCGATTTAGATTAAAGGCTAAATGCATTGGAAGTGTAGATGTACTACACTCTTTGTTTTTTAGCTGACTTCTTTGCTCTGCCAACTGACAGGTGGGACCCAGAAACCAGGTGACAATTTAACCAGTCAACAAAGTGCCACGTCGACTATGTGGCCGGTCAGTAGGGTGCAATACGGTGCTCTACGGTGAGCTAGTGATCGTATAATCACCACAAAACTATATATAGTGACCGTGAAGAGCGTATTGTTACATACGTTGACCGCCAGTGTATTTTTCTTGTTTCAAATTAAGCCATATTAACCGGAAAGGACGCAGTATGGACTAGTACTAGTACTGCTTTGATGTGTCTGGTCAACTCGCCGGACGAGGAGAAGCTTGCTTACTACGCCTCTCCCTCGCCCACGCGCGCGGTGGTTCGCAGGACGAGGAGAGGGTTTTGACTACAGCGCGCCCTCTCCCTCTCCCTCGCCCTCGCGGTGGACGTGCAGCAGTTCAATCGGTGTCAGATTGCCAGAAGCATAATGTGTACTGTAGTATCATCATTGTTGGACCTTCCGAAGGGGCGAAGAGTCAAGTGCAAGGTTCACACGAGTACGAACTGTTGAACCTCCTGAAGAGGCAAAGAGCCAAGCGTAAGGTTTTATAGGAGTTGTCGTCCTAGTAGGAGTGTACTACAACTATAGCGAATGATGCTACTGTATGATGCCACCACGTCACGTATATCCAAAGCTGTGCCACCTTTTTTTCTCAAAGAGCGTGTTGGAGCCCGTGCAACAACCACACAAGTTGCACGTACACATAACACATTTACTAGTAATAAATTCTAAAGGACAAATGCCAGTATGCCACACAAGTTCATCTCCAATTCATGTGATAAATTTGTGCACGACTAGTCTACATATATTCACAGCGCTACCGTTCACAATTTACCGTACTCCACTTACACGTTATAGATGGGCTACATGTCCTCCTCCAGGTTCCAGTCCCAGGTGTTCTTCATGGATGGCACGATCCATAGCGGTGGGCAACGGGAATCATTGTCGCAGCTTTCTAGTCCGGTTCCACACGATGGAGACTCATCCAAGCTGAAGCGGCATAAATCAGGGATAGCGTGTCCCAGCATGTCGTTCATCCGGCGGTGCGCACGGAAGACACAACCATGCTTCATGAACGGCAGGCCTTCCGTGTCGTGCACGAAAGGTGGCATCCGCTTCACAATGGGGTAGCTGCCCCCAATGGAAAGCGAGTACTCTCCAAGAGTGTTCCTCGGCACCCACGTAGCATCACGGGGGTCGAACTCGGCGACGTTCATCTGGTACACGCTGCATCTCATATCTGGACACATGGTGACATACATAGTCAAGGTCCATGCATAATAATGTTGTGCTCAAATATGGCGGTCAATAATACTGTGCAGCAAATAGTACTACTCCGGTATAGAGGAAGTAAAATAACCGGCTTATTATATATAGCCACTGTTGGCTACATGGATGAGATAGTAAGACATGGAAAAACAAAAATGGTGGCAGCTAGTGGGTTCAAGTCTTCAAGGGCCTAGCTAGCTATACGCGTCCTCCAAGGTAAAAAGTACTCCTACTACTACATAAGTAGAGTACTAGTACAACAATGAAAGAGAAGGCGAGAGGGTTAAAAAATGGAATACCTTGGTAGATGGTGACGGTCCGATCGTGGTAGATTGTGTGACCATGTTGCACATCAGTGGTACCATGGGTAACGACTGTTAAGATAGTTGATCCCAATATGCCAAAGTCAGCTACAAGGTTCCAGGTTGGACCGAATCACGGATGCAAATGCACATCCAGGATCGGCGATCTTATTTTGATCACGGGATGACTGGTCCCTGCAAAACAATGGAGTACCGTTAGGGATGCAAATGATGGTTTGTGCATTCCGTTTGTACTCTCCCGTACCGTAGGATGGCAACCAGATGAAACAAGTCCCCTAGCTTGTCACCACGAAGATGCGGCCTAGATGGCGCACGGCGTCTTCGAACGTGTAGGAGTACAAATCTGTCGCCGCCAACATGCGCCAGCCTCTGTCGTTACTGCCTCTTGCATTGATGGCAATCCTTATGTTGAACACCGCGATGAGATAGTAATCGTCGTAACCGCGTCGCTTTGTCGGCGGGTCCGCAATTGCTATCTTCTTCAATCTCATGTAGGCATCATCCTACGTATTCAAGCCCAGCCAGTCCGGAAGGCCGATCCCAATGGTGGAGAAGGGGTCTACCGGAACGGCCACACCGCTATGGATGTTGTGCAAAATGATGGTGGTATCCGGCCGGAGGTATGCAAGACAATCTTCGTTGGCATCGACCCAGACCTATATATAAGACGGTGGGCAGCGGAGAAATTACGGGATGGAAATGGAATAACTAAGTACTACCTGATCAAACTCCATTACTGACCTGCTCATCGGACAAAATCAGACTACCTCTCAGCGTCGGCAACTCTAGCGGAGTCAACGTGCAACCATGGCCAGGGAGCGGTGGACTGTTCGAAGGATTGTCCCATAGAAGAACCTTCTCCTCGAGGACGCATGGAAGACCAACAAGCATGGCCTTTTCCCAAGCCATTTTAAGCACCGTCTTGAAATAGTTGGTGCAGGAAGCACCGAGTATTGCGGCGGTGAGGACGTCGGAGCGGCGTGCGATTTCTCCCAGAGGATCGTCGTCCAAGGTCTCCCAGCCCCGACGAGGACGAGAACCGCCTGGCGAATCCATAGGAGCAGCGACGAACTGCCTTCTCTTCGGGGGGAGGGGAACTGGCGAGGAGGAGATAAGAGCGTAGTAACCGCAGGGTCTCGTCCCTTCCAACTGTAGATCGTTCCTTCCAACTGTAGCGAAGGGGTGAGGCTATTATTTACTACTAGTACTAGCATTATGGGACGTTATGGGATTGCATTATACTGTAAATAATAGCACTAGTAAGAAATATTTGGCACTAGCTAGTAGTTTTTGGCGTGGATTAAGAAATTTTGGGCATGTTTTTGCTATTTTTTGTACACGCCAACTAGTGTCAAAAAATGTCTTACATTATGTGACGGAGGAGTACGTACTCGTACTGTAGCAGTACTAGTACTACTTTCTCAACTAGTAGTGCGAGGTTACTACTTGTGCTATGTACTGTACTTCTAGTATACTGCACCAGTTTTGAACTCTTGAATCTCAGGGCCAAGGAGCTACAGTTGGAAGTGGAGGGTACTGCTGTTCTCTAGAACCATCGCTGTACTATCAATGCAGGGAAAGTACACCTGCTTAGTGGCCTAGTGGGTACTCTCGGTGCTCTATTCAGCCGCTCCTCTCACGTAGCTGGCCTATTCAGCCGCTCCTCTCACGCACAAACTAGCAGCCTATTTATCAGCGACGGTTACTGCGGGGGCAGAACATTTGAGTTATTTGATACAGCCAGACTAGGCTTTTCGCTTCTATTTGTGGAGGTGTAATGGATCTCGTCGAACTTTGTTAGTAGTTCCTTCTTTATGAATGAGATGAAGCAAAGCTTTTGCCTCCGTTTAAAAAAAACACGTCAAGAGGAATTTCTTTTATAGTAGAGCCGATAATGGAGTGAAGTCCATGCGTGCAACGCCACAAGCTATAGAGTAGTAGTAGAGCACTTTACGTACAGAGCCATATTGCACAGTTCCCAATGCCCCGCCAGGCTTTTCCGGCTCCTCGGGCTTAATTGGGAGGTGCTAGTTTAAATATGCTACTAGCTGATGAGGAAGCTGCAAGCGAGGTGCGGCTAGGGCGAGCACGCGAGCCACGAGATGCTGGGAAGGAAAACCCTTTCACGTGGCTAGGCTATCCAGTGCACCTAGATTGTGGTGCCGCACGTCCGTTTGACTTCAAAACTCAAACTACCCATGTAAAATATTGGCTCGCAGCGAAGTTACTATTAAAAAAAAGACCGTCGTGCGTTCGGCCGGGATCGAACCCACAAAACGAGGTATACACTCCCGTGACCACTAGTAGTACTCGTTGGAGTACAACGCAACCTAGAATCGCCTTTTGTCGCTAGTAGTACATTGTTCCTTACAAGAAACCCCTAATAATGCAAGAAACCACTACTAATGCCAAGAAACTACTACCACTTGCATACGTGACAGACTTAAGATAAGACTACCTTATCAACCATTGTACATGCTCTTACCAACCAGCCCTACAAAGAAATGACTACTCTACAAAGTGCCGTTATAGGCACGTTTCAACCCATGGCCCTGTTTGGATACATTTGTTGTCAATCTAACCCTGCCATCCATACACCACTTTGGTTGGAGTTAGTTCAGGGTTAGAATCTAACCTCTGACTTAGAGTATCCAAACAGGGCCCGTGTCGCCCATTAAGTCAACGCCTTCTATTCGACAGGGCGGTATGATTTATGGGACCTACATGTCAGTCTGCACAAAGATCCCCGAGTGACCTCCTACCTCCGGCCCGTCCACCTAGTCATCCTCGGCCATGGGACGCAGCTATCGCCGCCGGCAGAAGGCGAGGTCAAAACCGCCGGCGGTGCAGAGCCCATCTTGCGGCAGCCCGGATGCCAGCTCCGTCCGGCGCTCGCGGCCGCTAGCTAGCCAAGATAGCTCCGTCCAGCTGCTTGTCTGCAAGGTTTGCTAGCTAGATTGGCACGGCGGCGTGGCGGCTTGCTCGCACGCGCCGCGCTAAGGCCAGCCATCTGGCTCGAGTGAAGGCCAGCGCGGCGGCTTGCTCGCTCGTGAGTCACGCTCGGGCCAGCCTGCCAACCCGTGCAGAGGCCAGCGCGGCGTCCGGCCCGTCTGGTGGAGCGGCGGCCAAGTCGCTCATCACCGACGCCACCAATGAACACGCATCAGCACTGTTTGAAGTAATGTTCAGGAAAAATAATGATTTGAGGGGGAATAACAGGATAGAAGGTCAGATGTGGGTCCCTCGTGTCAACAGTCAAACAAAATGTGTTGGTTTAATCTGCCTCGTCAGCATGGACGTGTGGGCCAACCCTGTCATAAATGGGTTTAAACTAACCTAATCGGTAGGTAGTAGTTTTTGGCGTGGATTAAGAAATTTTGGGTATATTTTTGCTATTTTTTGTACAATAGATTCTTCCTAGGGCTGGTTGAAAGTGGTAGTTTTTTGTTAAATACTCTACATATTGTAAGTACGAGTGAAAGTTAAGCTTTGGAGCCCAATAAGCAAGGCTAGTTACATAGTGCATATGTGTACATGATTGAAAGTAAATATCAACCATGAGTGACTAATATCTTGATGGAAAACTCGAAACTATGGAATACTAGGGAAAAAAATTTGCATGGTTGGAAATACTAGCAATGTTCATGTGCGTTGCAACGAATCATAATTAGAATAATACTTATTCACAAACTTGATACAAAACACTCTAATTTTGATATACATATATCACTAGAGATATATTATGTTTCAATTAGAATATATTCCTTGGGCTGTTTTGGTGAGGTCAGGGAGGGATGTGGTTGGTTTTAAGATACTAATTATGGGTTTTTCTGCAAATTGGTAGACAACTGGGATGTTTGTGAGAAAAGGCAACAACTTACCTCACAGTCGTTAGATGTAGATCTAATGGTCACAAACGACGGATGGCAGACACACCATCATCACCAACTTAGTCTTCTGTAGGAGTACTAGTAGCAAGATCCGTGCATTGCACGGAACATCAAGATGCAATTTTTTATAAAAACACTCGTTGTGATTGACCCATGCGGGAGTAATCCCATGTGTAAAAACTAATGATATCTCGAGAAATAGGAGATGAGGTGAAGAGGAGTGGGGCGTGGTGGTGATCGGTGGTCGGACTGAGCGGAGGCATGGGGATTGATGACGCCGGCAGCGGCCACCAGGCCAGTTTGTTCCAGAGGCTTCCTTTCTTAATTGCTGAACAATGAGGTTGTTGGAGATAAGGATGAACGAGGGAAGGCCTTGTCTGCAAATGTGGAGAGGGGTGCGAGTATCTTTTAGTTTAATTTCCATTAGTCAGATATAGATCGGACGGTCCATATTGCAAGATGGCACGCGTACCATCATCACCAACTCGGTTTTTTATAAGAGAAGAAATATAAGTATGGAGATACAAATGTATTATCGATACTTGTTTCCATAAACTAGCATCTACATTCTATTCAACGCCTCAGCATGTGAGGCCTTAGCACAATGACTTCTCGACTGTGTAAAACAAAGGTTTTCCCGTCGCCGATAAGGAGGGGGTGATGGCGGCGCGCTTTTTGGCTTGCTCTAGTCCTAGTAGTCATACTAGGTGGTCTAAGCACGTGTAGATTTATTCTTTTTCACGTCTCGTGTTCGCCGTACTGCCACGACTGTTGATGAATAGACGGTAAGTTATTCATGGGGAAACCCTTGTTGAGCATGTTTGCGAGAGAGAGAGAGAGACAGTGTGCATGTGTGATATGTCTAGAGACTGAGGCAATGATAACAGATTCTTTGTGTCTATGTGTGTGGAGGATAGAGAGAGACATGTACATGGGGCTTTGTGTTGACGTGGAGACACATATACATAATTAGAGAGTGAGTGTGCGAGATACACATGCGGACATGGGGAGAGATGAAGATCTAGATTAATGGGTGTTTGTGCGTGTCTGTGTGTGTTTGTGCGCGCGTTTGTGTGTGAGAGGGAGTGTGTGTATGTGGAGTAGAGAGACCACTAATGATGTAAACCTAGTATAAGGGAAGGGGGAATGGTGTGACATGTGTAGTAGCGGGATAGCATGGGTGCGGGCGGGGGGAGCAGACTATTTGGAAGAGACATCAATTGTGTGTGTGGGAGAGGGGTGTGAGAGAGAGAAAGAGAGCTAGCGACGGAGAGAGAGAGAGAGAGATGAAGAGAGGGGGCGAGAGAGGGGGCGTTTGTGTCCATAAATGGCGTATAGATAGGGAGACAATGTTGATGTTGTTTGAAATTGGTCTATGTACGGAGACGCAAGGGAAGCGAGTCATCGTGTGTGTGATAGGGACTTCATGAGAGATCTAGAATAGATGGTGTAGAGAACAATGTGCGAGATCGAGAACGAATATACATTAGGGATCTATGGAAAGAGTCACGACATATATGTATACAGGGAGGAGCTGGGGCGGGTCCGCATGTGGGAGAGATAGAAAGAGGAGAGTGGTGCACAAGGAGACAAAGTGTGCTTGTTTTGCAGTGGGGGTGGTGTGTGAGGTGAGTGTGCGAGAACCACATAACTAGGGAGATAGACGTTTGGGGGCGACGTTTTGTGTGTATGGGAAA
>NC_057802.1:562101043-562102191 GCF_018294505.1 Triticum aestivum
GTGCGTGTGCTTGGGAAAGAGAGATGCCGGGAGACCTAGCTAGAGAGTGGGGGAAGAGATGTGTGCATGCCCAAGAGATAAAGTGATAGAGACCTATATTGGGGTCCGGACTTCAGAAGAGAGAGGGGTGTTAATGTGCTCGTGTGTTGGTGTTTGGGGGAGAGAACGACTTCTGTGTGTGTGGGGGGCGACGAGGGGGGGGGGTGCTTCAGATAAAGAGTGAGGTGTCTATATTTGAGGAACTTTAGCGTAATTGAGATATACATGGTCAATAGTGTGTGCACTCAAGGTTGATCAATTTGTTTCACAGTTTGGACTATGAGATAACGATACTTTTGAACATGCATGATATACTTTGATGTACCAGAATTACAAACCTAAGATTGGAATTTTGGAATTCGACTTCATCATTAGCTTTTGTAATTCATTTAAACGGAGGTACATTTTTAAGCCGGGATTTCGTGATTTCAAATTCATATATCAAACCTAGAGATATACACATACGGGCATGTTCAAACTTTATAATCATCCACTTTATTCATACACATACACATTTTTGCTTTTGTCATCATATTTAGGATAAACACATTTGGATTTTCATTTGAATTGGACCATATGATGGTATTTGCTTGTAGTAGCTCAATGATCCATATTTGAATTGAATGGACAATCTAAGTTTCGATTTGGAGACATTGATTTTCAAAACTTGCACTTTTTTGTGCATGCAAAACAAACAAATTCTCGGCCATGATATCATAGTCGGCCGTACAAGAGCAGAATATAATTTCAGGCGCCAAAAGCTTTCAAACTTCCCGCTCACATCGAAATATCTCGCGCCCGAAAGTTTAGCCCTGCGATATTCCTGTTTTACCCCTGCCACATGAACGGAAAAGGGCTGCTTTGGTAACTCCATTGTTTTCCCCTCTTTGCCCCCAACATTCTTCCCCAGAGCCCCTCCCCTTCCCCTCCCCGACCCCCCCCCACCACGGCAAGCCGCCGTATCTAGTCCTCCGCTGCAGCGGTGGACCTCACACCCCGACGGATCTACCTTCCGCACCTTGGAACCCCCAACTGCCAACTCACCACTTCACCGGAGCCGCTTCAGCGACTGGCTTGTACACCGCTCCAGATCTCCTTGACCGCCATCA
>NC_057802.1:562402372-562594331 GCF_018294505.1 Triticum aestivum
GTTTTCCCACCATGTTGCAGCTGCTCCAGTAAGGTAGTGTGGTGCATAGAGCACCTTCTCATTATCTGAGCACTGAGCAATAATCAGCTTTCTCTCGATATCACGAAGCCAATCATCGGCTTCTAGCGGTCTATCGGTGTGAGCAAACGTTGAAGGGCGAGTCTTCTGTAATTCAGATAACTTGGAATGAGGCTGATAGGGTTCACGGTGGTTTCCCATATTGATGACGTGATTCATCATCTCTTGGTGCTGTTGCTGGCTTTGTTCGAAGAGACGGCATACTTGAGACAAGGCTGCTTCGCTGTCCTGTTGACTGGACTGACCCTGAGTGAAATTGTTGCTAGTCTGCGTCCCATAAACTTCTTCTGGCTGATTGGGCATGGAGCGAGTCCACGGGCGAGACATTTTTCCAGTCTGGGGTATTATTATGCAAAACCCATGAGAAGAATTGAGTGGCACAAGGAAAATCTTGCAAAGGCAACAATTTAAAAGACCTCAAGATTTTCAAGAAAACATAAACGATTTTGCACGGAGAAAAAGACTGCTTAACACAAAACTTACACGTGAAAAGCAAACACAAGATACAGCACTCAGGATGTGTGTACACAATCCTGACATGTTATTTAGACTAGCGCAGCTCTCCGGAAAGCAGCGAACACACTAATACAAACTAGCGTACAGATAAAACACATCATACAAGCAGACATAACGCGCGGCTACTCGGCGCTCTCAGTCGGAGATGGTGACGATGTCCTTTCCCTTGCCGAGGGCAAGACTCAGCGGTCCAGGAGAATCAACGTCCACCTCCTCTCTAGCTGGCTCCTGGCGCGTAACACTGCGCTGCGGTGATGGCGCAGGGGCGACAAGTGGCAGAGCGGGTGCGGCAGGCGGTGCAGCCCTGACTGGAGTAGGAGCGATGACTCGGTCGAACTCCTCAGTGGTGGGCAGACGGCGAGCAGTAGCCAAAATGGCCGGTGCATAAGAGGCTGAAGACGAGACGAAAGTCAGAGGCGGTGCCGTGTGGAGAAGCTCCTTCCTGCTGGCAGGACCGCCCCGGACTAAGTCCATGCGGGCAGCCACAAGATCGTCCACGAGGTTGTCGAAAGACTCCTCCAGAGCCTTGAGGTACTCAACAACCATCTCGATGGCTTCATCTCGCTCTCCCCGATGGCAGGCGAATGCGTAGTGACAAGTGTAGGGCACATGGCATGGGAGATAGCGGTAGCGACGAGTCTTCATCATAGGAAGGATGTCCCGAAGGCGAGCTATCGCCTCGCGGGCAGCCATCTGCATGGCATGCCTCTCCGTAGGCATGGCCCTTCCCACAAAATGGAAGTGGCGAGACGCAGAACGTCCTCCCTTGAATTGCACCACGGCCTGGTGCATAGACACGTCGTCGCTGAGCTTGTGCTGATAAAGCGTGAACTCCGGACGAGTCGCTGGCCCGATTGCGAGCTTGGTGATGGAGACGAGGAGCTTGACAAAACCCTCGGGCACGTTCGTGAACACTCGATTCTCGCAGCTGCTGCCAGCCATCTACAAAAGTAGGCAAAAGTTCTGAGTAGTCATGTCATAAATTTATGATGACCAACAGAAAATAGCTACAATTGCGAAATGCTGAAAAAGCACAAAGACGCTAATAACTGATTAGCGATCGCACCTAGTGGCTTCCTACAGTCAGCCTGGCTCTGATACCAAGCTTGTCACGACCGGTTTTTCAATAAAATATTTATTGAGAGACCAATCCCTTTTACGGACCAGTAAGGAAGAATTCCTTCTCACTGATAGACAATATCTTGGTCACAGAAGAAAAATACCAGGAGTACTGAATATAATACAAGGTTGGGCGGAGACTGCTCAACAATTTATTACAAACACGCCGATAAAACATAACGGCGGATAGGGTGGCATAACTACTAACTCACGATAACAACGGTGGTGGAAATATCACAGCGGAGAGGGTGATATGACTCCTGAAAACTACAGCTCTTCGAGGGTCGGGGTGAGGCTCGAGGAGACTTATTGCGGGTGGCGGAAGCGTATATAATACAAGTGACCAATATCCAAGATCGCACAGGACTGACTGGGACTCCTCTAGGCGTCGGACGCACTATCAAACTCTTCATCCAAGAGATCGCCTTCGTCAACATCTGGCCAAATCAACAAGCCAGGTGAGTACTATGAAAGTACTCGCAAGACAGTTTGGACATAAGATATAACAAATGTAAACATGTAGCATATGAGCAGAATAACAAGTTCGTTCAGACATAGAGATCAACAATGCATGGGGGTAATCACAGAGAAGTCGGGCGGTAGTCCTCCCGAAATCCCAAAATAAATACTGGGTGCCAAACGAGGGTCTGAATGACTCCTCGAGAGGAAACTGCAAGAATAAAAGTACCGGTGGCAAACGAGGGTCTGAATGACTCCTTGAGAGGAAACTGCAAGAATAATAATACCGGTGCCAAACGAGGGTCTGAATGACTCCTCGAGAGGAAACTGCAAGAATAATAATAATACCGGTGCCAAACGAGGGTCTGAATGACTCCTCGAGAGGAAACTGCAAGAATAATAATGCCGCGGTCGGGCGTCAGGGCGACACCACATAAAGGGCTTATAACAGAAATAAAAGACAAACATGCCACAGTCGGACGTCTGAGCGACATCACATACAGGGCTTACATTGTAGCTCAATAATTCAGTAGCTCAAGAGCATAAATTATTACAAGTACGAGACAAATATATGATTAGTCCATCCGCAGGAATAACAATTAAACTGGGTTTACCACTTGAGCTTGTTCACCGGGGATAAAATTCCAGGAGGATAGATATGTATATACTGATCACGATACTTGACCATGGATACGACGACTCGAAAGGATTTGACTCTGCAGAGATTGTACTTAACCACAGCCAACGGATTTCAGTAGTCACGGGGACTAGTTCCGTTTACGGTGTTTTGGAAGAAACACGTCTAACCAGTACACACCCATTCAACATTCCGAAGCCAGGGATCACCCTCGGCAACGTTCAAGAAAAACCTTGAGACGGGGAGGCTACAACCTCGCGTAGCATGGGATCAAATTTCTATACGCGCGCTCTAAGGGGGTGCCCCCCCTCTCGGTCCCAACCGGAAACACCCATGTCCCCTGACCGGATGACTGGCTTTAATCCAGGGCCATGGTACCATCATCCCGGCCCCTCTGTTTGGTGTGTACACGGAAAGAGGTTACCAACTTACTAAACCGCATCCTGGCAAAGAAACATGTGGTAGCACGGAAGGGAAAAGAACGATAACGTGACTTCGTCCACGTTAACGTCGGAATTTGTCGGATGACGCAAGGCTGGTATGCTACAACAGTACCACCTTGCTGCCCTTCATGTCACCACATGATTAGGCCATCTCTCATCAGAGATCATCGCAACTATGGAACATGCGAGTAGTTGCCTCACAAGCAACGAGGTACTCACCGACACTCATATGCCACGCACAAACTCTCACGCAAACATGCAAAGCATCTATCATATCAAAGGTTCAAACATGCTTGCCTGGTTCGGAGAAGTCGGAGTCTAGCTCGGCGAAGTTCGCGGCTCCGTCACCTCTTCCGGAACCTACGGCATAACGAAAAACGGGCACTAACGTGAAAACTAACGCGTGCATAAAAACTTCTCCAAATTTTTTCCAAATAAATCCCATAAAAAACTAGACAAAATTTTAAGACTGTCAGAAAAAGAATCACTCAAAAATCACTTTTTATTAAAAAGTTATAAAGTTTCTCTCCAGGGAGTCATCTGTAATGAAACAGAAAAGTTCCAGGGGTTTAACTGAGAAAACAGAAAACGGTTTGAATAGAAAAGCGCAAGCCCAAAGAGAAAGCGTATTTTCCCGAAGGCGCCAACAGAAAACGTTTCGCGTGGGAAAAGAATAGAGGCTGACAGGGGGGTCCACATGTCAGGTTTAAAAAGAGCTCGCCGGCGCCCGAAGACTGCGGTGGTCGCCGGCGTCGAACCACGGCGAGACAGGGAGATCGGAGTGTACCAAGAGCTTCAGCGTGTCGTTCCGCGTCGGTGGGTGGTGGACTCGAGCGTCGGAGAGCACCACGTCGACGGCGACACTTTCTCCGGCGGACGGCGGCTCGGGTGATGGTGGAGAACTCCGGTGGGTGCTGCAAACTTCGAATTGAAGCGCGGGTCAGAAAGAGGGATGCACTAGAGGGCTACTGGCAAGAGTAGGGAGGCAGAGGTGCACGCACGGGAGCGAATCGAGCTGGATCCCGTGGCGGGTCGCGGCGGCCGGAGTCGGGGAAGAAAGCTCCCTCGGGGCTCTACCAGTGGCTTGGCGAGGTCTAGGTGGAGTGCAGAGGTGGTGTGGGTTCGAGTTGAAGCTCGGGGCCTCTATTTATAGGCGGATCGAGGGGGTGGCCGTGAACGGAGAATCTCCGGCGAGCAATTACGGCGATGTAGTGGATTGGCAAGAGGTTTAGGTGGCCAAGCAGCATCAGTGGGAGTTACTGGTGTCGTTCCCCCACAAATCCCGATCGGTCTTGGCGTAACGGCGCCGGTCCACGGTGGGGTGGCCGCACGGGCACGACGGCGGCAGAGAGCGCGCTCCGCGGTTCACGACGAGGGTGGCAGCGCGCATGGGGGAGTGGAAGACCACGCGGCGACCTTCGGTGGCTTGGGCGGCGCTGGACGGCGCCGTCTGCGCTGCGCCTCCCTTCTGACGGCCGCAAAGCCGCCGCTGGCGTTGGTCATTGGGCGGCGCACCTCCTGCTGCTCGTCGCCGACGTCCGCAAGCTGCCAGGCGTTCGCGCGATGCAGGAACAAGGGGGAGGGGACGAGGAACAAGGCGACATCGGGGCACTGTCGAGATCGACAACAAGTTCTGAAGAAAACGACAGTAGATCACTGAACTGTTCTCTGAATTTCTAAACTTGACATTGACAAAGCACTGCAGGTGTTCGACAGAATGATTTGGTGTGAAGAAAAAATTTCCTGGGGCTGGGACTTGGTGAGGTGACCTCTCAATGTACCCAGAGGCTGCCTGATTTTATTCAGAATTTTTGGAGAAGGATTTGAATGAATTTCACCAAATTTGACAAATCTGGTCCAAACTTGCAGCAAGTGTAGTTTAAAAAAATTTGAACTGAAGACCAGTGGATCTTCATGGATCTTGGTTGAGGGTTCAAAGGACTAGGTAGGGAAAAAGGTTTGGGGGCAAAAATCAAAACAGAAAGGGTAGCTCCTTTGTAAATCTCCAAGAGCTAGAATAGAAGATAGAAATTGTTTTGATAAGGTTTTAAAGGAAAATAATCATATGGGGAGGTTCAACTTGCTGTATTTGATGCAAATCAAGATCCAAAGATGAGGGAAGGTTTAGGAGAGTGGATTTGTACTAAGGTCATGGTAAGAGGGATTTGTTGAAAGTGGTAAAGGGTTTTTTCCAAAAGCCATAGTGCATTTTCAAAGAGATTTTCAAAAGGCATTTTTTCCAAGTGAAAAGCATTTTGGTTTGAGTCCAAATAAAAGCAAGAACCTCCAAGACTAAAAACAAGTCTTGGGTGAATCCAAATAAAACTCTTGCCATAAAGATATTTTGAAAGGGAGGGTTCTTTTGAAGAAAAATTTAAATCACCTCCCTCAAGTCAAATAATTTTTTTTGAAAAATCCAAATAAAATTTTGGGTGTCACACAGACCGCGTCACGCTCCTGCGCGAGTCCATCTCCCCGCATCGAACACCGAGTCACCACAGCGCCATGCCGCCGAGATCAGCCGCCAGCAATGAGTGAGATGAAGCACCGCTCCAACAAAGAATCCGTCCTCTGGTTCCTCGATCACGTGTGCACCTCCAAGAATGACGCCCCAAAGGGGGGAACGGCATTATCTTGATATTGATCATTCTTTTGCTGTTAGATAACTAATCTTTAGTGCAACCCCTTCACCAAGTAAAAACTGGCATGATCAGA
Organism: Triticum aestivum; assembly: GCF_018294505.1. Classification (NCBI taxonomy): domain Eukaryota; kingdom Viridiplantae; phylum Streptophyta; class Magnoliopsida; order Poales; family Poaceae; genus Triticum; species Triticum aestivum. Next base: position 562,408,340 of record NC_057802.1, read on the forward strand.
TTTGTCTATGAACTTAGTTTGTCCTCAGTCATCTTCATTGTAACTTTTGTATTTGTTAAACATTTGATTTCGCATCAGTTTTGTCTATGCCCTTAGTTTTGTCATCTTCATTATTCTATCTACACAACTTGCTCATTCTTATTTCTTCATTCTTTTTGGTTAGTTTCGAAAGTGATATTAGCTACCAAGTTGTCATCATGTGGATGCCCTTTTAAGGTAGCCTCCAGCTTGCGGACCACCCCGACGGTAGGCATGGCAGGAATATGCCTTGGGGGATGGATTGTAAGCACTGCCGCGTACAAGACAGTAGCAGATGGTCGTATCGCTTTTCAACAAGGATGTCTGGGAGGAATTCCTGGAGGAGAACTACCTAGCATTGACAGAGCGTTGCTAATCACCATCAGGAACAGTGCACTAGACGAACTGAACATGATGGTTGTCTTCAACGAGATCTAATTATGAGATTGTCAGGAATAAGGCTCATTTAAGTTACCGCAGTTTGTTATGTTGTCTATTATCCATGTCGCGCCGGCAGATTGACGAACTATGCTTTGTTTCTTTTTATTTTTTACTTGGTGGTATGCACAGTGAACAACTATGTAATATCGAGTCTGAAAACTTCTTGTGCTTTTTTTTGTGTGGCACTTGATTATTATAAGTGACCAGTAATCATGTTTCTCCCTTTTATTTATTTTTTCTAAGTTCTTCTGTTGTGGCCATAGTTTGTGTTTCATTTTGAATTTTTGGACCGAACATTTTCAATGGTTTGGGAGTACCCTTTCAATTCTCTAATTTGAGTCGACGATCATTTATCAGTGTTATTCATTCTATTGTATTAGTTTTATCCTGTCGAACAAGCAGACTTTCAAGTAAGTTCATGCTATCAGTGTTACTCACTGTCACACTTCAGTTCTGTGGAGAAGAAGTCCAGATAGTGCAGTCTGGGGATTGGTCATGTTTTTATTCGTCTGTGTATTTTTTTTGTTCGGGCTGATACACAACTTAGAAGGTCCAAGAGGGGAAGAGCGAGGAGGGGGTAGAATATGACCTGAGGAAGAGACGAAAACAAATGTTCCTTTCTAGCCGACGATGGACTGAGTACCACACGTGTCATTAGGGGATTGGAAGAAAAAAAGGGCCTGAACCAAATTTAAAATCAGACGTCTGATGGATAGTCACTCCCACAAACAAGTTATGTGTTTTTTTGGTCTATACTATATGTACGGTAATGTAGACTAGCAATTATGTGTTCACTTTGAGATCAGAGAATAACTTTTGGCCGGTGCATGTTCATCAAGCTTACGCGTTCGCTTTCTTTCTTCCTCTCGAAGAAACAAAAGGTGATCTTTTTTTTAGAAAAGGAGGAAGACCCCCGGCCTCTGCATCTGAACGATGCATGCAGCCATTTTATTAATTGTTCACACAAGACTATACAAAGTAATACAACCGTAAGACTAAAGCCACCGTCTAGGCAACATCTGTCGCTACTCCTATCCAATTGATGAAGGGATTCCGATAGTCCGGGCCTAATACCAAACAGACCTCACGGCCAAACCTACCATCTAAGACCTGAGGTCCCATCCAGGACGCCTGTCGGGTATGGGGCACCCACCAGTCCGGCGCACTCCTCAACCAGGACGCCTGTTGGGTATGAGGCTGCCGCAGCCACCTGCCACCAATCCTTCTTCAGAACTATACTGTTGCATCTACCTTACCCGGTCTAGCTGCCGTCGACGCCACCACGACGCGAGACCGCGTCACCCTCCTGCGCGAGTCCATCTCCGCGCATCGGACACCGAGTCACCACAGCGCCATGCCGCCGAGATCAGCCGCCATCAATGAGTGAGATGAAGCACCGCTCCACCAAAGAATCTGTCCTCTGGTCCCTCTATCACGTTTGCACCTCCAAGAATGACGCCCCAAAGGGGGGGGGCGACACTAGAGTGCCGCCGTCATCTGATCATTCGATCTAGGGTTTCCCCCGAAGGTAGCAGAGAGTCGCCATGAACTTCTCAAAGGCGATGCCTTCAAGAAGGGAACGATGCAAATAGCGCCGTCACCGCCGGCTTTGGCAGTAGCCGAAAGCAAGTTTTCACCTAGATCTGTTCGAAGGAATCCAACTCCCATGCACGGCCGCCGCGACCACCAGGCTGAGCACCCGCCGCCGCCGGCACCTCCACGATGCCCAGAGGCCGCGAGACTCGCCGCCACCACGCCTGGGCTGCCGGCCACAGCTGCCAACTGTTGGGGAACGTAGTAATTTCAAAAAAAATCTACGCACACGCAAGATCATGGTGATGCATAGCAACGAGAGGGGAGAGTGTGTCCACGTACCCTCGTAGACCGAAAGCGGAAGTGTTATGACAACGTGGTTGATGTAGTCGTACATCTTCACGATCGACCGATCCTCAGTACCGAACGTACGGCACCTCCGTGTTCAGCACACGTTCAGCTCGGGGACGTCCCGCGAACTCACGATCCAGTAGAGCTCTAAGGAGAGTTTCGTCAGCACGACGGCATGATGACAATGTTGATGAAGTTACCAACGTAGGGCTTCGCCTAAGCACCGCTACGATATGACTGAGGTGGATTATGGTGGAGGGGGGCACCGCACACGGCTAAAAGATCAATGATCAATTGTTGTCTCTATGGGGTGCCCCCTGCCCCCGTATATAAAGGAGCTAGGGGGAGGCGGCCGGCCAAGGAGGAGGGCGCGCCAAGGGGGGAGTCCTACTCCCACCGGGAGTAGGACTCCTCCTTTCCTAGTAGGAGTAGGAGAAGGGGGGAGAAGGAGAGAGGGGGGAAGGAAAGGGGGCGCCGCCCCCCCTCCTTGTCCAATTCGGACTAGAGGGGGAGGGGGGCGCGGCCTGCCCTGGCCGCCCCTCCTCTTCTCCACTAAGGCCCAATAGGCCCGTTACACTCCCCGTGGGGTTCCGGTAACCCCCCGGTACTCCGGTATATGTCTGAAACCTTCCGAAACACTTCCGGTGTCCGAACATAGTCGTCCAATATATCAATCTTTACGTCTCGACCATTTCGAGACTCCTCGTCATGTCCGTGATCATATCGGGGACTCCAAACTACCTTCGGTACATCAAAACATATAAACTCATAATACCGATTGTCACAGAACTTTAAGCATGTGGACCCTACGGGTTCGAGAACTATGTAGACATGACCAAGACACGTCTTCGGTCAATAACAAATAGCGGAACGTGGATGCTCATATCGGTTCCTACATATTCTACGAAGATCTTTATCGGTCAAACCGCATAACAACATACGTTGTTCCCTTTGTCATCGGTATGTTACTTGCCCGAGATTCGATCGTCGGTATCTCAATACCTAGCTCAATCTCGTTACCGGCAAGTTTCTTTACTCGTTCCGTAATGCATCATCCCGCAACTAACTCATTAGTTACATTGCTTGCAACGCTTATAGTGATGTGCATTACCGAGAGGGCCCAGAGATACCTCTCCGACAATCGGAGTGACAAATCCTAATCTCGATCTGTGCCAACTCAACAAGCACCATCGGAGACACCTGTAGAGCACCTTTATAATCACCCAGTTACGTTGTGACGTTTGGTAGCACAGAAAGTGTTCCTGCAGTATTCGGGAGTTGCATAATCTCATAGTCATAGGAACATGTATAAGTCATGAAGAAAGCAATAGCAACATACTAAACGATCAAGTGCTAAGCTAACGGAATGGGTCAAGTCAATCACATCATTCTCTAATGATGTGATCCCATTAACAAAATGACAACTCATGTCTATGGCTAAGAAACTTAACCATCTTTGATTCAACGAGCTAGTCAAGTAGAGGCATACTAGTGACACTCTGTTTGTCTATGTATTCACACATGTACTAAGTTTCCGGTTAATACAATTCTAGCATGAATAATAAACATTTATCATGAAATAAAAGAAAATAGAAACGAACAAGTAAAAAATAAAACATAATAAATAAAAGGCCAAAAGGCCCCCCTCCCACCAGGCCTCGGCCCAGCCACATGCCAGGCCGGCCCATCCCCACTTCCTTAACCCCCTGGTGCCGAAACCGTAGGCACCGACACCCCCACTCCCCCCACTCTCCCTCCCCCCGATCCCCTCCTGGATCGGGATCGAACCCCCGACGCCCTTCGCTTCGCTCCCTCGTCTCTCTCCCTGCCCAATCTGGATCGGGGCAGCCCCCGCCGATCCCATCTCCCCGCCGGACGCCGTCGTCGCGCTTCCCCCGGACGTCGTCGTCACCACCACCCCGACGTCGCCGTCATCCCGCCACCTCGCCCGAAGTTGCCCTATTGCCCTGGACCTCGCCGCCCCATCGCCGGACCGCCCCTCGTCGCCGGACGTCCCCGTCCTCCTCCCCGAGCCCCGCTGCCATGTCCCCTACGGCCCCGCGGTGAGGCCCCCGGCCTCTCTTCCTCTTCCCTTCCCTTCCCCGTTCGGTCACCGTGGCCACTGCCGCCGCTCGTGCGCCCGACGCCACGCTCCCCGCGCCGCGTCCCGCGGTCGCCACGCCCCGACCGCGCCCGATGCACGCACGCCCCGCCTCCGCGCACCGTTGCCCGACCCCGCTCCGCCGCGCACCCACCTACGCCCAGCCGCGCGTGCCCGCTCCCGCCGCCGCAACCGCGGCTGCGCCACTCCGGCCGGCCGTGCCTCCGCCGTGGCTCAAAGCCACCGGCGCTCAAATCGCCGGCCTAATAGGCCATTAGCGCTAATTGCGCTACCAACCCCCCTGATGAGCCACTAACACGTGGGGCCAACCCCCTGGAACGATTTAAAAAAAGGAATTAAAAATATTAATTAATAAAAATATTAATTAATTAATTTTTTAACTAAATAATTAACTTAATTAATCATGTTTAAATTAACTAATTAAGATTAATTAACCTAATAACTAGTTAACCTAATTAACCACTGTTAATTAGCTAAACAGTCCCTGACAGGTGGGACCCACCTGTTAGGTTGACCAGGTCAACGGTCGACGTTGACTGCCGACGTCATGCTGACATCATACTGATGTCATAATTACCTTTTCTAATTAAATTAATTCTGTTAATTCTAGAAAAAGATAAAATCCTTTTCAAATTAATATAAAATAAACCGTAGCTCGGATGAAAATACTTTGTACATGAAAGTTGCTCAGAACGACGAGACGAATCCAGATACACAGCCCGTTCGTCCGCCACGCGTCCCTAGCATAGTGAACCTGTAACATTTCACCTCCGGTTCATCTGTCCGAAAACGCGAAACACCGGGAATACCTTCCCGGATGTTTCCCCCCTTCATCGGTATCACCTACTACCGCGTTAGGGCACACCTAGCACCGCGTATTGTCATGTTACGCTTTGTGTTGTTTTGATTGCTCTGTTATTTATTGTGTTCCCCCTCCGTTACTTCTTTCCGGTAGACCCCGAGACTACCGGCGACCCCCAGTTCGACTACGGGGTTGACGACCCCTCCTACTTGCTAGAGCAACCAGGCAAGCCCCCCCCCTTGATCACCAGATATCGCCTATTCTTCTCTCTACTGCTTGCATTAGAGTAGTGTAGCATGTTACTGCTTTCGTTAATCCTATTCTGCTGCATAGTCTGTCATTGTTGCTACAGTTGTTACCCTTACCTGCCATCCTACTGGTTAGTATAGGATGCTAGTGTTCCATCAGTGGCCCTACACTCTCGTACGTCTGCCATGCTATACTACTGGGCCGTGATCACTTCGGGAGGTGATCACGGGTATATACTATATACTTTATATACATGACACATGTGGTGACTAAAGTCGGGTCGGCTCGTTGAGTACCCGCAAGTGATTCTGATGAGGGGGCTGAAAGGACAGGTGGCTCCATCCCGGTAGAGGTGGGCCTGGGTTCCTGACGGCCCCCGACTGTTACTTTGTGGCGGAGCGACAGGGCAGGTTGAGACCACCTAGGAGAGAGGTGGGTCTGGCCCTGGTCGGCGTTCGCGGATACTTAACACGCTTAACGAGATCTTGGTATTTGATCTGAGTCTGGCCATTTGGTCTATACGCACTAACCAACTACGCGGGAACAGTTATGGGCACGCGACGTCGTGGTATCAGCCGAAGCTCTTCTTGACGTCAGCGACGGAGCGGCGCGCGCCGGATTGGACTGGAACGCCTGCTAGGCTAGGTCTGCTTCCGGCCGCGTACGCAACGTGCAGGTGTGCAATGGGCGATGGGCCCAGACCCCTGCGCGCATAGGATTTAGACCGGTGTGTTGACCTCTCTGTTGAGCCTAGGTGGGGCTGCGACGTGTTGATCTTACGAGGTCGGGCATGACCCAGGAAAGTGTGTCCGGGCAAATGGGATCGAGCGTGTTGGGTTATGTGGTGCACCCCTACAGGGAAGTTTATCTATTCGAATAGCCGTGTCCCTCGGTAAAAGGACGACCCGGAGTTGTACCTCGACCTTATGACAACTAGAACTGGATACTTAATAAAACACACCCTTCCAAGTGCCAGATACAACCCGGTGATCGCTCTTTAACAGGGCGACGAGGAGGGGATCGCCGGGTAGGATTATGCTATGCGATGCTACTTGGAGGACTTCAATCTACTCTCTTCTACATGCTGCAAGATGGAGGCTGCCAGAAGCGTAGTCTTCGACAGGATTAGCTATCCCCCTCTTATTCCGGCATTCTGCAGTTCAGTCCACTGATATGGCCCTTTACACATATACCCATGCATATGTAGTGTAGCTCCTTGCTTGCGAGTACTTTGGATGAGTACTCACGGTTGCTTCTCTCCCTCTTTTCCCCCTTTCCTTTCTACCTGGTTATCGCAACCAGATATTGGAGTCCAGGAGCCAGACGCCACCGTCGACGATGACTCCTACGACACAGGAGGTGCCTACTACTACGTGCAGCCCGCTGGCGATGACCAGGACCAGTTAGGAGGATCCCAGGCAGGAGGCCTGCGCCTCTTTCGATATGTATCCCAGTTTGTGCTAGCCTTCTTAAGGCAAACTTGTTTCACTTATGTCTGTACTCAGATATTGTTGCTTCCGCTGACTCGTCTATGATCGAGCACTTGTATTCGAGCCCTCGAGGCCCCTGGCTTGTATTATGATGCTTGTATGACTTATTTATGTTTTAGAGTTGTGTTGTGATATCTTCCCGTGAGTCCCTGATCTTGATCGTACACATTTGCGTGCATGATTAGTGTACGGTCAAATCGGGGGCGTCACAAGTTGGTATCAGAGCCGACTGCCTGTAGGAATCCCCCTTCCATACTCCTTGGCCGAAGTCGAGTCTAGTCATTGAAAAACTTTTACTAACATGGCTGTGTGGCTTACGGGCCCACGTCGCCATTGGGTAGTATTAGGATCTTTTACTCCTTGTCTATACTCTGGGACTCTGATCTCTCTTCTATTCGGGTTAAGTAAATTTTGCTAAATCTAACATTAGGATCTCGTTATCACTTTCACCCGGAGAGCCCCTTATTACTGATGATCGTCTGCTGCACGTGAAGACCCTAAAGATACTCTCCGCTTTTAACCCGAGAACTTGTGTTCATCGCTTTTGCAATTCCCTTTCATCGATAAACTCCTATAGATAACCACGTATACTCGCCATTCATACAATGTTTCCCAGTTGATCTTGTTATTACAAGATACCCCGAAATTCCCTCTGTTGTTCCGAGAATCCTTTGAGCTTACTGCCTTGCTGTTCTTTGTCACCTGAATACCCCTACGGATAATTCTCGCACTTACCGAGTATCCACTCATCCCCAGTTGATTCAAGTATTTCACAAAAGTGTTCAGAATACCATTCGATCTTCCAAAAATCCTCAGGAGCCTATTGCTCTTGAAATTCTTGCTTACTAGCATTATGATTAATCCCATAAGTCTCGAAATCTTATTGGCACCCTTTGTCATTATCTTTTTGAGTACATTGATTCAATATGTTGCGAATGCTCGCAATCCTCAATCAGATCCTAGAATTCATCCTTCCGGCTCAGACATCATTTTTAACATGAGCTGGATCTCGACCAATCAAATCGTCGTCGTTTGTACCCCTAAGGCCATTCAGCTTATCCATCCCTAATCAGAGCATTGCTTCTGATCCCTTGTCTTGGAATTCTTAATTCTTTTGCAAATGAGCTCTGAAGTAGTCAGTTGTTTCTATCATCTGATCTCCTTACATGCTTTTTCTTCTGGTTGAGTACCGATGCTCACACCAGATCCCTTATGGACCATCAGAACCTTGTTGGATTTTATCCGACGACGTCCTTCATATTCAATAACTTTGTGAGTCTTTTCTCGGATACATAATGCCTTTGGTAAATTGTATCCTATGCTTTGTCAACAATGCTCTCCTTTCGAGCTTGTGTTATTTACTCCTGAAGTTTGAGGTATATGTTTCTAAGATGCCCCGATGGATTGAACCTATACCTTCCCTAAAAACCGTATGAACCCGAAGGTTTTCACAAGCCATACTGTCGGGGATATACCCCGCGGTATGACCCGGCCAGACTTGGCGACTCACCAGAGACCTGGCTGGAGCTTGGCGACTCACTGGTGATCCGCCCGAACATGGCGATTCACAGCTAACCCGCCTGGACATTGTGACTCACTGGAGACCCGGCAGGCGGATCAGACGGACGACAAGGCCCAGCAGGCTGGCTTATACTCTGGTGGGCCGGTTTAAGGAGAAAGGGATGACGAATATTTCCTTTACGAGGAAGCAATACCCGGACGTGTATTCAACTTGTAAGAAAAGATAGACTAGTCTTAGTCCTACTAGGACTCCGCATGTAACCCGCCCCTCTAACTTATATAAGGAGGGGCAGGGCACCCCAAAGAGGGACAGACAAGACAAGAAACAATCTCTAGGGCTAAACACCGAGAGCCGGTTCCCGGCGACTCTCCCATGATCATAATGAGACCTAGCCTCAAACAGCATGTAGGGTTGTTACCGGATGATGTTTCCCGGGGCCCGAAGCTGTCTAAATCCTTGTCTTGTGTTGCGTCTCTCGATTCCGCTCAACCCCTCTCAAGCTACCACATAGATGCGTTGGCCTCGCGACTAAGTCCTGACACTAAGGACATCTGTCGTGACAACTCCACGACACATACCCTTCTGGTATTTTACCAGATAATTTTCTACCATACAACTTCATCGAATGCGAGAAGTGAATGAAAGGTTATGCATTGCAGAAGTGGGAGTCGACCTTGAACTTTGTGTTCATGCCCATGGACACGATGTAGATCTTATCATTAAAAGCTTCTCTTAAATTAATTATTCCCTTGGTATAAGTTCATCTTATATCTGTGATCTGGCCTTTTGCAATTGTGGTTCCGACCATGTTCTCCTTTAAATACCATTTCTCGTACAAGTTGAGCACTTGTCTTCTGCAGAGCAATACCCCAGTCCAACCTCTACTTTGATCTACCGTCGAGCATTACACTCTGGTATCTCAAGAATACCACGGAACTACATAACTTCTTATGAGTTCTTCGTCAACTATTATTCTCGCCAATTCCAATTTCCCTCGGGTTCTAAGTTATTAGTCACTCGAGAACACCGTTAAGTGAATCGATTCCGCACTCCGATTCAATAACTCTAAGTAATTTTCGTTGCTTATGATTTAATAACCCTTCAAGTCATTCCTAGCCCGATCGGCTATATCATTATCATGCAACTTTTTAACTGTGCTATCTGGTCCTTCTTTCCGAAGCACGATTTTCGACGATGAGCTAAGCTTACGCCGACTTTCCTCGTCATATCATTTCGCCTTGAACAACAAGATTGATTCCGAGTTTGTGTCGTACCCAGGGTTCCAATAACCTTTCGCTTCATCATTCCTTTGACTTGATGTCATCGCCGAGCGATTGCATCTTCATGGAATCTCTTGACAAATGTGTCGTGATCATCATGAGCATTCTGAGTCCTTCTAGAATATCAATTGAATTCATGATGAGAAAGACCATCCTTTCCCTTGATGATTTGTGTTATCATCGGCCACTTTACTGCCTTCCCTCCAACACAAACTTGTTCGTGTTTTGTGTTAAACCTTGAGATCCTTGCTATCCAGCATTTGTTCCTCTTTACTTTGGAGTATTACCAAATTTTATATCAAGAATGTCGTAAGAATTTCACCACCTCTTTAGAATTCTTGATATAGTAATACATCTTGCTGTCTACATTCAGTTCTTGGTCCCCATGTTGATTTTAACCGAAGTACCCACAAATGAACGGTGATGTGTAAAATTCAAAACTTCCAGTAACCCTATTGCTTGTAAGTTAATGAACGATAGTTCATTCCTTGTGTATTGGTTATCGAATCACCATTCTAACCTTGATCATGCTACCTAAGCCCATATTCGGGTGCACCTTTCAACCAATGTTTAATTGTGTATGTTTTCCTCGAGCATACATCATTAAGTCACTCAATCTAGCTAATGTTATCTCCTTGTTCACGTAGTTGTGGAAATCCATCTTTTGGAGATCTCAATGGATTGTCGCTGAGTCAATCAGTCACCTCCTCACCTCTCCTTGATTTAATGATGAACCCTTGTTCGGAACTCGCTTCCATAGTTCATCTCCCGAGAATCTTCGATGTCGTTTCGACAATTTGTGTTGCACCTTTCTTCTCAGGCATCCTGAGTCTGAGTTATCCTGACACCAATCAGATCTGAATCTCGGTCAAATATGATGGTTGTAACATATTTCCAAGAGTTATAACATTGGTCTATTTATGATCCGATAAGGTGATGTCATGCCTAACCCACCTGGCCGGAGGACCTATTGTTATAAGTTTTCCCTTTTTAGCAAGGTTAGCTATTCTTCCATGAGGAAATTGTAAGACTTACTCTATAATCTGTTCCTGATGGATCCTTTGTGTATCCATAGCCTGATCTTACCTAATGACCATGTCAATGCTATCTCGAAGCATGTCTGTGTTACTCCGATCTTCAATAAAAACATTTGAAGCACAATGCTAAATTTTCGTTATTAATTATTCAAACACCGTTCTTTGGGTAATGTCATGAACTTCCTCTTCCCTAACCTACATGGTTCTCTTCTAACCATTGTCCTTGGGAAGGATATATCCCCTGAAATATGTGTTTAAACACATTTTCCTTTCCATTGTTCTGTTTAATCTGATAATCATATTTTCCTTTCCATTGGTTGGCTTAACGTTTCTGGTGATCATTATGATCTAAGCAGTATTAATTCCCTGCTTGTGCAAACACCTCGGTGTACAACTCTGTCAGTAAGACCCTGTTACTATTGTTGGTGACATTCCGGTAACCACCGATGGACGAGAACTTTGCCTATTGGTCCGCCTCGTTTCAACGAGCAGGAAAATGGTTCTCTTCGTCCCTCGCCCTTGGTACCGACGATGTTGCTGACATATAACTGACAGGCTACCCCTCTGACATGTCTTGCTATCATGACCGTGTAAGATGCCAACGGCCTTCCTACTTTTAACAACATGGTGGGCCCATAACCCACAGTTCCACAGGATCGAAACCTAACTCTCCTATACTCCCTGTTTCCAAACTTATTCCTCGCGCTTGGCTTCGTATTTAATTCATGGGCCACCTTCCTAGTGCTCTATTCTGGTATCAGACGCAATGCTTACTCTCTCTACTCTGAACCCCTTTCTCATTCTGGTTCAGACTTCGAGCAACTATCTATCCGCTTGGAACCTCTTATTTTACCTTCGTACCTTACTCTCGATGTATTTTATATGTTCAACTCGAGAGAATGCTCATTCATGGGATAACCCCAGATTGTTTCCCTCAAAAGCATTCTGTCGTAGCTGAGCTGCCCCTTATCCTTTCGTAACTACGATGGAGTTCCCGAAGAAAGGACGACAACTTTATCATGATGCATTGGAATAAAGAATTGAAGACATCAACGAAAGGGATTAACTTCTTCGAGAAGATCCGTTAGAATATCGTAACCAGAACTTTCCCCCTTACTCCCCTCTTAAATCTCGGGACGAGATTTCTTGTAGTGGAGGAGAATTCTGACGCCCGTATAATTAAGCTACAGCAACCCTCTGCTAATGATGACACGTCACTTCGATTACTGTTGCTAATCTCGCGTTGATTCGAAACCGATTCAAATTAAAATTTAAAACAAAGGCTAACAACAAAAAATTTCAAATATTAAAACTAAATTGTTTAGGTTGTGCCAAATAATGCATAGGTACTTATGATGAAGAAACCACATTTTTATAAAAGATTTAAATGCACTTAAGTAATTAAAACAATAGGTAAAACAATTAAATAAATACCTTTTTGATTTCATAAAATACTAAACTATTTTGTTCAGGGGTAAAACTTTTTGTGGCAGTAGTTGGAATTGTAACTCTATTTTAGTTGGGGTTTTCTTATGGTAAAACTATAAATTATTAAGAAATAAAAGAAAATAGAAAAGAACAAGTAAAAAATAAAACATAATAAATAAAAGGCCAAAAGGCCCCCCTCCCACCGGGCCTCGGCCCAGCCACATGCCAGGCCGGCCCATCCCCACTTCCTTAACCCCCTGGTGCCGAAACCCTAGGCACCGACACCCCCACTCCCCCCACTCTCCCTCCTCCCGATCCCCTCCTGGATCGGGATCGAACCCCCGACGCCCTCCGCCTCGCTCCCTCGTCTCTCTCCCTGCCCGATCTGGATCGGGGCAGCCCCCGCCGATCCCATCTCCCCGCCGGACGCCGTCGTCGCGCTTCCCCCGGACGTCGTCGTCACCACCACCCCGACGTCGCCGTCATCCCGCCACCTCGCCCGAAGTCACCCTATTCCCCTGGACCTCGCCGCCCCATCGCCGGATCGCCCCTCGTCGCCGGACGTCCCCATCCTCCTCCCCGCGCCCCGCTGCCCTGTCCCTACGGCCCCGCGGTGAGGCCCCCGGCCTCTCTTCCTCTTCCCTTCCCTTCCCCGTTCGGTCACCGCGGCCACTGCCGCCGCTCGTGCGCCCGACGACACGCTCCCCGCGCCGCGTCCCGCGGTCGCCACGCCCCGACCGCGACCGATGCACGCACGCCCCGCCTCCGCGCACCGTTGGCCGACCCCGCTCCGCCGCGGCACCCACCTGCGCCCAGCCGCGCGTGCCCGCTCCCGCCGCCGCAACCGCGGCTACGCCACTCCGGCCGGCCGTGCCTCCGCCGTGGCTCAAAGCCACCGGCGCTCAAATCGCCGGCCTAATAGGCCATTAGTGCTAATTGCGCTACCAACCACCCTGATGAGCCACTAACACGTGGGGCCAACCCCCTGGAACGATTTAAAAAAAGGAACTAAAAATAATAATAAATAAAAATAAAAATATTAATTAATTAATTTTTTAACTAAATAATTAACTTAATTAATCATGTTTAAATTAACTAATTAAGATTAATTAACCTAATAACTAGTTAACCTAATTAACCACTGTTAATTAGCTAAACAGTCCCTGACAGGTGGGACCCACCTGTCAGGTTGACCGGGTCAACGGTCAACGTTGACTGCCGACGTCATGCTGACATCATACTGATGTCATAATTACCTTTTCTAATTAAATTAATTTTGTTAATTCTAGAAAAAGATAAAATCCTTTTTTAAATTAATATAAAATAAACCGTAGCTCGGATGAAAATACTTTGTACATGAAAGTTGCTCAGAACGACGAGACGAATCCAGCTCCGCAGCCCGTTCGTCCACCACGCGTCCCTAGCATAGTGAACCTGTAACATTTCACCTCCGGTTCATCTATCCGAAAACGCGAAACACCGGGAATACCTTCCCGGATGTTTCCCCCCTTCGTCGGTATCACCTACTACCGCGTTAGGGCACACCTAGCACCGCGTATTCTCATGTTACGCTTTGTGTTGCTTTGATTGCTCTATTATTTATTGTGTTCCCCCTCCGTTACTTCTTTCCGGTAGACCCCGAGACTACCGGCGACCCCCCGTTCGACTACGGAGTTGACGACCCCTCCTACTTGCCAGAGCAACCAGGCAAGCCCCCCCCCCTTGATCACCAGATATCGCCTATTCTTCTCTCTACTGCTTGCATTAGAATAGTGTAGCATGTTACTGCTTTCGTTAATCCTATTCTGCTGCATAGTCTGTCATTGTTGCTACAGTTGTTACCCTTACCTGCCATCCTACTGGTTAGTATAGGATGCTAGTGTTCCATCAGTGGCCCTACACTCTTGTCCGTCTGCCATGCTATACTACTGGGCCGTGATCACTTCGGGAGGTGATCACGGTTATATACTATATACTTTATATACATGACACATGTGGTGACTAAAGTCGGGTCGGCTCGTTGAGTACCCACAAGTGATTCTGATGAGGGGGCTGAAAGGACAGGTGGCTCCATCCTGGTAGAGGTGGGCCTGGGTTCCTGACGGCCCCCGACTGTTACTTTGTGGCGGAGCGACAGGGCAGGTTGAGACCACCTAGGAGAGAGGTGGGCCTGGCCCTGGTCGGCGTTCGCGGATACTTAACATGCTTAACGAGATCTTGGTATTTGATCTAAGTCTGTCCATTTGGTCTATACGCACTAACCAACTACGCGGGAACAGCTATGGGCACTCGACGTCGTGGTATCAGCCGAAGCTCTTCTTGACGTCAGCGACGGAGCGGCGCGCGCCGGATTGGACTGGAACGCCTGCTAGGCTAGGTCTGCTTCCGGCTGCGTACGCAACGTGCAGGTGTGCAATGGGCGATGGGCCCAGACCCCTGCGCGCATAGGAGTTAGACCGGCGTGTTGACCTCTCTGTTGAGCCTAGGTGGGGCTGCGACGTGTTGATCTTACGAGGCCGGGCATGACCCAGGAAAGTGTGTCCGGCCAAATGGGATCGAGCGTGTTGGGTTATGTGGTGCACCCCTGCAGGGAAGTTTATCTATTCGAATAGCCGTGTCCCTCGGTAAAAGGACGACCCGGAGTTGTACCTCGACCTTATGACAACTAGAACTGGATACTTAATAAAACACACCCTTCCAAGTGCCAGATACAACCCGGTGATCGCTCTCTAACAGGGCGACGAGGAGGGGATCGCCGGGTAGGATTATGCTATGCGATGCTACTTGGAGGACTTCAATCTACTCTCTTCTACATGCTGCAAGATGGAGGCTGCCAGAAGCGTAGTCTTCGACAGGATTAGCTATCCCCCTCTTATTCCGGCATTCTGAAGTTCAGTCCACTGATATGGCCCTTTACACATATACCCATGCATATGTAGTGTAGCTCCTTGCTTGCGAGTACTTTGGATGAGTACTCACGGTTGCTTCTCTCCCTCTTTTCCCCCTTTCCTTTCTACCTGGTTGTCGCAACCAGATATTGGAGTCCAGGAGCTAGACGCCACCGTCGACGACAACTCCTACGACACTGGAGGTGCCTACTACTACGTGCAGCCCGCTGACGACGACCAGGAGTAGTTAGGAGGATCCCAGGTAGGAGGCCTGCGCCTCTTTCGATCTGTATCCCAGTTTGTGCTAGCCTTCTTAAGGCAAACTTGTTTCACTTATGTCTGTACTCAGATATTGTTGCTTCCACTGACTCGTCTATGATCGAGCACTTGTATTCGAGCCCTCGAGGCCCCTGGCTTGTATTATGATGCTTGTATGACTTATTTATGTTTTAGAGTTGTGTTGTGATATCTTCCCGTGAGTCCTTGATCTTGATCGTACACATTTGCGTGCATGATTAGTGTACGGTCAAATCGGGGGCGTCACAGTAGGAAATTTTTATGATTACTACGTTCCCCAACAGTGGCATCCGAGCCAGGTTTATGCGTAGATGTTATATGCACGAGTAGAACACAAGTGAGTTGTGGGCGATAATAGTCATACTGCTTACCAGCATGTCATACTTTGATTCGGCGGTATTGTTGGATGAAGCGACCTGGACCGACATTATGCGTACGATTACGCGAGACTGGTTCTACCGACGTGCTTCGCACACAGGTGGCTGGCGGGTGTCAGTTTCTCCAACTTTAGTTGAATCGAGTGTGGCTACGCCCGGTCCTTGTTGAAGGTTAAAACAACACATACTTGACGAAAAATCGTTGTGGTTTTGATGCGTAGGTAAGAACGGTTCTTGCTCAGCCCGTAGCAGCCACGTAAAACTTGCAACAACAAAGTAGACGACGTCTAACTTGTTTTTGCAGGGCATGTTGTGATGTGATATGGTCAAGACATGATGCTAAATTTTATTGTATGAGATGATCATGTTTTGTAACGAAGTTATCGGCAACTGGCTGGAGCCATATGGTTGTCGCTTTATTGTATGAAATGCAATCGCCATGTAATTGCTTTACTTTATCACTAAGCGGTAGCGATAGTCGTAGAAGCAATAGTTGGCGAGACGACAACGATGCTACGATGGAGATCAAGGTGTCGCGCCGGTGACGATGGTGATCATGATGGTGCTTTGGAGATGGAGATCAGAGGCACAAGATGATGATGGCCATATCATATCACTTATAATGATTGCATGTGATGTTTATCCTTTATGCATCTTATTTTGCTTAGTTCGGCGGTAGCATTATAAGATGATCTCTCACTAAATTTCAAGGTACAAGTGTTCTCCCTGAGTATGCACCGTTGCGAAAGTTCGTCGTGCCGAGACACCACGTGATGATCGGGTGTGATAAGCTCTACGTTCACATACAACGGGTGCAAGCCAGTTTTGCACACGCAGAATACTCGGGTTAAACTTGACGAGCCTAGCATATTCAGATATGGCCTCGGAACACTGAGACCGAAAGGTCGAGCGTGAATCATATAGTAGATATGATCAACATAGTGATGTCCACCATTGAAAACTACTCCATCTCACGTGATCATCGGACATGGTTTAGTTGATTTGGATCACATGATCACTTAGATGATTAGAGGGATGTCTATCGATGTGGGAGTTCTTAAGTAATTTGATTAATTAAACTTTAATTTATCATGAACTTAGTACCTGATAGTATTTTGCATGTCTATGTTGTTGTACATAGATGGCCCGTGCTATTGTTTCGTTGAATTTTAATGCGTTCCCAGAGAAAGCTAAGTTGAAAGATGATGGTAGCAACTACACGGACTGGGTCCGTAACTTGAGGATTATCCTCATTGCTGCACAGAAGAATTACGTCCTGGAAGCACCTCTAGGTGCCAAACCCGCTGCAGGAGCAACGCCAGATGTTATGAACGTCTGGCAAAGCAAAGCTGATGACTACTCGATAGTTCAGTGTGCCATGCTTTACGGCTTAGAACCGGGACTTCAACGTCGTTTTGAACGTCATGGAGCATATGAGATGTTCCAGGAGTTGAAGTTAATATTTCAAGCAAATGTCCGGATTGAGAGATATGAAGTCTCCAATAAGTTCTACAGCTGCAAGATGGAGGAGAATAATTCTGTCAGTGAGCATATACTCAAAATGCCTGGGTATAACAATCACTTGATTCAACTAGGAGTTAATCTTCCTGATGATAGTGTCATTGACAGAATTCTTCAATCACTGCCACCAAGCTACAAGAGCTTCGTGATGAACTATAACATGCAAGGGATGGATAACACAATTCCTGAGCTCTTCTCAATGCTAAAGGCTGTGGAGGTAGAAATCAAGAAGGAGCATCAAGTGTTGATGGTCAACAAGACCACCAGTTTCAAGAAAAAGGGTAAAGGAAAGAAGGGGAACTTCAAGAAGAACGACAAGCAAGTTGCTGCTCAAGTGAAGAAGCCCAAGTCTGGACCTAAGCCTGAGACTGAGTGCTTCTACTGCAAAGGGATTGGTCATTGGAAGCGGAACTGCCCCAAGTATTTGGCGGATAAGAAGGATGACAAGGTGAACAAAGGTATATGCGATATACATGTTATTGATGTGTACCTTACTAATGCTCGAAGTAGCACCTGGGTATTTGATACTGGTTCTGTTGCTAATATTTGCAACTCGAAACAGGGACTGTGGATTAAGCGATGATTGGCTAAGGACGAGGTGACGATGCGCATGGGAAATGGTTCCAAAGTCGATGTGATCGCGGTCGGCACGCTACCTCTACATCTACCTTCGGGATTAGTTTTAGACCTGAATAATTGTTATTTGGTGCCAGTGTTAAGCATGAACATTATATCTGGATCTTGTTTGATGCGAGACGGTTATTCATTTAAATCAGAGAATAATGGTTGTTCTATTTATATGAGTAATATCTTTTATGGTCATGCACCCTTGAAGAGTGGTCTATTTTTTTTGAATCTCGATAGTAGTGACACACATATTCATAATATTGAAGCCAAAAGATGCAGAGTTGATAATGATAGTGCAACTTATTTGTGGCACTGCCGTTTGGGTCATATTGGTGTAAAGCGCATGAAGAAACTCCATTCTGATGGACTTTTGGAATCACTTGATTATGAATCACTTGGTACTTGCGAACCATGCCTCATGGGCAAGATGACTAAAACTCCGTTCTCCGGAACAATGGAGCGAGCAACAGATTTGTTGAAAATCATACATACTGATGTACGTGGTCCGATGAATGTTGAGGCTCGCGGCGGGTATCGTTATTTTCTCACCTTCACAAATGATTTGAGCAGATATGGGTATATCTACTTGATGAAACATAAGTCTGAAACATTTGAAAAGTTCAAAGAATTTCAGAGTGAAGTGGAAAATCATCGTCACAAGAAAATAAAGTTTCTACGATCTGATCGTGGAGGAGAATATTTGAGTTATGAGTTTGGTCTTCATTTATAACAATGTGGAATAGTTTCGCAACTCATGCCACCCGGAACACCACAGCGTAATGGTGTGTCCGAATGTCGTAATCGTACTTTACTAGATATGGTGCGACCTATGATGTCTCTTACCGATTTACCGCTATCGTTTTGGGGTTATGCTTTAGAGACGACTACATTCACGTTAAATAGGGCACCATCTAAATCCATTGAGACAACACCTTATGAACTGTGGTTTGGCAAGAAACCAAAGTTGTCGTTTCTTAAAGTTTGGGGCCGTGATGCTTATGTGAAAAAGCTTCAACCTGATAAGCTCGAACCCAAATCGGAGAAATGTGTCTTCATAGGATACCCAAAGGAGACTATTGGGTACACCTTCTATCACAGATCTGAAGTCAAGACATTCGTTGCTAAGAATGGATCCTTTCTAGAGAAGGAGTTTCTCTCGAAAGAAGTGAGTGGGAGGAAAGTAGAACTTGATGAGGTAACTGTACCTGCTCCCTTATTGGAAAGTAGTTCATCACAGAATCTGTTCCTGTGACTCCTACACCAATTAGTGAGGAAGCTAATGATGATGATCATGTAACTTCAGATCAAGTTACTACCGAACCTCGTAGGTCAACCAGAGTAAGATCCACACCAGAGTGGTACGGTAATCCTGTTCTCGAGGTCATGTTACTTGACCATGACGAACCTACGGGCTATGAGGAAGCGATGATGAGCCCAGATTCCGCGAAATGGCTTGAGGCCATGAAATCTGAGATGGGATCCATGTATGAGTACAAAGTGTGGACTTTCGTTGACTTGCCCGATGATCGGCAAGCCATCGAGAATAAATGGATTTTCAAGAAGAAGATTGACGCTGACGGTAATGTTACTGTCTACAAAGCTCGACTTGTTGCGAAAGGTTTTCGACAAGTTCAAGGAGTTGACTATGATGAGACCTTCTCACCCGTAGCGATGCTTAAGTCCGTCAGAATCATGTTAGCAATTGCTGCATTTTATGATTATGAAATTTGGAAAATGGATGTAAAGACTGCATTCCTGAATGGATTTCTGGAAGAAGAGTTGTATATGATGCAACCTGAAGGTTTTATGGATCCAAATGATGCTAACAAAGTGTGCAAGCTCCAGCGATCCATTTATGTACTGGTGTAAGCATCTCGGAGTTGGAATAAACGTTTTGATAGTGTGATCAAAGCATATGGTTTTATACAGACTTTTGGAGAATCCTGTATTTACAAGAAAGTGAGTGAGAGCTCTGTAGCATTCCTAATATTATATGTGGATGACATATTGTTGATTGGAAATAATATAGAATTTCTGGATAGCATAAAAGGATACATGAACAAGAGTTTTTCAATGAAAGACCTCGGTGAAGCTGCTTATATATTGGGCATCAAGATCTATAGAGATAGATTGAGACGCTTAATTGGCCTTTCACAAAGCACATACCTTGATAAAGTTTTGAAGAAGTTCAAAATGGATTAAGCAAAGAAAGGGTTCTTGCCTGTGTTACAAGGTGTGAAATTGAGTCAGACTCAATGCCCGACCACTGCAGAATATAGAGAGAAAATGAAAGGTGTTTCCTATGCTTCAGCCATAGGCTCTATCATGTATGCAATGCTGTGTACCAGACCTGATGTGTGCCTTGCTATTAGTTTAGCAGGGAGGTACCAAAGTAATACAGGAGTGGATCACTGGACAGCGGTCAAGAACATCTTGAAATACTTGAAAAGGACTAAGGATATGTTTCTCATTTATGGTGGTGACAAAGAGCTCGTCGTAAATGGTTACGTCGATGCAAGCTTTGACACTGATCCGGATGAGTCCAAGTCACAAACCGGATACATGTTTATATTGAATGGTTCCTACCCCTTGAGCACTGCGTTGGTTTTCCCTTGAAGAGGAAAGGGTGATGCAGCAAAGTACCGTAAGTATTTCCCTCAGTTTTTGAGAACCAAGGTATGAATCCAGTAGGAGGCCACGCACAAGTCCCTCGCACCTACACAAACAAATAAATCCTCGCAACCAACGCAATAAAGGGGTTGTCAATCCCTTCACGATCACTTACGAGAGTGAGATCTGATAGATATGATAAGATAATATTTTTGGTATTTTTATGATAAATATGCAAAGTAAAATAAAAGCAAAATAAAAGGCAATGGAAATAGCTTGTTGTTGGAAGATTAATATGATGGAAAATAGACCCGGGGGCCATAGGTTTCACTAGTGGCTTCTCTCATGAGCATAAGTATTACGGTGGGTGAACAAATTACTGTTGAGCAATTGACAGAATTGAGGATAGTTATGAGAATATCTAGGTATGATCATGTATATAGGCATCACGTCCGAGACAAGTAGACCGACTCCTGCCTGCATCTACTACTATTACTCCACACATCGACCGCTATCCAACATGCATCTAGAGTATTAAGTTCATAAGAACAGAGTAACGCTTTAAGCAAGATGACATGATGTAGAGGGATAAACTCATGCAATATGATATAAACCCCATCTTGTTATCCTCGATGGCAACAATACAATACGTGCCTTGCTGCCCCTACTGTCACTGGGAAAGGACACCGCAAGATTGAACCCAAAGCTAAGCACTTCTCCCATTGCAAGAAAGATCAATCTAGTAGGCCAAACCAAACTGATAATTCGAAGAGACTTGCAAAGATAACCAATCATACATAAAAGAATTTAGAGAAGATTCAAATATTGTTCATAGATAAACTTGATCATAAACCCACAATTCATCGGTCTCAACGAACACACCGCAAAAGAAGATTACATCGAATAGATCTCCACAAGAGAGGGGGAGAACATTGTATTGAGATCCGAAAAGAGAGAAGAGGCCATCTAGCTAATAACTATGGACCCGAAGGTCTGAGGTAAACTACTCACACATCATCGGAGAGGCTACGGTGTTGATGTAGAAGCCTTCCGTGATCGATGCCCCCTCCGACGGAGCTTCGGAAAAGGCCCCAAGATGGGATCTCACGGGTACAGAAGGTTGCGGCGGTGGAATTAGGTTTTTGGCTCCGTATCTGGTAGTTTGGGGGTACGTCACTACAGGAATCAGCTATTTTGCCGTCTGCCATGGCGGACGGCAAAGGCATGAACGGCGGACGGCAAAGGCCTTTGTCGTCAGCCGCGGACGGCAAAAGGCTCCGGCAAAGTAGGCTACGGTAAACAGCTACTTTGCCGTCTGCTTCCGGGCGGCTGACGGCAAAGGCTCTTTGCCGTCTACCGCGGACGGCAAAGAGAGCGGACGGCAATAATTGCGCTGTCAGTCCGTTAAGTGTCTAACGGCAGGCCTTTGCCGTCCGCGGCAGACGGCAAACTTTCTAGTGTCTTTGCCGTCCGCCTTATGATGTCATCTACACGTCACTACATGGCAGGCCTTTGCCGTCCGCCGCTGACGGCAAAATTGTTTACTCTTTGCCGTCTGCCACTGTAGGCAAACTGACCAAATGGGTCAGCTCCCAGAAAGCACAGTTGGCTGCCACGTGGCTTCTTTGTCGTCCGCGGTAGACGGCAAAGAGCCCGTTGCCGTCGGTGGCAGACGACAAAGAGCCTGCATATTGGCTCTTTTTTCTGTTTTTTATTAAATCCAACAATTTTCACAGCAAATATATATGACATATATAGATATATTTCACAGGCATTCATATCACATATATCCAGCACATAAGTTCCATACATTGATACATAAGCAAGTTCAATCCATACATATTACATAAGCAACTTCCATCCATACATATTACATAAGAAAGTTCCATCCATCAATTCGTACATAAACAAGTTCCATCCATACATAAACAAGAAGACTAGAACAAGAAGAGTAGCTTCCATGAAGTGAATGAAATCTGCAAAATGGCAAAATAAGAAAGTTAGAAATAGGTGACTAGAACAAGAAGAGTAGAACAAGAAGAAGACTAGAACAAGAAGAGTAGAACAAGAAGAAGACTAGAACAAGAAGAGTATGTCATTTATGAGCTAACTTACGTGAAATGGATCATATATGAGCTAACTAAGTTGAAATGGGTCGTTTATGAGCTAGCTAAGGTGAAATGGATCATTTATGAGCTAACTTAGTTGAAATGGGTCGTTTATGAGCTAACTAAGGTCAAATGGATCGTTTTTGAGGTAACTAAGGTGAAATGGATCGTTTTTTAGCTAACTTAGGTGAAATGGATCATTTATGAGCTAACTTAGTTGAAATGGATCGTTTTTTAGCTAACTTAGGTGAAATGGATCATTTATGAGCTAATTTAGTTGAAATGGATCTTTTTGAGCTAACTTAGGTGAAATGGATCATTTAAGAGCTAATTTAGGTGAAATGGATCGTTTTTTAGCTAACTTGGTGAAATGGATCGTTTATGAGCTAAATTAGTTGAAATGGATCGTTTATGAGATAACCTAGGTAAGATGGGTCATTTTGGAGTTAACCTAGGTGAAATGGGTCATTTTAAAGCTAACGTAGGTAAAATGGATCATTTAGGAGCTAATCTAGGTAAAATGGGTCATTTTTGAGCTAACTTGGATGAACTGGATCATTTATAAGCTAACCAAGGTAAAATGGGTCATTTTAGAGCTAACTTAGGTAAAATGGATCGTTTATGAGCTAACTAAGCTAATTATGCAATTTTTGACATAAGTAAGCTAAGTACAGATCGTTTTAGAGCTAACTTAGGTAAAATGGATGGTTTTGGAGGTCAGTAAGCTTATTAAGTCATTTTGGAGGAGAAGAAGCTAAGTCTAGGTCATTATGGTAAGCATTGGAGGAAATAAAGCTAAGTCTAGGTCTTTATGCATGTGTTAAGCAAAACACTAGATAAACTTACCATGATCCAGGAGGTGTAGGAGCGGGCTGGCTCGTGTCGGTAGCTGGAGAAGGATCGTGCGATGCTTGTCTGGAGTTACGCTGCACCAAAGATCATTTCCAATGTCTTGTTAGCATGATGACACTCAAATGTTAAGACTAGCAAGTAATGTCCATTCAAATTAAACTCACCGTGGTCCCAGGAGCAATCACTGGCATCGGCGGAGCGGTCTGACCGGTCTTCTCGCACACAGACTGCACATTTGGTTTTGACGACTCAGTCATACTAGTTAGTAATGAGACAAACACTACATGAATGTTTTGGCTAATCTGCAGAAGAAACTTACCACAAGGAGCTCGTACATGGCCCTTGCCTGCATGTCATTCCGTGCCCTCTCCTCCTCCATCATCTTTGTCGTCCTCTCCTCCAACTCCCGCTGCCTCTCCGCCGCCTCCGCCAGAAGTTTCTCCGTTCTATCTCTCTCACTCTGTATAGCAGCCTGCAACACCACTCACATGACCATTTGTAATCATTGATGGAAGCGCACACAATGTAATGGAGAAAGATAGCTGAGTACGTATCACTAACCTTGATGGCGAGTTGCACTGGCCGTTCACGAGGCCTTATCTCAGGAGCGGAGCTCGACTGGCGCGCCTTGATCTCCGGGAGAGTGCTAGGACAACGGATAAGTCCATCTCCAATGGCTATGGAGCCATGGGACCTCCCGCCACCAGATATCATCACCAGCTCTGGATCAATGGGACCCTGGCTCGGGTTAAAGTCCTCCCCTTTCCTCGCCTTCCCCTCATCTCTATATCTCACGAGCTTGTTGTGGGAGGAGATGTTGGTGAAGTTGTTTGCATCATCGAGGTCAGACTGAGAGAAAGCCTTGACTTTCTTGAAAGAGGCAGTGTGGGCCATGGCATACAGGTCGTACACCTCTGGCACCTTATCCACCTTATTGTGGCGTGCCTGAAAGAGAGAAACAATGTAAATTAGTAATTAAAGGGCTCAAGCTAGCATGATGAATGAATTGCATGAATCATGAAGCAAACCACATACCCAGTTCCGCCCGAACTGATATAAGTTGGAGCTGCCTTGATGGTGTGGCACACCTTCCATTTGGGCACGTTTGTCCTTGGCCTCGTTGTGGAGGGCTAGCCATTCTTTTGAGCACCACTCATTGACCAACACCTCCCAACAATCCATCCGATCCGCACACCATCTCGGAGGCGCCTAAGTTAGCAAATAGAAACTTGAGCGCTACGGCTAAGAATTACTAAATGAAGGAACTTAAGTAGAAGGCCTTAAGAATTACCTTCATGTACTGCTCCTTACTCAGGAACTTATCGCGGCACGCCGGCTTGGTCTTCTTGATACCACGCAAGGCGTAGTAGTCTCGAACAGCCTGCACCCGAGCCTCGTGCCGTAAGTTCTGTAGTAGGCGCTTGCAGACGTTCTCGATAACATGTGCCGCGTCCTCCTCGTATCCCTCCTCACACCTGTAGAATGTCTGCAATCAAATGAGACAATATTGATTAGTACAATTAATAACTAGCTAGTTGAAGATTTTTAAATGTGTAAAGGAGAAATTACCCAGAACTTTCTGATCACCATGTCTGCCCTCGTGTCGCACAAGACACCGTCGATAATCTCATCCGGCGGGGCCGGGGCAGCCAAGTAGTGCTCCCAGCTCAATCCAAGCTCTGGAAGCCGACCCTCACCAGGCAACGTGACAAACCCCGGGAAGTTTTGCCGGCAAAGAACTCCAAGGACGGAGTTGGGCCGGCGGACACTATGATGGTGGTCCCAACCCCTGCAGCATGACAAGGCCAACGCATTAGTTATTTGAAGAAACGTGAATGCAGAAGGTACAAAAATATTAAATGCACTTACGTACCTCTCCCCATCAGGGAAAATCAACCACCTCTGCTCGCGGGTCGCCGGCACGGACGGGAGCCGTGTAGCACCACGCTGGTAGACGGTGCCCCCCTCCTCCTCAATATCAGTCGGCTCCCCGCCATCATCAGCATGGCCACTCGGCTCCTCGGGCTGATCCGGCCAGGTACCCCATCCGGACGTGTGCTCCTCTGGGGTCTCGTGGGCCGAAGGCCAGTCGACCCGAGGCTCGTGGGCCCAAGACCCGTGGACCGGGCCGGAGTCCGTGTAGCCTCCTCCTCGGACGAGTCCACCCTAGCAGTCACGTGCTCGGGTGAAACAGCTGGGGGTGGCGGCGAGGAAGGCGCCGTAGCAGTCACCCTACCTCCTCTCCCGCGACCACGTGCCCCACCTCCTCTCTTCCTACCTCGTCCCCTGCTGGGCACCGCGGTCGACGAAGAAGGGCCCGGCGGTGTGGCCATACTGTCCAGCAACGCTCGGCGGAGAGGTGCATCTGGAATGGAAGACCTCAGACCACGCGCCGACGAAGAAGGGGCCTTGGCGCGCTCCCGACCAGCGCCCACCATCTTTCAACACCTGCCATGACAAACAGTAAACGAAATTAGTACAACATAAAAAAAGACCGACATGAATAATAATATGTGTATCACTTAAGTGTATCATCATCAAGTACAACATAAAAAATTTAATACCTGACACTACTAATAATCTCGATCAGTATCATCAATAAATGCATAATCATCATCATCACTATAATCAATGACGGGCTCATAGGGTTCAGTGGCATCAACATGTGGAAGGCCACCTTGACGTAATCGGTCAAGCAATGACAGGTCATCCGCAGCAGTAACCTCTTCTTGTTCCGGCTCTTCTTGTTCCTCCTCTGGGGTGATGTCGGATTCACTGTCGCTGTCTACTTCAATGTTTTGGGGTGAAGTATAGCGGTTCTTGAAACGCTTTTTGGAAAGACGTGTCTCTTGGAAGAATTCTCCTTCATATGTGTCTGGGTTAATGTGAGGTTCATAATCCTCTTCCTTTGGGGGAGATAGTCTAGCACGTGGCGGCACTTCATAAACGACATCCCAACCTTTCAGATTTGGATTAGTTTGGCAGGCCCACGGTAGATAGAATACTTGGGTCGCCTGTTGAGCCGTAATATAGACATCAGGAACATCTAAATGGGTGCTTTGGTTGATTTCAACTAGCCCTATATGTTCATGAGTCCTTCTAGTCTCCTTCGGCTGAAACCAATAACATTTGAAGACTACGACATTCGGTGGGTTTTCACCATAGAATAGAAGTTCATAAATTGCTTCAACTCTCCCATAATACTCGGTACCTCCTTCGCCGATAGCAGATACACAACAATTTGTAGACTTTCGGTCGGCCATAGATAGCTCTTTGCCATAGGTACGAAAGCGATACCCGTTGATGTCGTATTTGTCAAATGAACGGACCTTATAGTCAAAACCATTAGCGACTTGTCTCAATTCGGCGTCCATAGACTCTGAATTAGCCTACAAGTTTAATATGAAAGGATTGTTGCATTACGCACAAATTAGCGAATGAAATGAAATTGTCTAATAGAAATTACCGTTTGTTTGAACCAAGAGATGAAACCGGGATAGCCGCCTCCTTGCTTTGCGAGAAGCTCATACTCTTCGACAGAATCCTTTTGGATCACCGCTCCATACGAGAATAAGGCGACGTATCGACTGTATGAAATATCCAGGAATAAGAGCAGTTCAAAGGAAATAGAAGTTGCGAAACAATGTACCGAGAACTTACTCGATGTACGGCCGCACTTCTATCAGGTTGTTGAAGATATACAACGAAATGGTCCGCCATTGTTCGTTATCCAAAGATACTGGATTTGAAACACTGGCTGGTGCGAGATTCCCTTTGAATAGGCTGAGGTTGGATCCACCCTTTTTAGGGTCGTCAGCATTGTACCGAGGCTTCGGATTATGCAAATGACGATTTTTGGCTTCGTAGTGTGCTGTCACGAAGTTTGCCGCCTCCTCAGTGATGAATGCCTCAGCCATCGATGCTTCAATTCTACGTTTATTTTTACATTTTTGTCGAAGCGTCTTCTGCATCCTCTCAGTTGGGTAGCACCAACGATTTTGCACGGGCCCCCCCAATCTTGCCTCGGTCGGGAGATGCAAAATCAAATGTTGCATTGGATTAAAGAAGCCCGGTGGAAAGATCTTCTCTAACTTGCAGATCAACTCCGGCGCCAACTCTTCCATTTCTTCTAGCACGCCAGGCGATAGTTCTTTCGCACAAAGAACACGGAAGAAATAGCTGAGTTCTGCCAGTACTAGCCATTCATCCTCAGGGATGAAGCCACGCAACATCACCGGCATTACCCGCTCAATCCATATGTGCCAATCATGACTCTTGAGACCAAATATCTTCAATTTATCAAGACTGGCTCCCCTCTTTAGATTCGCTGCATACCCATCGGGGAACATCAACTGCATTTTCACCCACAAGATAATTTCCCTCATAGCTGGCCTTCCAAGATTGAACCATGCCTTTGGCTTCGTCCAGTTCTGCTTTCCTTTCGGTTCTTTCATGTTTTGTAACGGCCTATCACATAGCGCCTCCAGATCGACTCTAGCCTTAGTATTATCCTTTGACTTCCCATCTATGCCGAACAATGTACCAAAAAGTGCCTCGGCGATATTCTTCTCAGTGTGCATCACGTCGATGTTGTGTGGGCAAAGGAGGTCTTTGAAGTAAGGCAGATCCCATAAGCATGTTTTGTGAGTCCAGGCGTGCTTAGAATTATACCCCTTGAAGTACCCTGGACGCTCTGGATCTGGCTCGAGAGCGTTTAACTGATCCAGGGTCTGTTGGCCTGTCAATGCAGGTGGTGCAGAGTTTTTGACAACTCTACCTCTGATGAAGTTCTTCTTGTCTTTCCTGAACTTATGGCGAGGATTCAGGAACTGTCTATGCATGTCGAAGCAAGAAAACTTGCGACCGGCCTGAAGCCAACGAAACTCAAGAGCTCCCTTGCATGTGGGGCACGGGAACCTTCCATGCACACACCAGCCAACGAATAGCGCATACGCCGGCAAGTCATGCGTCGAGTACATGTACCAGACACGCATTATGAAGTTCCGTTTGCTATAGGCGTCGTATGTCTTGAACCCATTATCCCAGGCTTCTTGCAATTCGTCCTTAAGCGGCTGCATGTACACATTCATATTTTTCCCCGGATAGTTGGGCCCTGGAATTATCAACGTCAGGAAAATGTTCTTTCTTTGCATAATCTGTCCGGGGGGGAGATTGAGTGGAAAGACAAATACGGGCCAACAACTGTATTGGGCTGCCGTCATACCAAACACACTGAACCCATCCGTGCTGATGCCGACTCGAGGATGCCTCGGATCTGCCGCTTTGTCAGCATGTAATTCATCAAACTTTTTCCACGCAACACCATCCGATGTGTGTACAATCATCAGATTCCCATCTGCATCTAGTTCGGTTCTTTTGCCCGTTTTGTGCCATGTCATCTGTCTGGCCGTCTCTTCGACCATGAAAAGACGTTGAAGTCTTGGTACGATTGGCATATACCGAAGAACACTAACGGGGATTTTGGTCTGTGTCTTCTCACCCATACCGTTGTCTACCACAACATACCTGGAAGACTTGCAAATGGGACAATAGTTCAAGTCCGCATAGTCAAGCCTAAACAAGACACATCCTTTCTCACAGGCATGTATCTTATCATAGGGCATCTTCAGTGCACGGAGGATTTTGTCCGACTGGTACAGGTTTGCAGGCATTACATGGCCTTTGGGTAGAAAGCGTCCAAATACTGTCATCATTGCATCGTAGCATTCTCTGCCCAAGTTGAACTGAGCCTTCAGAGCCATTACTTGTGAGATGGCATCCAACTGACAAAGCTCAGTGTGCTCATGGAGCGGACGTTTTGAAGACTCCAACATTTCATTGAAGGCCTTTGCAGATTCCTCCATCTCCTCGTCCGAATCCCGAGCATCATCGAAGTCTTGCACCATGTTTTCCATCCCGGTACCATGCTCGTCGGTGCGACGACGATCCACCTCAGCTCGGTCACGTTGGGCAGACTCACCATGAAATGTCCACACCGTATAATCGGGCGTAAAACCACTCTTCTGCAGGTGTTTGCCCATTTCAGCCTCTGTCCTCTTTTCCCAATTGCCGCACCGTAAACAGGGGCACCAGGTTTTCCTCTGGCCATTTGCAAATGCGGCTCGCACAAACCCCTTGGTTTTTGTGAACCATTCAGTGCTCCATTTGTTCTGACCAGTGTGACCGGTGTACATCCACGCACGATCACTCATCTTGACTTTCAGAGCTACTAGACACACAACAAATATATATATATATATATATAATTCACCATGTATATATTCATCAGTTGATCTACTTTGTCAATTTTATTACGTCCATGCAACCTACACTCTAATAGGTAATGATAGGTCCTAATCCCACCCGAGTATGTTTAGATTGGGTTCATTTTCCCATGCTATGCTCCGGATCCTACGCAAAATTTCGGCAGCACCTCCCCGCTGTTCTCCTGATACACGTCTCTGCAATAAACAGAGAGGATGTGTACCCGGAGAACAACAGGGGAGGCACTGACGAAACTTATGCGTCAGATCCGGAGCAAAGCATATGGGAAAACGAACCCAATCAAAACATACTCGGGCTGTCCATGGATAGCGTTGGACAATTCGAAAGAATCAAGGTTATAAATATGCAAATGCATGCATATTTATAACTATGACGCTTTCGAACGGGAGACACATATTGGTTACGCATACTGATGATTCAAGACACATATATAGCTAGCTATCAAGTTTCATCGGCACGAACACCGGAACAGAGCAAATAATTAACGGTGGAGGAGGACATGTCATTTGTGCTCACCCACGAACGAAGGGGCAGAGCTCGTCAAACGCACGGCGAGGTCGTCGACCACCAAACCTCGCAGCGATGAAACAACTGCACATTGAAATCTACCCGATCAACACAATTATATATGATGTTTTCGTAACAAAATCGAAAAATATATGACCTAACTAATAATTCACAAATATATGACCCTGTCAGGGTGTCGGGGTCGGGGTGTGGGTCGGGGTGTGGTGTCAGGGTGTCGGTGGTCGGGGTAAGGGTGGGTGTGGTGTCAGGGTGTCGGTGTCGGGGTGTCGTGTCGGGGTCGGGGTGTCGTGTCGTGTCGGGGTGTCGTGCCGGGGTGTCGTGTCGGGGTCGGGGTGTCGTGTCGGGGTGTCGCGTCGGGATGGGGGTGTCGGTCGTCGAGGTCGGGGTGTCGATGGTCGGGGTGTCAGGTGTCGGGGTGTCGGTGGTCGGGGTCGGGGTGTCGGTGGTCGGGGTCGGGGTGCCGGTGGTCTTCTTCTTCTCCTCCTCTCCTCTAGCTTTCTCCTCCTCGTCATCCTCTCCTCTTTCTTCTTCTTCTTCTTCTTCTTCTTCTTCTTCTTCTTCTTCTTTCTTCTCCTCCTCCTCCTCCTCCTCTTCTTCTTCTTCTTCTTCTTCTTCTCCTTTTTCCTCTTCTTAAACCTAGCACTAAGTAACCTAAAACAAAACAGGAAAAAACTACACCTAAACCTAGCTATTCTTCTTCTCCTCCTCTTCTTCTAATTATTCTTAGTTTTTTTATTACTAAACATAAACCTAAAACTAAACTAAACCTAAGACCAAACTAAAAGTAATCTAAACTAAACTAATATAAAACCAAACTAAAAGTAATCTAAACTAAACTAAATCTAAAACTAAACTAAAAGTAATCTAAACTAAAAAACAGAAGAAAAAAAGGAAAAAAAAAGGAGAAGAGGGGTGGAGCTCACCTGCGGCAGGGGTGGGAGGCTTGTGGCACGCTGCCAGGGCCCAGGGGCGCTGGGCGGTGGGGTTGCTCGCCGACGGAGGGGCGCTGGCCGACGGAGGGGCGCTCGCCGACGGAGGGGCGCTCGCCGACGGAGGGGCGGCGGGGTGGCACTGGCCGGGCGGAGGGGTGGGGGGCGACGGGGCGGAGGGGGCGACGGGGCGGAGGGGGCGACGGGGCGGACGGGGCGGGCGCCGGGCGGCGGGTGGGGGGGCGACGGGGCGGAGGGGGCGACGGGGCGGCGCCGGGCGGCGGGTGGGGGGGCGACGGGCGACGTCGGGCGGCGGGTGGCGGGGCGACGGGGCGGCGGCGGTGGGGTGGGATGTGGTGGCGGGGTGCGTCGGGGAGGAGAGAGAGGGAGAGAACAGAGAGTAACGGGCGGGGGGTACGGGCCGTTAGGTGCTCTCCTCTTTGCCGTCCGCCAATCTTTGTCGTCCGCCTTTTTGTCTCTTTGCCGTCTACTAGACGGCAAAGAGGTGGGGCGTTAAGTTTTTTCCAAACGGGCGGGGGGTGGGGGCCACCTCTCTCTTTGCCGTCTGCCAGCGGACGGCAAAGAGCTCGTAGATGGCAAAGACCTGTTTTGTCGTCTGCCATTTCTTTGCCGTCTGCTTTTGGGTAGCTGATGGCAAAGAGCTTCTTTGTCGTCAGCTAGCAGACGGCAAAGAGCTGGCAGATGGCAAATTAGCTGATTCCAGTAGTGCGTAGGTATATATAGGAGGAAGAAGTACGTCGGTGGAGCAACATGGGTCCCACGAGGGTGGAGGGCGCGCCCTTGGGGGGCGGGGGTAGGCGCGCCCCCCTACCTCGTGCCTTCCTGGTTGATGTCTTGATGTAGGGTCCAAGTCCTCTGGATCACGTTCGTTCCGAAAATCACGTTCCCGGAGGTTTCATTCCGTTTGGACTCCGTTTGATATTCCTTTTCTGCGAAACTCTGAAATAGGCAAAAAACAGCAATTCTAGGCTGGGCCTCCGGTTAATAGGTTAGTCACAAATATAATATAAAAGTGTATAATAAAGCCCATTAATGTCCAACACAGAATATAATATAGCATGGAACAATAAAAAATTATAGATACGTTGGAGACGTATCAACGGTGGAGCTATCAGTTGGTGCAGTTCTAAGCAAAGCATCGTGGCGGGATCTACGTGTGAAGCGGAGTACATAGCTGCTTCGGAAGCAGCAAATGAAGGAGTCTGGATGAAGGAGTTCATATCCGATCTAGGTGCCATACCTAGTGCATCGGGTCCAATGAAAATCTTTATGACAATATTGGTGCAATTGCCTTGGCAAAGGAATCCAGATTTCACAAGGGAACCAAGCACATCAAGAGACGCTTCAATTCCATCCGCGATCAAGTTAAGGAGGGAGACATGGAGATTTGCAAGATACATATGGATCTGAATTTTGCAGACCCGTTGACTAAGCCTCTCTCACGAGCAAAACATGATCAGCACCAAGACTCCATGGGTGTTAGAATCATTATTGTGTAATCTAGATTATTGACTCTGGTGCAAGTGGGAGACTGAAGGAAATATGCCCTAGAGGCAATAATAAAGTTGTTATTTATATTTCCTTATATCATGATAAATGTTTATTATTCATGCTAGAATTGTATTAACCAGAAACTTAGTACATGTGTGAATACATAGACAAACAGAGTGTCACTAGTATGCCTCTACTTGACTAGCTCGTTGAATCAAAGATGGTTAATTTTCCTAGCCATAGACATGACTTGTCATTTGATTAACGGGATCACATCATTAGAGAATGATGTAATTGACTTGACCCATTCCGTTAGCTTAGCACTTGATCGTTTAGTATAATTGCTATTGCTTTCTTCATGACTTATACATGTTCTTATGACTATGAGATTATGCAACTCCCGAATACCGGAGGAACACTTTGTGTTCTACCAAACGTCACAACGTAACTGGGTGATTATAAAGGTGCTTTACAAGTGTCTCCAACGGTGTTTGTTGAGTTGGCATAGATCGAGATTAGGATTTGTCACTCCGATTGTCGGAGAGGTGTCTCTGGGCCCTCTCGGTAATGCACATCAGTATAAGCCTTGCAAGCAATGTGACTAATGAGTTACTTGCGGGATGATGCATTACAGAACGAGTAAAGAGACTTGCCGGTAACGAGATTGAACTAGGTATTGAGATACCGACGATCGAATCTCGGGCAAGTAACATACCGATGACAAAGGGAACAACGTATGTTGTTATGCGGTTTGACTGATAAAGATCTTCATAGAATATGTGGGAGCCAATATGAACATCCAGGTTCCGCTATTGGTTATTGACCGGAGACGTGTCTCGGTCATGTCTACATAGTTCTCGAACCCGTAGGGTCCGCACGCTTAACGTTTGGTGACGATCGGTATTATGAGTTTATGTGTTTTGATGTACTGAAGGTAGTTCGGAGTCCCGGATGAGATCATGGACATGACGAGGATTCTCGAAATGGTCGAGACATAAAGATTGATATATTGGACGACTATATTCGGACACCGGAAGTGTTCCGGGGGTCACCGGATAATTATCGGAGTGCCGGGGGTTATCGGAACCCCCGAGGGAACTAATGGGACAACGTGGGCCTTGTGAGAGAGATAGGAGGAGGCCTTAGGGCTGGCCGCCACCCCCCCCCCTTGAGGAGTCCGAATTGGACAAGGAGGGGGGGCGCCCCCTCTTTCCCTCCCTCTCTCCCTGTCCTTCCTTCCCCCTTCCTCCTCCTAGTTGGACTAGGAAAGGGGGAGTCCTACTCCTACTAGGAGGAGGACTCCTCCCCTCCTTGGCGGGCCCAAGGGCCGGCCGGCCTCCCCCCTTGCTCCTTTATATACGAGGCAGGGAGGGCACCCAAGAACACACAACAGACATTGCTCTTAGCCGTGTGCGGTGCCCCCCCCCTCCATCATAATCCACCTCGGTCATATCGTTGCAGTGCTTAGGCGAAGCCCTGCGCTGGTAGCTTCATCATCATTGTCATCACGCCGTCGTGCTGACGAAGCTCTCCCTCGACACTCTACTGGATCATGAGTTTGTGGGACGTCACCGAGCTGAACGTGTGCAGATCGCGGAGGTGCCGTACTTTCGGTGCTAGGATCGGTCGATCGTGAAGACGTACGACTACATCAACCGCGTTGTCATAACACTTCCGCCTACGGTCTACGAGGGTACGTACACAACACCCTCCCCTCTCGTTGCTATGCATCACCATGATCTTGCGTGTGCGTAGAATTTTTTGAAATTACTACGTTCCGCAACAGATGGATCGTGTGCTGGGTTCGTGGTTCGTGGATGGCTGGTATGATTTTCTGATTCGACGTCTTAGTCGTGTGGGGGCGCTAGATCTGAAGTTTGATGGCGTGTCCGAAGTAGTGCCCCGGTCTGATTAGTTCAACGGTAATGGTTTTGTCTTTGGTGAGCCACCTTGGAAGTCCCAAAACTGCAAATCAGCGATGGAGCCGCATCGAACTCGGGTGTAAAGGTGATCCGTTATTCTTTTTTCTTTGGTGGCTACTGTCATGGTGTGAGAGAGAGGCGTTGGTGTCAATCTCAGAGGATTTTTTAGTCTTGATTGTAATTTTACTTCTTGCTGATATTCCTTTGTGCAAATGATAGCATTTTACTGTTTTTCCCACTTTGTCAGGTTGGTCTATACATGGCTTGTACTATGATTTTGACGATATAATGAGACACTATTATACCATGCAAAAAAGAATAACTTTTGGCCCAACTCACCAGTTATCAAGATCCATATACGGGTATCGCACACCTCTCTTTGAGAAAAAAAGGATCTGGGCGATCTCATCTGCCCACAACTTCACCGGCCATGTTGTTGCCCGTTGTTCCCTGCCTCATTTGTCGGCCAGTCCGGCGAAAGGAGGGGGTAGGGACCCTGGTGCTTCGGCATCTGGACTGTAGTTAGGGTTGGCCTAGTGCTTCCTTGAGCGGTGCTTCCATGGAGGAGACGACGCTGCGTCGGAATAAATTGCCTCTGCTCTTCCTCCACGGCGTCGTTCCAACCGGTGGCCGGCGAGATTTGTGATCTGGCGGTTGGCCGTCGACACTCTCGCGGATGGCTGTTGTAGTTATGTTTGATGTCTTGCACTTTGGTGCGTGGATGACGGCAGGCGGTGACGTTCCTCTTTGACTACATTGGATGAAGTTGACAGCGTCAAGATCTGATGACCACGGGGAAGATCCCCGGCCGACGTGTCACAAAATCTCGGTCTTGTCGCTTACCACGGCCCGATTTTCCACAATCACGTCCATGTCTTGCCGTGTATAATATGATACGCCCGTGAGCTGTTGGTCGCCCGATGGCTGTCGAGCATCTCGTATGGCACAACACAGTTGTAGGGAGGCCACTGCATCGATGACTGATGGCAGATTTGCAAAGGCCACGAGGCCTTTCATGTTCTACACAGACTGAATAGTGAACACTACAACAACTCAACTCTGAAAGAGACATTCGCAAAAAAAAACTCAACTCTGAAAGAGCAAAAGAGGTGCACAGTTACAAATCACACTGAAATAGGTTTCACTTGGATGTACAGAGAGAGCAGCACCTTGCCATGAAGGCATGCAGCAGTACATTAATTATAACAAACAAACGGGACATTTACGAATTTTGCAAGGTCGATATTTATCGTTATTGCCTGTGTTTTCAGCTCATCAGATTGTAGTACCATCTCCGCAACTGTCTTTGATGTCTCCAATGCAAGGATAAGAAACTTTCAACCGCAAGCTTCTGGCAACGAATGCAAACTAATGAAGCACAACTCCCTGCCGACCAGAAGATCCACTGGAGGCTCCCAGTATACAGCCATCTACAGGAGCAGCCCATAGTGTTTGCTGCTCCTTTTTTGTAGGTTATAATTAACCTTGGGCTTCTACCTGGGGAAGTTTTTACAGTGTGCACTTTGGGTTCGGTTCTCTTGTGAAAAAAACAGTTCAGTATTCTGCATTTTTCTCCTGATAATTGAATTCAGCTACTGAAGTAACATCAGTGTGAGCTAATTAGGTAAGACTGCATACAGTGACCTCGAACAGATATAGACCTATGTGAAGAATTTATAAAGTGAGAACTTGTGGTTGTGCATGCAACTGTCACCCACTGGTCAATGTTCCAACTATCACTCTAAATTGTCAGCTTACTCTGGCATGAGGCCAACTCCACCGCGCGACCCCAAACGAACGTCCGCTTTGCCCGGATTCTGTCCGTTTGGGTAGGGCAATGGGGTCGTGTCCGAGCCGTTTTTGGATGCGGTGGCCGTGCGCCCAACGCGCGGACGCATCCCGGCCGCATCCTGTCTGCGTACTTTTTTCTTTGCAACCCCTTAAACTTTTTTTCATCATTCATTCTTGGTACATGGGAATACATCACCAAATTTTGACTAGAAAAGTAAGACCAAAGATAACAAGAACCACAAGAATACATTTTAGAAGATATTCAACTTCCATAACTGCTCTTGTAAGTTGGATTAGCGTCTTCTCGATGCATTCATTGTTGATCTGCGGAGGAGCCACCTCCATCTTGCATGTTTCTTTCTTCTTCGAGTCTAAAGAAGTCGATGTTGCTTCCTCGCATCTAGTCTCGTGTC
Source organism: Triticum aestivum (assembly GCF_018294505.1). Taxonomy (NCBI): domain Eukaryota; kingdom Viridiplantae; phylum Streptophyta; class Magnoliopsida; order Poales; family Poaceae; genus Triticum; species Triticum aestivum. The sequence goes on from NC_057802.1 coordinate 562,445,273, forward strand.
TAGCCTCTAATCTAGCAACAAGTGCACTTGTCTCATCTACAGCCTCTATGCTAGCTAAAAGTGCATGAACATCTACTAAATTGCGCTCTATCAATATATCGATATACTCTTCTTCCTAATACCAAAACTTGCATCCATTCTACACAACAAAATTTGAAGTTAGCACAACTAGTCAAATCTAGAGCACAACCCGAAGCTAAAAAGAGCACATACCCCATCGTTTAAGCACTTGATGAACACCCATCAGGGATGTTCCGGCATTGTAGACACACGGCGCACGACCTTCTTTGGGCAGTGGTCGCACTTAATGAGCGGTAACGGTGCGCCGACGAGGTTTTGGGCTAGCACCGAGCCCGGCCAACCGCCATTCGTGTATCTGCCGGCGGACCACCGACGGTGTAGATCCGAGCGGCTAGAGGAGGAGCCACTGCCTGCATGTGGCCTTGCGGCCCTGCCAGGGCCTTCCGGCCCGGTGCCAGGCCAGTCCATGGCGCGGCTCAGCCTCCCACACCCGGGCGAGCTCAAGATCGACCGGATCCGCCCCAAATCCGGACGGCGGGTGCGCAAATCAAGTGGTCGTGGTTGGGTAGCTCGGGGGCGCCGAGGGGAAGGGGCTGGGCGAGTGCGCGTCCGAGCTGCACAGCTACAATGGCAGCGGCGGCGGCGGCGGCGGTGAGGGAAGAGTGGGGAAGAGTGGAGAAGAATGGAGGGCGTGCGGCCGGAGGGAGGGAGGGGGGCGGATGAAAAAAGGCGCCCCTGTACCACCGACGGGCGGGCCAGGGGAGGACACGCGCAGACGGCCCGCGCGTCCAGGTGCTGTCCGTTTCACCCCAAAAACGGCGCAAACTTGGGCCGGGGATGGGTCGAAAGCGGATAGAAAACAGACAAAAGTCTGTTTGCGCCCGCGCGCTGGGCCGTCTGGTTCGTCCGTTTTACCCCAAACGGACGCGTGCGAACAGGATGGGGTCGCGCGGTGGAGTTTGCCTGATCTCTCTATGATCATGTTCATTCTGAACATATATGTTCCATAGTATGTCCAATCAACAAATGTAGTATCTCACTACTGGATCAATAAATCTAGAAAAATTTCAGGTTGCCGACTTGCCGTACAACTCATCGGAACAAGGCAATCATGACCATGTCCAATTCTCGCTATAATGGCAAGCCTATTAGTCCCCAATAAGGCATACCTAACCAGATATAGTAGGTTGATGAAGCAAAATCAATTATAACAGAAGCTTTCTTTGGGACATTGAATATGATGGAATCATTTAATTTAACGAGTAGTGCTCCAAGGTCCTCTAAAAATCAGCCTCTGTTCATTGTCAGCTTCAACAAAGGATGGAAACATAAAGCACCCTAAATATTGACCACTAGATAAAAAGGGAAAAATTCAATTCTTCAGTTCAGGAAATATAGTGACATGAGGCATATAGATTGCTAATAATTTGGTACAGAGAAGACCACTAGATAATTTAAATAAAGCAAAACCAATTCTTGAGACAACGAAAATTCACACATGAGTCAGTTCAATCGGCACATATTTCGAAAGCAGAGCAAAATTAGTTTCTAATTTTACCATTAATACAACATAAGTCTCTTCAGCCCCAAGGATGGTAGGACAAGCATAGAGCTCATGAAAATGCAACCACATAACAGTCACAACTTCCAGTCATAATTTGTATACATCAATGCAAAAGAAAGAAGTGGCCAGCAGGATCATACTCGATCCAATTCATAGATACCGGATATACAACATCTGGGCCGTTAAGAAGCACCGCCTCACTCAACAGGCGTCAGATGAAAGGCGAAGCGTTGATAGCATAACCTTCTAGAGCCGGAAAGAAGGTATGCTTAACAAGACTCTCCTTGATCCGAGCTCCAGGCATAGAGAAGCTCCGGTGACCGCGATGGAAACTGCCAACCAATTTGCCAGCACAATTAAAATGAAGCAGGCACCCATAAGCACTGACCAGCAAGAGCACACCACCATCCACCGAAACAACGTCCACATTCCGGTGGTCGGCACAAGCTCCAAACCAAGGTTTTGGATCCCAAGCGGTCCCTTTTTCTCGAGGGTCACCGGAATTTGCGGTTACCACGGTAACCGCGAAATTCCGAAAAAAACTCGGGCGAAATTTAAAATCAAAATTTGAATTCAAATATTTTTGACGTCGATATACCAAGCATTTTACTCATAAGTGCAACGAACCATTCCCTGGCGTAGTGGTTATAAACTTTTGCTTTTTTTCCAAAAAAAATATACACCTGCGCGAGGCCAAACTCGAACCCGCGACTAGCTAATAAGGTAAGCAGGCCTTTGCCACTAGGCCACCACCAGTTCTGATTGTATAGAAGAGATGCCGCTTATTTATGTGGACAGTAAGCGTTTGAATTCAAAATTTTCAAAATATTCGAGATATTTTGCTCGGTATGAGTGTTTCTCGAGGGGCGACGGTAAACGCGGTAACCGCGCGAGATCGCGAAATTTCGCTCGGTACCCAAAACGCTGCTCCAAACTCCCCCTTGAATTCCACAATCGGCAATTCGATCCGGTATTTCGGTTCCCAAACCTCCTTTTCGTAGTTTTGCAACACCCATATATCAACATATTTCGTGGCGTTGCTCAGGCTATAGAAGCCAAGCGTGTCACTCATCTCAAAGATATACGAGTTGGTGGGAACTATAGAAAAAAAAAAGGAGTGTGCTTAATTATTTTGTAAGGACCCAAACATATTGTGAATAATTGACTGATCAGCAGAACCCTCCTAAACTGAAAGGGGCACAATTCTTACGATAGAGACTATACAATCTACATTACGTACCTAGCTAGAGATTGTCAACCTTGAGTTTATTTACACATGTACTAGTAAGTTTGTTTTAGGTAACTAGCTGGATTTTTCTTTTTTTTGATAATGACATGTAGCAAAGATGATATTAAGAGAAGAAATTAAGTGGGGAAGCAAAAAGTGACATTGGTCACACAGTTGAGGACCATGCAGAAGTACATATACAAGTCTGGCGGTGGCAAGTTTTCTTCATATTCCACATCGGATGAGGTTTTAGTGTTGATGCTGCTGCTGCTTCGCCCTCCACTCCACGACCTCGCCTCAATTCGGTGGTAGTCCGTAACGATGCTATGGCGATCGGGGGAGGGGATTTGTTCGCTGCCACAGACCATGGAGGATGGATTGAAGTGCGAGGGAGCAAGGGAAGTGCGGATGCGACTAGGGCCAGGGGGACTGCGCCGTGGCAATCACGGCCGGTGGTTTACCCAGCTGAGCGCGCTGCCTACCTTAAATGGATGGACGGACGGTGCTTTCGTTGCCTCAGCCGCAAGCATTTTGCCGACTTCCATGAGCCGTCAAAGTGTTGGCGGTGCTACAAGGATTTTCATCTAGCAAGCCAATGCCCTGGCCCTTCGTCAAAGCCCTCCCCAGCACCTTCCCCGTCGGGGTGTCCATCCGGTCCTCGGTGTCGTGGCATGCCAGCCAACCTTGCTTGCAGCCCACGCCCGTACGCTGAGGCTCTTTTGGCGCCGTTCCTTGGAGATCACTCTGCTTGTCCCGCTGACTGCTGCATCTTCCCTCGTGCTCCTGTCGAGCAGGATCTCCTTGCTGCTATCTCTCAACGGGGCCAGTGGACATCGATCCGGGGCATAGTGATCCTATGCTTGATGAAGCATTGTTGCCTCCTCCTCAGGCCCTACCTGCCGTCATCAGTCCCGTGGGCTGCTTAGCTTGGGGCGATGATGTGGGGTTGACCCATGGTGCCTCGGTGGCCGGGAGTGAGAAATCCGTTGATCCTATGTGCTCGGAGGCTAAGTTCTGGCCACCATGCCCCGGAGGCTGCTCCTCGTCTTTCGTTGTGTAGTCCCTTGCACATCCAATGCTCAGTCCAGAGGAGCCGCTTGGTTTCAACTCGCCCAATGTTCTGGTTGAGGTGTGCAATGTTGTTGCGAAGGTGGCGCAATATAAAGTAGCACCATTATTTTCTGGAGGATTTTATCAGCAAGGTTACTTCTCCGCTCCCACAACCTCTGCTTGAGATCTCGGTGCCTTCACGCGGGGAGAAGGATGACGGGCCATGGAGCGGGTGTATGGAAAAGAAGAACAAGGCATGCAACATCCCGACATCGAAGCGCGCAGAGCATAGGTTGTTGGAGGCTTTTGGTGAGCTGTTGGAGGTCAGCAAAGCGGAGGGTCCTGAGCAAAAGATGCAAGCATGCCTGGACATGAACAAAAAACCATTCTCACCGCAAGTGATCGAGGCGTTTAGCTCTTTGGCGAGGATCACGGGGAAGTCGAATTTGGACCTTTCATGATGTTTTCCACATGATAATGTTAGCACGTGATGTTTCGAGGCCGAGACAGAAGAGTCATTCAATATGGCCGGCTTCTCTTCGGCGAGTGGTGGTTAGTTTGGTTGCACTTGAGCCTTGACTAACTGTTTTGGGCCTAGGCGCTCTGGTATCTGGCTCTTATGATGTCCCTTGATGATGCATTTGTCTTGCCCCTATCCCCAAGCTCTAGTGCTTTTTTTCCATTTTCTTTCGTTTTCGTTTTTGGGTTTTCATTCGGTTTCCCCTAATTAACCGAGAATGTTAGGTTTTTGGGTCCGGTTTTCCTTATAAACCGGGTCAACTCTCTTCTTCATAATGAAATGCAGGACCCCCTGCTTCGCACGAGGTTTCTCAAAGAAAATGTCATTCATAGCTGAGCAAACATGCTGTCAATTGCATCTCAGTAGACACCTCTATCATCAATAAGCTGCGGGTCAGTCGGTGACTGCCAATCATCTCGCATGCAGGCAATGAAATTGAGACCTGGAAGATCTAGATGTATGGCACCGGTTGATGGCAGAGCTGCAAAGGCAACAAGGCCACTCATGCTCCAAACAGACCGTACGCTGTTGCAATAGAGAACACTTGCAGTGCAACATCACATTATAACAAGTAAAAAGGGTATTTACTAATTTTTGTAGAACAAGAGCAATCAAACGACAGAATGTCAAGAGTTGATATATACCATTATTGTAAAACTAGGGCAAAAGTTTTTCTCCCCCATAAGATACTAGTACTCTGTGGCAACTAAACATCCATTAATCAATCACAGCCATAAGAGGAAAAAGGAAAACACGGCAACTTGATATGGGAGGTAGAAGAAGAACCAAAAGTTGGGCATTTTGTCCACCTTGATGATTATTTCAGTGTACAGATGGGTTCCTGATGGCATATCTCAAGAAACTACTACCATGGAGGCTTAGAATAGATCAAAGGGGTTCCTTGTATCGGTGTTGGTTGCTTTGGAATACAAAGCGGGGGGAAACCCTTTTTCGGTAAGTAGACCATCGTGTCCTTGGCCATGACTAGCAAGAGCAGCTTGAAGTATATCAAGGCCCACTTCATGGTGATGCCGTGGCGGACGTTGTCCAGGAAAATCTCCTGGTGGAACATGTAGAACTGAGTGTACACTGATGCGATCAGGAGAGAAGTGATGATGTTGTTCTTCAACACGAGCAGTAGAGTCAGGATCATGTAGAACATGGCTTTTGTCATCATCTTGGTCCACCTCACTTTCAAGCTTTCGAGTGTCAATGGGCTGCTTCTGGGTTTGCTAATGGTAGCGTCCAAGGTGCTGAATGTTGTGACCTTCACTGAGGCTCCCTCCTGTGATTTAAGAGCATCAGATTGTACAAGCATAAGAAATTTTCAATTGCAAGCTTCTGGGAATCAATGCTGGTTAGTGAGAAAACAAACTGATGAAACACAGGTCCCATAAAATTGGCACCAGGAACACACTAGCACCTGCTGATCAGAAGATCCATTGGAGGCCCCAGTAGAAAACCAGCAAGGAAACATGCATGTGCCACCGAGTCGAGATGCCTGCTCATATCCTAGAAATCTGTTTGCGTATGGGAAGAGAAATGGCACCACACAAATGATGTTGAGCTAAGTCCCTCCACATGGAGGTGTGTTGGCAGCCCAACATCAGCCCACACAAGTCCAACACATATGAACCGTTGATCTTCGTTGCTTCCAACGGTTGTGAGTGTTCCCTAGTGAAGGGAGCAAGGAGAAAACCCTAGCCACTCCATCCCTGCTGGTGGTGGCTACCATTGTGAGAGTGAGAGAGCACACAAGAGAAAACACAACATGAGAGAAGAGAAGAAGAAGAAGTGGAGATTCTGTCTAGATTTGCTGCATCTGATTAGACAATGTTCAAGCTGGTGATTGGAGGATCAAACGTGCTTGGATTGATCCCAAACTTGGTGAGATCATTCCTTACTTTGAGTTCTCGATCTGGTTAACTGGTTTGAGGATTGGGTCAGTAGAGCATCAGATTTGAGAGTGCTTTTGTCAGCTCTCACTAGTGCAGTTCCAGAACAGAGTAGTTTTGTGAGATGAACAGTTTGGGTAGGCAAACGGTGTTCGATTGAGCTGGAATTTTGAGGGGATCTCAGGAACTCATGTGTCTACTTGTCTACCAAATTTGGTGCTATTTGGTTTAGCGGTGTATGAGCAGTTTGCAAAACACTGAAGGGGGCAGAAGTTGTGTAAACTCTTATGAGGAAATCTTGCCTCTTGTAGTTGTTGTTGTTGTTGTTGTTGCCGGTTGGCAACGTGGAGAGTGTGTTGTAAATCTCTCTAGAGGTTCTATAGAATACTTTGTACTCACAATTCTCGTAGTGAAGTTTTGTGGACCGGTCGGTCCATAGCCGTGGTTTTTTACTGCTCAAGTTGAGGAGTTTTTTCCACGTTAAATCATGTGTCGCATGTGCATGTTGTTTGTGTTATTCCGCTGCTTACTTGTTGGTTGAAGCTGTCCCCAAAGTTCATCACAAGTGGAGGGGGCTGTGTAGTGTGCATATTTGCCGTCTCGGTGAATTTGTGCGGCGCATTGTTGTTGTCCAGCCCCAACAAATGAATTATTACAAGTATAATAGGCTCATAAACAGAACAAGAGATGTAATAATAGAAGTAGGCATGCACACAGACACAAAGTAGAAATGAAGTGATCACTGATCAGTCAAGCAAACCAAAAGCACCGTTGGTATTTGGCCTTTCATTAGTGAGATTACATAGATAACTAAAAAGAGAAGAATCCCAGATCAGCACCTGCTAGATATCAATGATCACCGATCAGTCGGGCAAACCAAATGCACTGCTGGTATTTTAGTCATTCATCAGTAAGATACATATAACTAGATAGAGCAGACTCACAATTCACAAAGCATGCATTTAGAATCCTATTCTGCCTGTGAAAGGCAAAAGCAGAACTGTACTACAGTTTGATAAGTTCTAGTTCCTCCTTCATATTTCAGTTCTCCACGCACCATGGAAGAACTACTATTGGGTATTGACCAATCAATATATGAAACTTATGTAAAGGAATATCAATGAATTTTACACTAAGTACGTCCTATGAATGGGGAAGAGGAAGAACACACGCGAGAGAAAACGCAACACAAAACCAGAAAACTCCCTGCTGCATCCCATGAGGTGAGTTATCAGTGTCTCCAACGACACTGGTGCCTGAAAAAGCACGCTGGAAAATTCAGGTTTGTGCACCGTCGAAGCAAAGAGAATCATGATGGGCACTTGCATCCATATATGTCTACTGTCCCCAGCCACGTCCATGTATCGCCGTGTATGATATGATACGCGTCGCCCGATGGCTGTCGAGCATCTCGCATGCACGCAATGCTATGTAGCATGGTACAACACTACAGTTGTACGGTGTCTAGTGCATCGACGACTGATGGCAGATATGCAAAGGCCACGAGGCCTTTCATGTTTTACAAAGACTGGACACTACTACAACTCAACACTGAAAGAGCACGAGAGGTGCAGAATTACAAATCACACTGAATAGGTTCACTTGGATTGGATGTAGAGAGAGCAGCACTTGCAATGCAGGCATGCAGCATTAGATTATAACAAGCAAGGCAAACAGTGACATTTACTAATTTTGCAAGGAAAGAGCAATTAACTAGACGGAACATCATGGTCGATATTTACCATTATTACCTGTGTTTTCCACTCATCAGATTGCAGTACCATCTCCGCAACCGTCTTCAATGTCTGCAAGGATAAGAAACTTTCAACTACAAGCTTCTGGCAATGAATGTAAACTAATGGAACACAAGTCCCTGCCGACCAGAAGATCCACTGAAGGCTCCAGTATAGAGCCATCTACTAGAGCAGCCCATAGTGTTTGCTGCTCCTTTTTTGTAGGTTATAATTAACCTTAAGCTTCTACCTGGGGAAGTTTTTACAGCGTGCACTTTGGGTTCGGTTCTCTTGTGAAAAAACAGTTCAGTATTCTGCATTTTTCTGACCCTGGTTGGTACCAACGTGTGAGCTACGAGTTTATGTCTGATTTAACATGCTGGTTTACCAACAAGGTACTGGGTGGAGCAGAGTCCTCCTGATAATTGCATTCAGCTACTGAAGTAACATCAGTGTGAGCTAATTAGGTAGGACTGCATACAGTGACCTCGAACAGATATAGACCTATATATGTGAAGAATTTATAAAGTGAGAACTAGTGGCTGTGCATGCAACTGTCACCCACTGGTCAATGTTCCAACTATCACTCTAAATTCTCAGCTTACTCTGGCCTGACCTCTCTATGATCATGTTCATTCTGAACATATATGCTCCATAGTATGTTCCAATCAACACATGTAGTATCTCACTACTGGATCAATTAAAATCTGGAACAATTTCAGGTTGCCGAGTCTTTTCAAGAACACTACAACTCACCGGAACAAGGCAATCGTTACCATGTCCAATTCTCGCTATAATGGCGAGCCTATTAGTCCACAATAATGCTCCAAGGTCCGCTAAAAATCAGCCTCTGTTCATCGTCATCTTCAACAAAGGGTAGAAACATAAAGCACCCTAAATATTTACCATTAAGAAGGCCACTAGATAAAAAGGCAAATTCATTCTTCAGTTAAGGAAATATAATGACATGAGGTATGTAGATTGCTAACTATTTGCTACAGAGAAGACCACTAGATAATTTAAATAAAGCAACATCAATTCTTGAGACAACGAAAATTCATACATGAGTAAGTTCAGTCGGCACATATTTCAAAAGCAGAGCAAAATTAATTTCTAATTTTAGCATCATTACAGCATTAGTCACTTCAGCCCAAAAGATACCAAGACAAGCATAGAGCTCATGCAACCACATAACAGTCACAGCTTCCAATCATACTTTGTATACATCAATGCAAAAGGAAGAAGTGGCCAGCAGGATCATACTCGATCCAATTCATAGATACTGGATATACAACATCTAGGCCGTTAAGAAGCACCACCTCACTCAACAGGGGTCAGATGAAAGGCGAAGCGTTGATAGCATAACCTTCTAGAGCCGGAAAGAAGGTATGCTTAACAAGACTTTGCTTGAGGCGAGCTCCGGACATAGAGAAGCTTGGGCGACCACGATGGAAACTGCCAACCAATTTGCCAGCACAATCAAAATGAAGCAGGCACCCATAAGCACTGACCAGCAAGAGCACACCACCATCCACCGAAACAACGTCCACATTCCGATGGTCGTCATATGCTCCAAACATCCCCCTGAAATCCGCAACCGGCAATTCGATACGGTATTTCAATTCCCAAACCTCGTTTTCATAGTTTTGCAACATCGATATATAAACAAATTTGGTGGCGTCGCCCTGGCTATAGAAGCCAAGCGTGTCGTCACTCATCTCGAAGATATACGAGTTGGTGGGAACACTTGGAGCACGCATCATTCGGAATGACTCCGCTATGGTGTCGAACACGAGTAAATTGTAAAAAACCACCACAATTGGAGACCCTAACTCAGAAAACTGCCATCATTCGGTTTTTTTTCAAAAAACCACCAACATTGTGGGGACAGTTTTCAAAAAACACTGAATGAGCAATTAGAGCTGTTTGAGTGAAAATCTGACCGCTAGGTCCCATTGTCAGGTGCCATGTGGCCTGGGTACATACGGTACTCCTCACACGTCGTTAGAAAGTGTGGCTCCCGTTAAGCTAGACGTAGGACCCACCCATCAGTGGGTTTGCTCCTCTCTCTTTCTCAAGCATTCTTACAAACACCTCTCGTGCACCGCCGTGGCCATCTCCATCTCCATCACGGAGCTCGAGCTGCTCATCCAGGAGCCCGTGCAGGGTCGCCGTCAGCTGATGGTGTCGGACCCGGCGTGAGGTGGCGGCGCAGCCATGGACGCAGCCGGCGAGGTGGCTGGTCGTGGCCGAGCAGGGCCGCGCGCGTGGCTCCGTCCGCAGCCGGCGGCGAGCGCGGCGTTGAGCAGGATACGGGAGGAGGATGGGAAGCGCGCCGGGAGGAGCTGGACGTGGCTTGCCGCAGCCGGCGAGGTGGCTAGTCGTGGCCGAGCCTGGCGGCGCGGTGCGGTAGGACGCGGCGGGCGCGCGTGGAGCTGTGCGCACAGGGCTGCGTTCATCACCGTACCCCGGCGGTTCCAGCCACCGTCTGCTGTCATGCACATAGGAATGGCGCCGGGCTGGACCTCCTCATGCCCAGGAGCTGCCCGAGCCCGACGACGCCGACGAGGTCGCGAAGTGGAGGAGCTGGATCCGGCGGGTGGCGAAGTGGAGGGCGGCTAGCACAGGGGGTCGGGGGTCGGGGGCCGCCCTCGGATCCGTCGTCGGGGCTGCACGGGGGGCCGACGCCGCTTGGATCCATCGCCGGGCGGCAAACCGGACTCGCCGCGCGGTGGGCATCGCCTTCAGGTCTGGCGCCACGACGCGCTCCGTGCGCGGGATGGGGATCCGGCCCTCAAACCTGTCCTTGACTGATTCCGCGCTGGCGACGGCGACGAATTAGTAGCCGGAGTGCAGCTCTGGGGAGGCGGCGGTGAGGTGCAGAAGACGACGAGCCAGAGTTATGTGCGGCAGCGTTGGCGTGGTCAACGGAGACCCCGGCTGTGTGTGACTGTGAGGCTTACGGGTGGCCCCCCACTTCTATCTTTTTTTCTTATCATACGTGAGGTCAAACGGTGTCAAGTTGCTTTGCCACATCAGCACTTACAGCAGGCCCCATCTGTCAGGTATGGTGCTAACATGCATTTAGTGACCAATAAGTGCTTTTTGAAAACTGTCACTACAATGTTGGTGGTTTTTTGAAAAAAAATGAATGATGACGGTTTTGGGAATTAGGATCCTCAATTGTGGTGGTTTTTTGCAATTTACTCTGTCGAACACTATTACCACCGGTTCGCTGTCACTCTGACAACGCTTCGGATGCCAGTGCAGGCTGTCGTGCAGCCTGGCAGGTAAGTTGAGGAGGTACGCCGAGAATGTTTCTGGCCACGCGATGGACCTCGGTGGCCGGTTGGAGCCCAACGCAAAGATATAGCAAGTTTGGTCTTTGGGTAAGCCTGTGAAGCCCCTCCGATTCCGTTGCAGTAAGAGGCGGTACTCGCCGGTAGGCCGGTGTGGGTACATCGCCAAGGTCTTGAAGTTCCATGGTGGAAGCCTCAGGTAGGCATGCTCACGTGTGGCCGGGTTGCAGACGGAGAAGGTGCGAGAGGCTGTCGTGCTTTCAAACTTGGAGAGGACGAGGAGGCCGTCGCAGGAGGCCTCCAGATCGAAGTCCTGGTCAAACGGGGCGACGGTGTGGAGCTGGTACTCTGCGGTGGCCCGGTGGTCGAAGGCCAGAATGTTACGGTACTGGCCGTCGCCGGGGAAAATGGGGAGAGCGGGCTGGCGGGCATGGTGCGCCAGGAGGAAGCGGCGGGTGGAGGTGACAAGGCACCAAGACCGGCGGACGGCGCGGCAGCAGAAGAGGGTTCTTGGGTCCAGGTGGACGAGGATCTCCCAGATGATGATCTCGTCTGGGAGGAAAGGCGTCATTCCTCCTCCTGCTGCGGCGTTCGCAATGGTCGCCGGTTGGGAGCTCGTCCCGGAGGTGTGCTGGTGCCTGGTGGCTTGTCAATTGCAAGAAACCACCACATTTGCGGCTAGGTTTGCAGTAAACCACCAACTCGTTAATCCGTTGCAGAAAACACCGAAAAATCTGTTAAGTCGTTGCAAAAAGCACTGATCGGATGATTTGGCCCGTTTAATCACTTTCTTACAAGTGGGGCCAGATTGTAAGGAATTGACTTAGCGAAAAAATAACACATACACCCCCAGATAAAAAAACAAAAGCAATCTGACCCTCCCCCGTGGAACTCCCTCTCCTCCACCACGCTGACGCCCTGTCCACTCTGCGCCGCCGCCGCGCTGCTGCCATCCGTCTGGCATGGTGGCGCCCAGGCCGAGATGCATGGGGCCGCCCTTGTCGGCGACGGAGAGGGCTATGCCGCTGGGGAGGACGAGGAGGCGGCCGGCGCCCACGGCTGCACTGCGAACCGTCTCCATAGCGCGCGGGCCGTGATGGCGACGCCCTCCGGCAGCTCGTCGTAGCCGGGGAAGAGCTGGGATGGCGGGGGCAGGCTCGGTCTGGCAGCCTGCCGGCCGCCGCCAAGTCGTGCTGCCGGCAAGGCAAGAGGCGACCACCCGACAGCAGGGCGATGACGGCGACGACGGTGCACGAGGCGGTGACGCGCGGCGGCGCGGTGATCGAGGCGGAGGAGATGCTCGTCGGGAGGCTTGTGCCGCCGCGGGACTGCTCGGAGGCGATGTACGCACGCACAGCCGCACAGGTGAACTTCGACAGCGAGGGACAGCGATGGCAGCGGCCTCAAAAGGCGGCCATAGCAGCGCACACGTGCCGGCCGGCTTTCGCTGAAACAGAGGCGAGCCCAGCCCGGCCGAGAGCGTAGCCTACCCGTGGTGCGTGCGTGCCACAGGATGGCCGGCGTGGTGGAGAAGAGAGAGTTCGGGAGGGTCTGATTGCTTTTGTATTTTTAGATCTAGGGGTGTATGTGTTATTTTTTCGCTAAGTCAATTCCTTACAATCTGGCCCCACTTGTAAGAAAGTGATTAAACGGGCCAAATCATTCGATTAGTGCTTTTTGCAACGACTTAACAGATTTTTCGGTGTTTTCTGCAACGGATTAACGAGTTGGTGGTTTCCTGCAAAACTAGCCGCAAATGTGGTGGTTTCTTGCAATTGACTCGCCTGGTGGCGGCGGAGGGGATGTAGCAATAGTATGTTACGTAAATCTTTCAGGTGGTAGAAACGGATTTGAGGTGGCCTCGTCTGCAGGTTCCAAACCCTACAAAAGATTTCCTGTAAGGAAAAAAAACAAGTATTTAACTATCACAAAACATGCACATAATTCATGTTCAAACTTCAAAGGTTCAGAACTTCAGAGAAAAAGGAGTGTGCTCAATTATTTTGTAAGAGCCAAAACATATTAAGAACTGCGGATGGTAACTAGACCAAGGTTTTGTGAACAATTGACTCATCATTACATTACGTACCTAGCCGGAGACTGTCAACTTGAGTTTATTTACACATGTACTCCCTCTGTAAAGAAATATAAAACCATTTATAGATCACTAAAGGGAGTAGTAAGGATTTTGTTTTCCGATAATGATATGTCATATGTAGCAAGGATCATGACGATGTAACGGAATAAAGCCAACTAGCCAAGAATCCACTGCATATGCTGCATCCGATGAAGTTTCATCGTTCCACCAATGCCCTTGATACCTGAGCAAACATGCTGCGAATCGCATCTCAGCAGACACCACTGTCATCTATCAGCTGCTGGTCAGTAGGTGTCTGTCAATCATTTCACAGGCATGCAACGGAACCGAGACCTGGAAGATTCGTATGGTACCTGCTGATGGCAGAGTTGCAAAGGCAACGTGGTCTTTCATGCTCCAAACAGACTGGACACTGCTACAACACCGATAACACTTGCAGTGCAACAGGTAAACATGGCATTTACTAAATTTTTGCAGAACAAGAGCAATCAACGACAGAACGTCAAGAGTTGATATATACCATTATTACAAAACTAGGGCAAACGTTGCTCCCGTATAAGCTAGTACTCTGTGACAACTGAACATTACTTGTCCATTAATCAATCACAGCCATAATAAGAGGAAACAGAAAAACGCAGCAACTTGATATGCGAGACAGAAGAAGAACCAGCAGTCGGGCATTTTGTCCACCTCAAAGATTATTCCAGTGTACAGATGGGAGGGTTCCTGGTGGCATCTCTCGAGAAGCTACTACCATGGAGGCATTTAGAACAGATCAAAGTACACCATCGTGTCCTTGGCCATGACTAGCAAGAGGAGCTTGAAGTATATCAAGGCCCACTTCCTGGTGATGTCATGGTGGACGTAGTCCAGGAGGATCTCCTTGTGGAACATGTAGACCTGATGGTACACTGACGCAATCAGGAGAGAAGTGCTGATGCTGTTCTTCGACACCAGGAGCAGAGTCGGGATCATGTAGAACGTGACTTTTGTCATCATCTCGGTCCGCCTCACTTTCAAGCTTTCGAGTGTCAATGGACTGCTTCTGGGCTTGCTAATGGTTGCTTCAATGGGGCTGAATGCTGCGACCTTCGCTGAGGCTCCCTCCTGTGATTTCAGTGCATCCGATTGTACCATCCCAGCAATTGTCTTTGAGGTCTACAAGCATAAGAAACTTTCAGTTGCAAGCTTCTGGCAATGAATGCTGTCAAGTGAGGAAGCAAACTAATGAAACACAGCTCCCATAAGATTGGCACAAGGAACAAACTAGCACCTGCTGATCAGAAGATCCATTGGAGGCTCCAGTAGAAAACCAGCGAGGCAATACGTGTGTGCCACCGAGTCGAGATGCCTGCTCATATCCTAGAATCTGCTTGCATAAGGGAGGACAAATGGCACCTCAAAAAATGAATTATTACGAGTACGATAGGCTGATAAACTGAAGAAGAGAATGTAATAATAGAAGTAGACATGCATACGAACATAAAGTTCTTAAAAATTGTACAGCATGCTGAGAAATGAAATGATCACTGATCACTCAAGCAAACAAAATGCAGTATTGGTATTTTGGCCTTTCATCAGTGAAATACATATGTAACTACATAGAGCAGACTCATAAACCAGCACCTGCCAAACCTAAAATGCTATTAGTATTTTTGGATATTCATCAGGAAGATAGATATAACTACATAGAGCAGACTCACAAACCATGCATCTAGAATCCTACTCTCTGTGTGACAAGCAGAGGCAGAACTGTACTACAATATTCCCTGTTCTCAATGCAAGATGACAGTTATAGTTCCGCCTTTAGATTTTAGTTCTCCATGCACTAGGGAGAACAGCTATTATTGCACAATGCATATGAAGCATGTGTAAAGCACCATCAATGAATTTTACAACTAGCACATCCTATCTCATGTTGGCAGCACCACTAAAATTATTTCATAATAATAGTACAAAGTTGGCAGCATCAATGAATACCAGCAATACATATAACTATTTTTTGACAATGAATTTCACAACAAGTACAGAAAGTTCTTAAAAATTGTACATCCAACGAAGTGATCACTGATCAGTCAAGCAAACCAAATGCACTGTTGGTATTTGGTCTTTCATTAGTGAGATACATAGATAACTAAACAGAGAAGACTCACAAATGAGTACGTGCTAGATATCAATGATGACTGATCAGTCAGGCAAACCAAATGCACTATTGGTATTTTAGTCATTCATCAGTAAGATACATATAACTAGATAGAGCAGACTCACATACCATGCATCTAGAATCCTACTCTCCCTGTGAAAAGCAAAAGTAGAACTGTAGTACAGTATGACAAGTTCTAGTTCCTCCATTATAATTCAGTTCTCCACGAACCAGGGAAGAACTACTATTGACCAATGCATATGGAACTTATGTAAAGCAACATCAATGAATTTAACACCAAGTACGTCCTATCCAATGCTGGCAGTACAGAGTGCATAAAAAACTATAGAAGACTACACATGTGCCAAGTAATCATAGACAGTTGTATCTTTTTCATCGGCAATAGAAAAATATAATAACCGCAAAACGGATGGCACCAATCAAGAGTATTGACTCGAACAACGAAATATCCTGTTTGTGCATAATCAGCAGTTATATACCATTAGCAGAAATCTCCCGTGTTGAAACACAATAGCATAGTGACATGATATCTCGAAGGTACTGAGCATTCCTTTAGTCAACTACAAGCTCAGGCTGAAATTTAATTGAAGCAGATTGGCAAACCAAACCAAACGTATGAAAGGATACCCTTTACAGTTTATGTAAAGTAAACATAACACTTTAAGCTTCGCTGCCTACATGACTACATCCCTAACTCAATGTCATGTGTAGTCACTATCGCGCCACAATGAACGCCAATCTCACCAACTGTTTATCAACCCAATTCAGAGTTTTGTTCAGTTTTCGTTCTCAAACTCGATGACTCTGGAGATTCAATCGGCCAGCGCAAAGGCAAAGAGGTGAGTTCACCTTACACCACAAACCTAACCCGCAACATAAGCTCGATGAGGCCTATACAAGCTAGTAAGTAGTCTAAGTAAAACCATCGAAAATACACACAACCACCTAACAGAACACGGAAATCGAGCCCTCGAGGAACGGAATCAGGCAATCGCACAAAACGATCGGATCGAGCACGAACGAGCGGCGCATCACGCTTACAGCCCCATAACCGGAGCAACAAGCAGCCAGTCCAGTCGACGTAAGCTACCAGAGAGAGAGAAGGGGTGAGGAAGGGGCGGACCTTGGAGAGGCCGAGCGGCGAGACCGCCGCCGGTTGCCGCGGCGACGAGGCGGGGGATGCGGCGGCCGGATCGCGGGGGAGGGTGGAGAGCGCGCGGGTCCCCCAGGCGGCGGCGAGCGGCGACGGCGCGGCCGCGTCGGCGCGGGCGGCGGCGAGCGCTAGGGCTTTGGATCTGGTCAGCAATCGCGACGCCATTCTTTCTCTCTCTGTTCTCTCGGAAGGGAAAGGAAAGAAGGATGGTGTTTTTTTTCAGGACAAGTGCGAGTACACGCAAGCAGAAATGGCCTGGCCCAGTATTACCGGCCCACACTTGCAAGGCCGAATAGACGAACCAGGACCCCTCGCGGGTCAGGCTGGGTAAGCTATTTGACCCACCAGCTTCTCATGGACATTAGAGTTGGTACATCTACATCCCCGCCCAGCTTGAGTCACGGGTGCCCTTCAAGGATCACTTTGATGCGTCGAGCTCTCAGCTACGCCCATATATCGCGTGATGGCTGTTTCCTTGGGATATTATTATATTTGTGCGTTTTAAATGTTTTTTTTTTGGGTTTTCAGGTTTTTGGTTTCTGCTCGGTTTTCTCTAGGTTTGGAAAAAAAAATCAAAAAAATGCTTTTCTTTTTCCGCGAGCGGCACAGATTTGTTTCTCGTGGAGACACAAGTTTCATTTTCGCGATAGGCACACTCAAAAAGGAAAAAAACGCAAGAAAAAGAAAAAAGATTCATCCACAAGAGAAAAAACGTGTTTTCTCTTTCGCGAGAAGCATAAATTTGCTTCTCGTGGAGGCACATGTTTACTTTCACAAGAGGCACAATTGTACCTCCCAGAAAGGAAAAATGCATTTTTTTTCTTACACGAGAGGCACAAATTTACTTCGTGTGGAGGTACAGATTTGCTTCCGCGAGAGGCACAGCTGTGCCTCACAGAAAAAATATGTTTTTTTCTTTCACGAGAGGCATAGATTAGCTTCGCGTGAAGGCACAAATTTCCAAAAGTTCATCGAAACCTATTAATGTTGGATCTAGTTTCGAAGATCTCAACACAGGAAATCCAACCGTGGAAATGATTTGCGATTTACACGCACGGTTTAAGTGATAAAATATTTTGAATAAACGAATCTATGTCGATACCGTGAATAGCTGGTTCACGAGACCAACTACGCACAAGCCACAAATAGCCCTACCCTTGGTCAGAAGCATCAGGGCTACAAGACTCGGGAATGGAGCCCCGGACAACGATATGCTTCCTTACCCCCAAAGGCATCTAGACCAGGCTGCCCAATGCGTGTCGTGGCGGTTCGGCTTGGTCAGAGCCCGTATGGCACGTTGCATACAGACAGCATGGGCGCTGAAGATGCATCAGTAACTGGGGGTGAGTTACCAGCTCACCTGCCGTCAGGGTGGCACCTGCACCGGCGCGTGGCGCCATTCGACTAGGGTGCCACCTTGGGCGGTGATGACAAGATGGACGTTCGTTCCCGAATGACAGAAGACGATGACACGTCATCATGCATTTAATGTGCATACCTACCATGTCGGCTGAGGGTAGTTCCTTAGGAACTATGCCATTGTGATATCCCTTGACATATAAAAGGAGGACCGAGCTATAGAAAAGGAGGTTGGACACTTGATAGAATACAAGTAGAAGCACACAACACTTCCCGTTCCCGGGAGGACTTGTAGCTCGCCATCCACTGAACATAAAACCATACACAAAGCACACCATGCGGCCTGAACCCTGGTAAATCATCGTGTCACTTCATGCATTTTAGTAGTGTAGCTCCACACCTTTGTGCCCCGTCCCCGAACCAGCGGAAGGACGTCTCCAGTCCACGATGTCGCGCACGTGTTCTGCAAATACCCATCAACAGTCTACAAAAAAACAAAAAAAAACTCCCAAGTTACGACAAGTGGCACACTGCATGTATCCTTAATCAGTGATTTTTGTTTTCTCACAAACCACTCAATCGCCAGGGCTATGTCTTGGGTGGTCATATACAACGCCTTTAGCGGGTAGTCTTATATGATTCTTTTAGCGCCTAATCTGCTCAAAGGCACTCACCCGAAGGCTCCCTGGTCGCTCAGTATGCAGTTGCTTCGTCAAGCGGCAGTTAATTGGTCGTTGGTTCACCAGTTCACCAATCAACCATTGACTTTCGGGAAAAAAATGTAGGAAAGAAATGATTTGAAAATAAATATCATGGATTCATAAAAATTCAAGGATTAGAAAGAAAGTTTCTCAAAAATAACAAAGATTCACAAATTATTAAAAAAAAACTTGGCAAATTTGAAAAAAAGTCCAATAATTTTGATTTTTTTGCAGATTTTGAAAAACAAATCACGGATTTGAAAAAGTTTGTCAATTTTGAAAAATAAGTTCAGAATTTTGAAAAGTTCATCAAAATGGCAAAAAAAATTCATTGATTTTCGAGAAAAGGTTATCAAATTTTAAAAATATCATAAATTTTGAAAGAAAAGTTCATAATTTTGGAAAAAATCACAAATTTGGAAAAATCATCAGTTTTCAAAAGAATTCATCATACTTGCAACAAAGTTTTTTAATTTGAATTTTTTTTGGAAAAAGTTCTCAAATTTGAAAAAAAGGCCATTCATTTTGAACAAAAAATCATCGATATTGCTAAATGTTTGTGAATTACGGAAAAAATAAAAGCAAAGAAAAAGAATTATGAATTAAGAACATAAAAAGGAAAAAAGTAAAGAAAAAGAAAAAGAAAGAAAAAACCGTATAGAAACCGGTCTAGAAAATAACCAAATCGAAATAAGAAAAACTCGTCTAGGAATCTTCCCAACCAACGGCTTCGGCAAATTGAAGAAGGAATAAAAGGACAAAACAAAGTAAATGGGCACAAGTGTTAAGGTGTCATAGTGGTCAGTTGGGTTCTCTCTAAAAGGAAGATCTCGAGTTCAAATCAAAGATGGGAGAAACGATTTCACGGCGGCCTCTCCCAATAGGTATAGCGGCTACCATAGTGAGCAATCGCGACAATAGCGGAATTTTTTTGGTGGGAGAGATGATTTCTAGAGGGTTTTGTGAATTTTTGAGCCACTTAGAGGGATTTGTGGACGATTTCGCAGCAGGAGCCATAGCATAGTGGTGAGGCTCCCGCGGAGCTATGGCGCAGCTATTTTATGGGATATTTAATACTATGGTTCAAATCCCTCACCCACACTCTTTTTTCAAAATTTAACAGAAAAAGGTAAATGGGCCGGCCCATGCAAGATAGGTGGAGGTGGGGGGTGCGCCTGTTTGTGCCGACCGATGTACAAGAAATGCCCTATGTCTCGCGCAAACCGATTCACAATAGGAATCGCCTACGACAGACGATTATGGGCCGACCCATTAGCTGCATGTCTCGCTTAGCTTGCAGCGTGTTCGGTCGCTTATGTTTTTCTAGATTTTTTTGCCGGTTTTCTTTGATTTTTTTCTTCACTATGTTTTTGGTTTTCTTTGTTTTCGCAATGGGTTTCTTTGCTTTTTCTTGTTTTCTTCGTTATACTTTGGTTTCTTTTGTTTCTTTCTTTGAATTTTTTGGTTTTTTTGTTCCATTGTCTGATTTTTTATTTTACTTTTCCAGAACATATCTACTTTTCATACACGTCCTACATTTTTCCTACACATGTATACCATTTTTTATACTCGTTTAAGATTTTTTAAATACATTTTTACCAAAACATGTTTTGAATGTATTTTTGTAATTCGTGTTAGGAAAAATTCAGTACATGTTGAAACATTTTTTTGAATTATAATGTTTTTTTAATTGTGCAAACAATTTTTGAACATTGTATAAACAATTTTTGAAAATGTGACGAATACATTTTTGTAACTATTCAATATATCTTAAAATGTGACATACATTTTTTTGAATGTACACAACATTTCTGTTTAACTACACAAACATTTCTTTGCATTCTATAAACATTTTTTAAGTGTCACGTAGATTTTCTTGAATTGTGTGACATTTTGATTTTTACATTAATTTTGCATGCACATGATTCATGGTTGCCCTGTGCCACCCGCCCCGACCGCGCGCTCCCTGGAGCGCCTGCCCATCCCCGATTGAGCCCGGCACCGCCAGCGGCTGCACGCGCGCTCCCCGGCATGGCCATGCGAGCTCCCAACGCCCCTCCCCTGCCCTTCTCTAGCGCCGCCCCGTCCTGATTCGGGCCACCAATGGCCTCCTCCGCCCGGCCCGTGGAGGGCCTCACCTCAGCAGTGGAGGTCGAGCCGGCCACAATTCGGACCGGAGGCGGCAAATTCCGGCGTGCAGCGACGGATTCCGGTGAGTTCCGGGTAGATCCCGACTAGTTCCGCGGCGGCGCGTTTGCTTCGATGAGGTTTGACCGGTTTACACGTTGAACTGTATACTGCCTTCAAAACTGTACATATGAGGTTTTCGCGGATGGATTTTCAGTGCCCTTTAAAAAGTTTAAGGGCCGATCGAGTTTTATGGGATCTGCTAGGCGCCGTTTTAAACTGTAAACATGGATTTTTTTTACGTGCTTGATCGCTTTTAAGGGGTCTACTAGAGATGCTCTAACTGGTCCACTTTGCCTGTTACAAACTGTATTTTTTCCTAGAATACGCATAATCATATCATTACAATAAAGAAGAAGTGACAAAGAAGCCTGGTAGAAGGCCTTTCAGCCTTACAACGCCAATCTTGAGAATTAGCCGCTACATCCATCACACACACGCACCTTGAGTATTATGATACATGCTTTCCTAATCTAACCTCATGCCAATGAGGATAGGCAAGTCACATATATATTAGTAGGGAAACTCATTATAGGACTTTGTTATTAGCCGCGTCCAATAAATGACCACGCTGCTGGTAACTGGGCAAAATAGTACTCCCATAATATAAGATCGTTCTTGACACTAGTATAGTGTCAAAAACGTTCTTATATTATGGGATAGAGGGAGTAGCAACATGCACTAAAAAATGGCACACTGCTATGAACAACTAACTAGCAATGTGCGGGTTAAACGACACGCCGCTAGTTAGACCGGCCCAGAAATGGACCTGACAGAAATTACTAGCAGCATCGTGCACACATGTGCGGATGCTACTACTAACCATGTCATTAGCCTTCAAACATATGCACACGCTGCTAGTGGCCAAACCTTTCTGCTTAAAAATAAAAATATATGCAACTTACTAGTAGCGTGTGCACATACGCACACGCTGCTAGCACCCGGACCATTCTGCTTAAGAAAACTGTACCAACTAACTAGAAGCGTGCACAGATCTACACTCTGCTAGTGATCATGTTACTAGCAGCGTGCACACTATATGCACACTCTGCTAGTAATCATGTTACTAACAGCATGTACTCATATGCACACCCTGCTAGTAATATCAATAATTTTTAATTTATAAGTTCAGACAAAGTGATTCTTTTTTCTAAAATTTTAAAATTAATACATCTATGTATCTAATAGAATATTTTTCATTTTTTAACCACATCTAGATTTTACAAAATATAAATATCAGTAATATATAAGTAATTAAATATTAGACTAATTTTTTTCTTCATTAGTTTGAAATGAAACTTTTTCTGCACTTAGCATACACTAGTACATCATACATGTCAAAATTTGGCATTGTTTCAGCTTCGTTTGCTATAAGTGTCATTAAGTATTCAAATTTCAAATACAAGTACCTGAAATAATGGACACAATTGGGTTGAAAAATATATTTTAGGTTATCAAATATATATTTAGGCCTTATCCAAGAGAATAAAACCTATTCCAAACATCATGGTGCTAAGACTCGACCACCAAATTGATGCTTATTGGTTTTTTTAATCTTATAAAAAATGCAAACGTAGTTTAAGAAATAGAAACGTGGCATGGTGTCATGTTATGACACCTAGAGGTTGTGTTTAAAATTTAAGAAGATTACACAAAAGTTATCACGTAAACTACTTAGAAACCGCACCATCTCGAAGGAAGAATATTAGTGGTTTCGAGAGGTAACAGACCAACTTTAAGGTAAAATGATGGTCATCTTTGTCGGTTGACATTAAAACTTCTTCTATAATTAATATACACCACTAAATCTTTCATAGCAAACTTAGATTGTTTTTAATTTGTTTGCTATATTTAATAAAAAAATTACAACTTTAGAGCATGGGTAATTGCAACCCAGGTACACAAACTTGGCAGGTGGGTTCAGTTTGGTACAAAAACTTTAAAAATGTACGCCACGGGTACCACAACTTGGCTTTTATGTTCATCCAAGTACAAATCAATCCTGAGCCAACACGTGGATGCCAGGTAGGCAGGATGAATGCGCTGGGCTGCTTCGCTCTTTTACAAAAATTCTCCCGCAAGGAACTAAAATTTTGTCATAGGATCCATGCGGACGAATTAACCAGGTAAGCATGCAAATATATTGATTTTGGTCTACTATAAAAGCGCTGATTTATATCGAAATTTGGATGCAAAGACTTGTCATACCTGTCGAGCTCGACAGCTATGCCTAGGGTAGCACAATTATTGGCACTGGACTTATATAATTTCCTACAGCTTGGCCCTTAAACCCCCACTTGTCCATTGAGAGGTTGTGTAACCCGTCTTGTCTTCACCTCAACTGTGCAAGGACACAGAAGATCGCAGCTTTCCTTTGGCGCGCGGGGGAGACCGGGCCGCGGGCATCTGCGCACAGAATGGCGGTATGCTCTTCTCTCCTTCCTCTGGATGCAAACTGTCCAATGATTTTCCTACAGAAATTATTATGGTATTGACGTATTATTAGGAAGCTCTCGTACAACCTCCATTCAGATGCGGATGAGACTCTCATCATTGTTCATTATTGTTAGCTTGTAAGTCTGTGTGTGATCGATTCAGTTTTTCATATGGTTTTTTTTGTGGTATATTCAACAGAGACCCCTCCGTCATTGCATTGTGCCGTTGTCCCAGACACTAGAATCAGATCCTGCATCATCATCTGGATGCAAACCTTGCGCTTCTTCCTCACACACGTATAGAATAG
Source organism: Triticum aestivum (assembly GCF_018294505.1). Classification (NCBI taxonomy): domain Eukaryota; kingdom Viridiplantae; phylum Streptophyta; class Magnoliopsida; order Poales; family Poaceae; genus Triticum; species Triticum aestivum. The sequence goes on from NC_057802.1 coordinate 562,468,988, forward strand.
GCCCTCACAATTCTCGAAAAAAAGAATGGGCCCTCACGTGTAATAATCGACTCTCACGCGAGATCAGCGCCGACACTGGTGCAATGCATGAAGCGTTCATATCTTCGTCGTCGCCGAGCAGCTCCTCCAGTGTGTACTGTACTTGAATCTGCCGTCATCATCCTCCGCTGTGTCAACACCTTCTTAGCCGTTGTCAAGATCGCGGGCCAAGAACCCCTTTGCCGCCTTGGCATGTCCCTGGTACTGCCCTCACAGTTCTTCAATTATATCGGCAAAGAACCCCAGCCGGATCCACGTCATCATCGGTCACTACTCCGGCGGGCAGTCTTCGTCGGACATCAACCAGCGCTTGATCTCCTCTAGCATTCTGCATTCTTCGAGGGCCATTTCTTGGCGGCCTGGAGTTTGGGGGCGTTGAGCATTGGGATTTCCACCGGACTTGACGTTGCGTTGGCTGTCTGGTTAATTCTTCAATATGTTTCTCTAAAAAACAAGAGATTCTTTAATCTGTGTGCCACACCGTGGGATGCAAAAGAGATTACTTGCCCTTGTTCGCATTTTCTCACTTTGAGCATCCATAGGATCACACCAAATAAGATGAGTCGCTTTGCCCAAAAGTGAGAAGTCCACTTTCATCCCTAAACTCTTTTTTGAGGAAATTCATCCCTAAACTCTTTGGTTTGTCTAAGATTCAACCCCCATCTGTAAAACCGGCGAAGATTCAACCCCCAACTCCCCGAACCATTCAGGATCCAATCCAACCCTGCCCTCGGCCCGGTGCTAGTTTCCCATGAGTCAAATGGGTTTTACCGTGTTGACCATCTAGTCAGCATGTCATGTTATCCTAGTCAGGTAAATAATATATATGATATAAAGACATAGCTAGTCAACAGATCGATAATCTACAGACACAAATTATTAAAATATAAAAAGAGGAAAGAAAAGCATGACTCCAAAATGTCATGTCAAAGTGACGGTAGCAAGCATCAACATGCAACAACACCAACCGCCGCCTCTGACTCCATTGGAACTGAAGAGAGGTTCTTCAATGGTGGTGCCTCTGGAAAGGGAACTACGTCTCATGTCGACATTGTTAGATCCAATCACTGAAGGCCAGATCCAGGGTTTTCACCCCAAAGATCAAGTCTGAGCAAATTGCAACCAATGCCTTGAAGAAGGGAACCGCCATTTTCAGGTACAACCAACTAATGTGCCGATGGCATATGTCAGGGTTATAAGCATGGTCGTCCCATGTAGGTTGGATTTGCATTTTTTTTGGAATCAACATTCATGGTGGGTACATGACGATTTGGTTCGTGGTCTTGCGCAGTCATTGTCATCTTTCCTGGTCAAATGTGCTTAATTAGAGGAAGCATGAAAATGTTGCTAGTCCCTCGGCTCACATGTACTGGACTTGGAATTACGAGAATGCCTTTTTGTTTCCCTCTCACTCGCTCGATTTCATGTAAATTGCCTATTCTATGGATGATTTATAATATTTCTATGAGTTAATCTCTCTTTTCAGCACATACTAAAAGTAATACATACCGATGAACTGGGTAAAAATCAAACTAACATGATGTAATTTTTTTTATTTTCTTTGCTGACATTGAAAATGCCAAATAATAGCCTCTTTGCCCCCACCAATTGTTCCTGGAATGCATGCTGAGTTGGTAGGATTGACTTGTGCTTGTGACGTCCTCTTCTTTAACATATTCTTCGATAGAGCTGGCATGGCACTATTGTTGTTTCGGCTCTTACTTGCTTGATTTGAAATGTGGAATGCCACATATTATGTTTCCCTCTCACCTTCTCAATTTTACGTAAATTATGTGATTGACATCAAATTTGTAGCTTTCTAATGGTCCAACTTTCTTGCTCAAGGGTCGACCATCTTCGGGCTACCCTCTCAGAGTTGTTGGGGGAAATAGTTCGCTCTCCACACTAAACATCACATCATCCTATCCTAAATGCCTCTTTGTCCCCATACCTTGGCCAAGAGACCACTCGAGAATCCGGACGCTGGACAAGAGGGGGCATTTCATTTGTACGTGCTCTTGATAGCTAGTTTCCAAAGCACACTCATGCACCGCCAATAGCTATGCGGCCTTAGTTATGTTACTACCAAGAGAAACATAAAAATGCAGGAAGTTGCTAGCTATGACAACTCAAGACCAAACAAACATGTTTGTCGAGCCAAGAGAACATTCAGCTATTGTTGTGTGGGTAGGTTAGGACTTTTTTAGCTCCACTCACTCTGAACAACCGAGTTCCATAGCATCCTCATGTACCACACATGGCTACATGGCATGTTTTACATCACTACCGAGGGTAATGCGCCGATGTAGCAAGTGACATGAACGCACTCAAGACAAATCAAACACCAAACAATATACTTTTCTCTCTTTTCTGACATTAATTGTTTGTATTCCTTCCTCCATATGGCTCGTGGAATTGGCCAGAAAGCAAGACTTCACATAATTAGTTGCCATGCATGTTCATCATCTTAGACACATCTTACCAATGACGCTGACCATAATGGCACCTGCGCATGTTGCATCTTGTGGACACTGAAGCTTGTTGATCCTACACCTATATACGAACCTTAGGTATGATGTTTTCTTCTACTTCATACTCTACTTCAATGGAGATTGCACCATGTGTACAAGAATAAGTCATGTGACTTTGTTATCACGTTCCCATGTGTGGATGGTAACATATCGAGAAAGTGTGTAATAGTTCTTTTTAGGTAGCATCACAATTTAGCTCGCACACAATAGCAAATACAATGGAGGGCCAAGCATGCATGTGTAGTAGGATGTCCTTTGCTAATGTTTGAGTCTCTAAAGTGTGGAAGTACGAAGAACAAAAACATGTCCACATGATTTGTAAATGCTCTGCATGGGAAAATATAAAAAGGAAAGAGAACAAGTTTGCGAATGTCATGTCCAATTATGTAAGTGAGTCAAATAATATGGCCCATAGTCAACTTAGTTGCAGTTACAATGATATTACGGTTCTGCTTTGCTGATTGAAAGATGATCCACTAGATTAACGACCAGATGTTTTGGTTTCCTTGGGAATGGCTTTGTTTTCTCTTGTTAACTTGTCATGTACTTTTAACATATAATGGATTCTAAATTTTTATGTGTTGTTCATGATGAAACATTGGCACTCACTACAAAAAAAAGACACATCCATGACATTTTGGGCCGAACGAACTTTTTTTCTGTCATACATATGACACTTCTATGACGATAATTGTGACAAAACCCGGTATCATCATAGATGTGGTGGGCTCCTACTTCTATGACAAAAAATCATGACAGAAAATGGGCTTTTCGTCCTGGGCGGGCCGGAGACGCAGCTGCATGACATTCTTTGGGCCGTCCATGACAGAAAAAACCGTGGTAGAAGCGAGGGGGAGGAAAATTTCGGGGAGTTCCCGGTTACGGTGGGAGGTCGGGGGCCGAGCGATGCGCGTTTCTCTCGTACACGTACGCGCGTGTGTGCGAGGCGTTGGCTCTAACTGAACCCGAGCGAGGCGTTGGGCTCTAACTGAACCCGAGCGATTGCACTGCAGGCTACGCGTTACTGAACCCGAGCGATCGATCGATGGCTGTTAACTGAACCCGATCGAGCGATTCCTTCGCTACTGCTGCTAACTGTAGCCGATCGATTGGATGAACAGTGAGCGTTGCGGGGGGGGGGGGGGTCGGATGAACAGTGAGCGGTGGCGTTGCCTCTGGATGAACAGAACCCCGTGGTGTGGAGGGCTAGATGAACAGTAGACGGTGGAGGGGTGCCCGTGGAGGGGTGGTTAAACAGGACCCCGTGGTGTGGAGGGCTGGATGAACAGTAGACGGTGGAGGGGTGCCCATGGAGGGGTGGTTAAACAGGACCCCGTGGTGTGGAGGGCTGGATGAACAGTAGACGGTGGAGGGGTGCCCGTGGAGGGGTGGTTGAACAGTAGCCGGTGGAGTAGCGCGCTGTGGAGGCTGGATGAACAGGAGCCCGTGGAGGCTGGAGGAGGTCGACGGTGGAGATGAACAGTATCCCGTGGAGTCCCGTTTTGCGGTACGCCACACCCCTCCCGATGAACATGACCCCCGTTTCGACCGTAGGAGGTCCGTTTCGTCCGTTTTGCGGTACGCCACACCCCTCCCGATCAACAGGACCCCGTTTCGACCGTAGGTGGTCCGTTTCGTCCGTTTTACGGTACGCCACACCCCTCCCGATCAACAGGACCCCCGTTTCGACCGTAGGAGGTCCGTTTCCTCCGTTTTGCGGTACGCCACACCCCTCCCGATCAACAGGACCCCGTTCCGAACGTAGGAGGTCCGTTTCCTCCGTTTTGCGGTACGCCAGGCCTCGTTTCCATCGCCTGTTCCGTCCAAGCCCTCCCGATGAACACGACCACGCATTCCGTTCCGACCCAGCCGGTTGGCTCCCACGCATTCCATTGCCTCTCGATGAACACAATGCATTCCGTTGCCTCCCCATGAACACGACGCATTCCGTTGCCTCCCCATGAACACGACGCATTCCGTTGCCTCCCCATGAACACGACGACGATGCTGTTTCTCCGTTCCGACCCGGCCATGTACACGAGCCCTGGCCGTACGTATGCGCGAGTAGGCGTTCGAGACCCCGCCCGTATGTACACATACGTGACCGTATTTTCTTTCTTGCACCCTGGCCGCTGTACGTACGTGTACATGCTACATGCGCGCCTCTACTACGACACGTGCGCGCCTCTACATCGACCAGTATGTACGTACACGTTCGCGACCAGAATGACAATGCTACGTACGCTTCGACCAGGTGGGTCCCGACTGCCAGGCACTTCCTTGCCTGTGAAGATGTAGCTGGTGGGTCCCAGCAGTCAGGGGGGCGAATCGTTTTTTTTGCCCGGACGCACTTCCTTGCGTGCGAAGATGTAGCCGGTGGGTCCCAGCAGTCAGGGGGGCGAATCTTTTTTTTGCCCGGACGCACTTCCTTGCGTGCGAAGGTGTAGCTGGTGGGTCCCAGCAGTCAGGGGGGCGAATCGTTTTTTTTGCCCGGACGCACTTCCTTGCGTGCGAAGATGAAGCTGGTGGGTCCCAGCAGTCAGGGGGAAACGTTTTTTCCGCGAAATACAGTGGCCCGTCCGGTGGGTCCCAGCTGTCAGGTGGAGGAATCATTATTTTCCACGTAATAAGGAGGCACTTCCTTGCTGCGGCCGTGGACCCAGCTGTCAGCCTCTCCACATACAGTCCACGTCCGATGGAAGTCATTCCTTGACCACGTTGACCAGGCCGAGCCGAGAGCACCACGGCGGTGGACGACGGCGAGGCCTAGGAAGGGGACGACGCAGAGCCGGGGAAGACGCGGCAGTGGAAGCCCGCGCGGAGAGGAGTACGAGGGTTCACTGGTTCGGCTGCGGTGTGAGGCTGCCGTCGCCGCAGGGCCTGGCCAGCGGTGGGAATAGTAGGGGGCGGTGAGGCCTCCGCGGCAGCACAGCCGGCCACGAGAGGCAGGAGCATGCGGCACGACCGGCGCTGCTTTGGGCGGCTGGAGCAAGAAGACCAGAGGTTGAAGAAGCACTATGGCCGTTGGATGGACATCGTACGGTCACTGGAGCTAGAATCGTTCATATTGACTAAGTTGACAAAGCCCTCCGTCCCCGTCAACTTAGTTGGCCCACAAGTCATCCTCCCACTATGGTGGGTCCCAGCTAGCAGGGGGGTATTCATTTTTTTGTGCGTAATAAGGAGGCACTTCCTTGCGTGCGAAGATATAGCTGGTGGGTCCGACATGTCAGGGGGGACATTTTTTTTTCGCGAAATACAGAGGCCCTTCCGGTGGGTCCCAGCTGTTAGGTGGAGGAATCATTATTTTGCGCGTACAGTCCATGGCTGATGGATGTCGTTCGTTGACCACGTTGACCAGGCCGCGCCGAGAGCACCATGGCGGTGGACGACGGCGAGGCCTAGGAAGGGAACGACACGGAGCCGGGGAAGACTCGGCAATGGTTGCCCACGTGGTGGGGAGTATGAGGGTTTACTGGTCTGGCTGCCGTCACCGGAAAATAACAGGAGGTGTGGGTGAGTAGAGGAATGGCCTGGCCAGCAATGAAGTAGGGTGGGTGGTGCGGCCTGTGCGGCAGCACAGCCGGCCACGGGTGGCGGGAGCAGGCAGTCCCACCGGAGCTGGTTTGGGCGGCTGGAGCAAGAAGATCAGATATTGAAGAAGCAGCACGGCCGTTGGATTAACATCCAACGGTCACTGCTGCTAGAATCGTTTGTGGACTAAGTTGACAAAGCCAAAGTACACGTCAACCTAGTAGACCCACAAGTCAGCCTCCAAATCTGTCCCAAACAGCATACAACCCGAAATTTCTAGCCAGATTCAAATTAATTTTACATCTAAATATACCTTAATTTAAATTCAATGAAATTTTACCCGCACAAAAACAATGAAATTTAAAATATCAAAATCCGAAAGAAAATAGTATTTTGGAACTAATTGCCTGTTTGCTGTATTTTTTCATTTTACAGCCCATTTATTATTACATATAGCCCATTTCTTATTACTTATAGCCCATTTTCTGGGAAAAATGCATCCCTCCTCGTCTTGAAAGATTTCCGGTCCAGCAGGGCATAGAAAAGCAAGTAGGCCTACGTTGGTTATTCTGCAAAAAACAAAATAGCTCGCTAGCCATTTTCAGAAAGGAAAAAAACAAACTAGGCTGGTCATGTGCTAAACATATGAAATAAAAGCCTGGGCTAGACGGGCCACGGGTCCCGCACAACCCAGTTGATACCCTTCTCCGTCCCGAAAAAACAAAATTACTGCGCACGCTGCTGGGTCCCTTCTGTCATCCTCACCATGTACAGTCATCTCCTTATTCCTCTCGGTTGTTGACCATGTTGACAACACCGGAGGGCGGCGCCGCGGCGAGCGAACCAAGGTGGAGGACGATGGTGAGGCCTCGGACGGGAACGAACAGGAGCCGGGGAAGATCACAGCCAGCCGTGGGAGGCGGGAGCAGGCGGTCCCGCCAGCGCTGGTTTGGCTTTGGCGGCTCGAGGAAGAAGAGACTGAAGAAACGCAACAGACGTTGGATGTCAATCCAACGGTCAAGGTTGGCACAATCGTTTGTTGACTAAGCGGACACCAAGTAGCATACTTTTTTATATATAGGAAGAAAACTGCGAGGAAAATGCATTCGTCTGCTGTCCTCCTCACAGGGAACGTTCGCCACATAAGTGACTAGCACCCTTGGTTTTCAACCGGGAGGTCTCATAAATGGTAGTAATGTTGTTTCAACAGCAGCTGGATCGCCTTTCACCATCATTGGATAGTTTGGTCCAAGGATGAGCGAGTTTGCTCCAAGACTATCAATACTGAACCAGGGAGAAGGTGTTGGCGCTAGCACACTAGTATCCGTCCTGAATACCATGCAACGGGTGTTGGAATAGGTCAGGAGAGGGCGACCATGGGAGACAACACCTGCTTCCTCAGTAGTAACAATCTGAGTGCACTGTATACAGACAAGAAGAGGTGATCCATCGGAATTAGTTGCCAGGCGCCACTGAGTATATAAGTTCTGCTCCTCCTCATGCTCGTGATCATCACCATCGTCATCTCCCCCTTGCTTATAAATTTTTTCAAGTATAGGTGGTGGAATGTTCACAGGACCTTGGAAACACAAGAAGAAGGTTAATTAGTAAAGGGAAACTTGCTAACCCGCATGCATGTGGATGAAACAATTATAATTACGGTGAAAGACAAACGTACCGAAACTACGAGGATCCCATGCAAAAATAGTGCCACGAGTGGTCGCAGCAAACACAAGATCCTCGTATTCAATTGCATCACAGTACACATCCGTGTATAGAAATAGATTTTTGAGCAATATCCATCCAGTCGAACCACGAAGGACGGCAACAAGCTTGTCGAAGATAGCAAAAAATTGATAGTTCTTGTAATTCCAAGAGCGGTTGGGAACTCGACAAATTGCTATCTTCAGTAGACGACAGTCACCATGATCGTATTTGAACGTACGTAGATCATCTGTGCGCTCAACCTCAGGGCACTCGGAGATTTTTGGAAGTGGAATCCGCTGACGAGTGTACACATTCACAAGTTCCCACTCGCAATTGTACCCAATATAAACAACCCAATCTCCATTTGCGCCAGCCCAGGACTTACCCTTAAGCGATGGCATCTTGACATCACACGTATCATAATCAAGCGGCATCAACATGCACAAGGCGAGGCCTCTGTCGTCCCCGCCCATGCGAACAGGCTTATAAGAAGATAAGGAGATCAAACCGCTCCTGGACCCTTGGGTTCCTTGTAATGATGTTATTAGTTGAGTCGAGAATGGGCTTGAACGAACCTGCCATGCTAGCCGAGGTGATGACGTCGCACCGATCAATGAGTTCCCCCACCACGTCATCTTTCAGATCGGGGCAAGAATAACGGGGTCGTTTCCGGCTTGTTCCCTCCATGGAGAAGATGATCAAACAATGGCAGAAGGAAGGGTGAAGGCAAATGGAGGAGGGAGGAAGAGCGTGCGACAGCAGTTCCAAATCGAGAGGGAAAGGCGAAGAGTCGTTGGACGGTTGCCAGTTTGCCACGGTACACGAAGAGGCGCCCCGGCCTACACGTCCTTTCGGAAATTGTACAAAAGGACTCGTCGTCGTCTCACTGACATGTTGGAACGGGATCACATGTCAACGAAACATGGTGTGTAATTTCTCGTGCAAAATGCGATCTGGCCGCGTTGGCCCGAGGTGCCGCATTAGTTATCGACTTTATTTTTTAATAGCGTGTCGTTCAGTTTTGAAGCACGACTAACTGGTACTGTTTGCAGAGAAAATATAAACTACTCTACCACTACTCCACCTCTAGTACTAGTAGTATAAAAAAGATATATAGGCTGGAGCTCAGAGCTTTCTTGCTAAGGGCTGCCCAATTGCTTCTCACACTATTACCCTCTCTCCAGATCTAAAAAATACGGCCTCTCTCTCCCTCCTCACTGGTGGTCACAGATCTTCCGGGGAAGAAAAGGACATGCAGCGTTGACGCACTTGTCGTCGGCGAGCGAGGTCACGCACTGACGACAAGGTTGTCCTCTCAGACCTAGCGCCCGCGCGGGATGGCCTCCGTCCCCAAGCTCGCTGCCGTAGTGCGTGCGGAGGACGACAACCACGAGCGAAGCCACTTCTCGCTGACCCTCATGTATGCTACCTCTTTTCGAACCATACCCTTGTTCTATTGCCCCATCTGCCATGTCGCTGCATGTGGATCTTTTTCCACTCCACCATCTTCCCAATTTGGTATCCTCTGCTCTGCTGGTCACGCAGATGAAAACTGTCACATCCCTAGCTTCTGACATTGCACTAGGCTAACTTCATGTGTGCATCATGTTTAAACTTTGAAAGAAACTTGAAATGGGGATTGCCTAAACCCTAGCATTAAAGGAATTCACTAGGTTCAACCAAAATATTTCTAGTAAATCCAAATGGCTTTCAAAAATGTTAATCATTCTTGGAAAATGCTGGAAACAGTAACCAGAGGTGATGCACATTTTTCCATGACATATTTGGGCTCTGGATTAAATCATACTCTATTTGCATTTGGGCATTTAAATGCTATTAAATATTTTAAATGCTCAAATAATCATAAACTAAAATGTTTACTGTAGGATATATTCCCAACAGTGATCATGAGTAGTTTCATGATTTTTGGAAGTGTCTAAGTATTTTTAATAAAGCCCTAGAGACTACAGAATATTAGAAAACAGAAACAAATACAAAAAAAGAGAGAGAAAGGAAACCTACCTGGCCTCACCTGTCGCAGCCCAGCTGGCCAGCCCACCTGGGCGGCCCAGCCCAGCGCCGCTGCCAGTCATCTCCCACCTCTCGCCAGTAGGACGAGAGGCGTGTGGCCGCCGTGCGCGCCCACGCGCCCCGGCCACCTCCTGCTTGCCGCTTCTCCCTGGACGTCCCCGGAGACGCCACGCGCTCCCCTCGACCCCTCCCGCTCTTCCCCGTGCTCATTCCCTCCCCTGGACCTCTCTCTCTCACCCACCCGAACGGGTTCGTCGCCGCCGCTCGCCACCACCGCGGCCATCGCCTCCCCCTCGCCTCTCCGACATGCCCAGGAGATCCGCCACCGTCGCCTATGTCTCTCTGTTGACTCACGCGACGCCAAACGCCCCGAAGCGCCGCCCCCGACCTCGTCTTCGTCGTTCGGCCGCCGAGATCGCCGGCGACCTCCCGTCTTCATCAGCTCCTCCCCGACCTCGCCGACCCGCTCGTCGTGACTGTGGTGAGCTGCTGGCCGTTTTCCCCCCTCTCCGCTCTCTTCCTCGCATGCCGTAGTGACCGCACCAAGCTCGACCGCACCCGCTGCCGCTTGCGCCCACCGCCGACGCGGCCCCGGCAACCAAACAGCCTGGGCGTCGTGTCCAACATGCTCGCCGCCTCGCGTAGTTGCTGTAGGTGCCATGAACGCGCTGCCACGGTCACTGCAGCCCCGTAGCCACAAACACCCGAACGCCAGCGCCGCCCCGAGCTCGTTTCCGGCGAGCTCCATCCGTCCCCGCTGCTGCCGCATTCCGCTCTGGATGCGGGCGAGCCCCAGCTCCCCGCGCGTGCCCTCCTCTGCTCGATTGGGCGCCGGAGAAGCAATCCCGAGCCCTTCCGCCGTGTCTGCTGCCGCCGGCGGCTAAACACCGGTGGTTTAGCCCCGGTTGACCAGGGATTTGACCCCCCTGGGTCATTGACATGTGGGCCCCGGCCCCACTGACATTTTGGTTAGGTTTAACTTAAGGCTAATTAACTATATTAATTAGCTAAGTCGATGACATATGGGTCCCACTGTTAGGTTTGACTCTAGTTAGGCGCTGTTGACCAGCTGACGTCACAGTGATGCAGTGCTGACGCAATAACTCATTTTTGGATTTATTTTTTATATAGGAAATTCCAGAAAATGTAGCAAACTTCTAAAAATCATAGAAAATAATCTATAACTCAGATTGAAAAGATTTATATATGAAAAATGATCAGAAAAATCCAATCTATCCATCTGTACTGGTTTCATGCATGTCTAAACAACTTAACCTTGCTGTTTAGTTCAAAACATGATAAGGCACTATTTAAATTCATAATTTGAGTTTGGGATTGAACCTTTGGTTCAAAATGACCCAAACCCATCTGTTTGTAGTTGCATTAGCCAAAACACATTCATATTGCCATGTCTTAGCAAGCATGATAATTGTTGCATTGCATTGATTGTGTTCTTCCTTGTTTGCCGGTGGTTGTCCCTTCTCGATAGACGTGGTTCCGACGATGAGTTCGATGACACTGATGAAGAGCTATATGATCTTCGGAAGTGCCAGGCAAGCAAACCCCCTTGTTCATTCCGATACAATCCCACTCTCTCGCTCCTACTCTCTTTTACTGCATTAGGACAACAACGATTCATCTGTTACTTGATGCGGTAGTTGAACCCCTTATCCTCTGCATGACCTGTCATTGCCACAGTAAATAGATGAAACCCACTAGCATGAGTAGGAGTTGTTTGAGCCCTGATGTGCCTACTCATTCATGCTTGTTTGTCATGCCTGATACTGCTTAGAGTTGAGTCGGGTCTGATTCATCGGGGATGAATTGGAATGGTGATGAACATGTCCTACTGTGTGTGAACACGATTTGGTAAAGGTAGCGGTGAGAGGCCATGTAGGAGTACATGGTGGGTTGTCTCATTGAAGCCGTCCTCAGGAACTGAGTTCTGTGTTTGTGATCCATGATACAGTTACTACCACGCATTGGGCCCGAAACCAATGGACCCTCTCGGCTTCTTAATCACCCTTGTCCTCTGTCCAGGAGTTGCAAGTAGTTTATGGTGTTTGTAGTATGCTAGAGGCCGTGCGCAGCGCTGACCCGAGGGGTGGGCTGTGATGCGGTAGGCACGTGGCCGGGCATGCCGGGCGCCCGTTTGGTGTCTCGGAACCCTGTACACATCGTTCGGGGCCGTATGTGGAAACCTCGGCCGGAATCCCTGCGGATGGAACCTGAATAGGCGATAAACCTGGACTAGAGACTTGAGCGTTTAGGTAGGCTGTGGCCGACACCCTCGCTGGGCTTCCGCTTGAAGGTTGCCGAGTACATGCTGTGTAAACGGCGGTAAGTGGTGAGAGCGTGTGTGACGAAGTACACCCCTCCAGGGTTAATATGATCTATTCGAATAGCCGTGTCCGCGGTAAAGGACTTCTGGGTTGCCTATAACAGTTCATAGACAAGTGAAAGTGGATACTCTAAAATGCGCAAGATAAGCGTGAGTGCTATGGATGGCGTTCTCGTAGGGAGACGGGAGCGGATCCATAGTGGAGTATTGATATGGTGAATATGTGGACTCGTGTGCGCCACCTCAAAAGAGTTACTTGCAGTCGTAGTTAGGATAGCCACCGAGTCAAAGCTGGCTTGCTGCAGTTAAACTCCACCACCCCCTTTGTTGATACCGATGCATATGTAGATAGTTCTGATGTAAGTCTTGCTGGGTACATTTGTACTCATGTTTGCTTATTTTATGTTTTGCAGAGAGACTTCAGTCTCGCTAGTAGTTCCGTGTGGACTTCGACGTTTAGCTTGATACCTCAGCTACGATCTTGTGCCCTCGGCAGGATCTAGTAGATAGTCAGGCTTCTCAGCCTTTTTCATTTATAGTTGTCTGTACTCAGACATGTTAAGCTTCCGCATGTGTTTGACTTGTATGCTCTGAATGCTGGGTCGAGAGACCCATGTTTGTAATATCTGGCTCTTCGGAGCCTAATGAATAAATACTCTGAGTCGTAGAGTCTAGTTGTGATGCCATGTTGTATTTGCACATAGCGAGCATATTGTGTGTATGATTGAAATGCTTGGTATGTGTGGGATCCGACAATCTAGTTGTTTATCCTTGGTAGCCTCTCTTATGGGGAAATGTAGTCTTGTGTTTCCATGAGCCATAGTAGTCCGCTACAGCCCGGTTCACCGGAGTCCTGCTAGCCCAGCACTACTGCTCCGAAACACTTGACTGGCCGGCATGTGATTCACTTCGTTCCTGTGTCTGTCCCTTCGGGGTAATGTCACGCGGTGACATCCGGAGTCCTGCCTAGCCTGCTACAGCCCGGGTTCCCGGAGTCCTGTTAGCCCAGTGCTACAGCCTGGATTCACACGTTGCTGACCGACATGCTCGATGTTGATTCATGTATGCCTGTCCCCATAAGTTAGTGCCGCTTTGGGTTCACGACTAGCCATGTCGGCCCGGGTTCTCTATCATATGGATGCTAGCGACACTATCATATACGTGAGCCAAAAGGCGCAAACGGTCCCGGGCCATGGTAAGGTGACACCCGTGGGAATACCGTGCGTGAGGCCGCAAAGTGATATGAGGTGTTACAGGCTAGATCGGTGTGACTTAGAATCGGGGTCCCGACAAAAACCTTAATTTGCACTATTAAAGGAAACCCTACTTCATGCAGACTAATCCATGCCTAGGTTGAATAAGGAAAGGAAGGGAGACTGTACTGTCCAAGAGAGTAGGCATTGAACCCGCATCTAGGTTGAAAAGGGGAAAATCAGTAGCTAAGGAACGAGTCTCGTGTCTCTTGGTTGAAGAAGGTAGAAAGGCATGACAACGCAATAGAGAATGACCAGGTTGATCGGTTTGTTGTCCTCACATAGGAAAAAGGTGGCTAAACATAACAAAAAATGGGACGTAATCCACATATGCTGCCTGGATATTTGTTGCTCTGGGCAACCATACCTCCCTCACCACTCTATGCGTCTGTCACTACAGGAATCAGCTACTTTGCCATCTGCCACGGCAGATGGCAAAGGCAGGAACGGCGGACGGCAAAGATCTTTGCCGTCTGCCGCGGACGGCAAAAGGCTCCGGCAAAGTAAGGATCAGCAAAGAGCTACTTTGCCGTCTGCTTTCGGCGGCTGACGGCAAAGGGACCTTTGCCATCAGCAGCAGACGGCAAAGAAAGCAGACGACAATAATTATGCTGTTAGTCCGTTAGGTGGCTAACGGCAGCCTTTGCCGTCCGCCTCGCGAGTCACAGACAGCAAACAAAAGGGATAATATTTAAAAAAACACAACAACAATGCTCCCGAGTGCTGCGGTCAACGCATGCAAGTGCACTTCCCTATCTTTCTTTTTAACAGGGAAAGGACAGGCCGTGCCTTGGTGCCTTTTGTTCAACATTAGTGGAGTACAAAGTTCAAACAGGACCCCGAGAAAACTAAAGTTACAACATAGTCCTGGAAATTAACACAAAAGGCCCTAAAAATTAAAACTGAAAGGCAATCGAGTCCTTGCTCTCCACTGCAGTGCTCTGCCCGCCCCGTCGTCCAGCCCGACTATGGCTGCGCCGCCGCCCGGCGCTTCTCGCTGCGCCGTTGTCTGACCCTGCTCAGCCGCGCTCGGGAGCTGACTTGCTCCGGCGCGGGGGCGAGGGGGTGCACGCGAGGGAGGTCGGGGATGGGAGGTGCGCGACCGTCGGAGCTCGCGAGGCGGGGCGCACGGCTGTCGGGTGAGGAGCTCGAGTGCGCACGGAGCTCGCGGTGCGGACGGGCTCAGGTGAGCTTCACGTGGCGCTGGCAAGGTGGCAGAACTTCACGTGGCACTGGCGAGGTGGCAGAGCTTCACGCGGCGACGACGACGGAGATGCACACGGCGAGGCTACTGGCCACGATGGACAGGCGGTCGAGGGGCGCAGCGTCGGCCAGACGGAGGGGCGGGAGGGCGCTGGCGTAGCGACGGATGGACAGGCACGCGGGCGGTGGCCGCCCCGTGCGGCTGCTCGAGGACGAGCGTGCGCTGGGCTGAACCTGCGGCTGCTCGGGAGCACTGGACAGGCAGGCGGGCGCGGCGTGCGTTGGCCCATGGCATGCGGCTGCTCGGGGGAGTAGGAGAGAGGTGGGACTAGCAGGAGAGAGGAGAGCGATGACCGGCAGTGTGCTACTACTCTGGCAGAAGGAGAGGGGAATCGTGGGTGGGGCTATGCGTCGATGGGGCTGTGCGTGGGCACGCGTGCATCATGGGTCAGTGGGGGCATGCGTCCGACGGCTGTGAGTGGGTGGGACGTGCGTCTAGGATTTCGCCAAGTCATCGATCCGTGTGGTCTATCCGCGTGGTGTGCTTCTTCTTTGCCGTCCGCCGAGGCTTTTCCGTCCGCTTTTTTTATCTTTGCCGTCTGCTAGCAGACGGCAAAGAGGGGGCCGTTAAGTTTTTCTAATCAGCTCGTTACTGGGGGCCACCTCTCTCTTTGCCGTTAGCCAGCTGACGGCAAAGAACTGACAGATGGCAAAGACCGATTTTGCCGTCTGTCAGTTGTTTGCCGTCTGCTTTTTGATAGCTGATGGCAAAGACCTTCTTTGCCGTCTGCTAGCAGACGGCAAAGAACTGGCAGACGGCAAAATCCCTGATTCCAGTAGTGTGTGGAGGTACATCGTACTGGTGCGCACTGCCCGAATGGGCCTCCCATGCTCTTAGTGTCACTTTTTGCTGTCAGTATAACGCCAGCAGTCAAGTCAAGCAATGCTACTGCTAAAGTGATGCCACATTTAACTAATGCCGCACTCAGTCTAATGCCACCGATAAATTTAAGCAATGCCATTTAATGTCACCGGATTATTTCAGGGTTAGCTGTTGATTGTGGATGTATTAAAGATTTTTCAGCTAAGGCATTCTAATGCTGTTGCACAGCCAGTATACCAACGATGAAACTTGTTACTACCTTCAGATTTTTGCACTGTTAATGCTTATAGATTACATACCTCACTTTCATGAGATAAGTTTATTTTTTTCTACAGTGTCACCAAAATGCCAAGGCGCTGATGTCATTTTATTTTGGTTAAACTACACAAAAAATTATGAAGACAAGAGGAAAGGTCAAGAGTGGGCACCTCCTCCTCCGGCTGTTCTCTTGATTCATTCGATCAAGTTTTTATGTTTGATCGATTATCAAGATTGGGATAGCAATTTTTAAGCCCCCCCCGAGTTCGAAATGATATTTACCTTGGAGGTACATGGTTTGCAATTTTTTATACTGTCATTAGTTAATAATGCTAGTTACCTTCAGACTTTTGGTTTTGGTTTAATGCTCATGCACAGCTAGTATACCAATGCTGAAACGTGTTACCTTTACATTTTGTATTGTTAATTCTTATAGAAATCTTCCAGTGCCAGAGTTTATTGAAATCTGTTCAGTAAAACCATTGTACTGTACCCTGTAATAAAATAACTACTCTACTGTTGCACTAGCCACTGGATTAGTGTATATTTGTAGTATTCGAAATTTCGAATGGTGTATATTTGTAGTAGCCACCAATTTCGAATGGTGTTGCATTAGCGTATGGACATAAATAAAGTGTGGCAAGCTTTCACAGATATGTGCTCAAGAAAACTACTACCTGTTTTTCTAAATACTAGTAGACGTTTGGGTACTTTAAACTGAACCACGAAAACGTCTTATATTAAGGAACAGAGGGTGTAGAGTTCACTCAAATTATCCCGGTAAAGCTAGTCACACCTTTGTTAAAATTAATGTTCATTATGTTATCGAAGGAGGTCTGTAAGTTTGTCTCTAATGCCTGTCGACTACATACCTGACATCATGATGTACTGTTAAGTCATTTCCTTTTGTACAGTGTCACTGAATTGTCAAGGCAGTGATGGCATTTTATTTTAGTTGAACTGCACAACATATGCTTAAAAGAAGAGGAAAGGTCAGGAATCAATCATTATTTCAGAAAGAACTATATATGCCTTTCTGACATCAGCCTCTGTTGCCTTATTTATTCCTTCAAACAGGTGGTTAGAAACAGTCTTGCTACCTTTTCCCATTAAGAAATTGGAATGCTTATATTTGTGAGTCTATGCTTCAACTAGTGCCACTTTTATAGTAATCACACTTTCGATATCTATGCAAACAGGGATGCTTGATTTTAGTGGAACTGCACAAAAAGTCCAACTGGTTCAACATTAGGAGCAGGTTTTCTTCCAAACCTTTATATCCAATTGGTGGCACTATGAGCTGTTCATTAAGAAGGTACATGGTTTGGTACTATCTTGCTACTCTTTTTGTACTATCATTAGATAGTAATACTAGTGGTTTGCATGTGAATTTATTGGCAGGGTGGACCTACATTGGAGGTGCAGGACAGGATTCAATGATTGGATGCTCAATTTCGGTTGTATCGGTTTCACCTCTTCCATCACTACGAACATGGATATCCTTGGTCTGATGAAGAATAGGCGCTATATTTCTGCTCTGAACAAGCAAATCAATTCAGTATGAAATTGTCCAGGGCAAAACATGACTGTATCAAATTGTCCAGTGCAAAACATGACAGATGCTAAGCGGAAGAGACATGTTTAAACCGAAAATACAAGGTGCGGTATATGTTTACTAGCTGCTTGATATTTGTGCAGACAGAGATGTCTGCCTGTTGCTATTTGGCAAACACACAAAGTGACCACAATTTTGGTTGAACTGAACAAGAGAATAGTATAGTCACTACATGCAGTGCCATTTGAAAATAGACACAGAAAGATTGGATAGTCACTTCATGGACTGCAGAAAAGTAGTACTGTACTATTTATTGGCCAACACTAGGTGCTTCATTGCTTTGGTCTGATTATACAATGGGCATCATTTTGCCTAAGTTAAAGTTTGTATTCCGAAAATAGTCTCGCCGTGTGATCAAGAGAAGACTAAATCATATTGTAGTGGATGTTCCTCCATCATGTGTGGTTCATTCTCATGGTTCCAGCTGTTGGTGAAACCAGTTACGTTTGCAAGAGGAATTGTAGACTTCACAAACAAATTTGTCTTTCAGTCTGTACTGAATGTTGGCCAAGAGAAGCATCCATGTTAGTAGGAAGAACATATGTTTTTTTCTAGATCTTTGCTTTTGGAGCTACATATTTGTATATGATCTGTGAATCATTGAGATGCATTAACATGTTGATCTTATGTATGGGAATCATACTAGTTGGTTTTAGTTGTGGCTGATCTTTGCTTTTGGAGCTACATATTTGTATATGATCTGTGAATCATTGAGATGCATTAACAGTTCTTTATATATGTTCGCTCAGTGTTTACAAGTTACCGATCGATCACTAGCTAGCCTACTAATGCACTCCTGGCTGTTTTAGTTGCGACGCAAGATCCGTGGAATCATTATTGACAAGGAGGAATCATTATCGATCACTAGCTAGCCTACTAATACTCGGGTTAAGCTTGACGAGCCTAGCATATAATAGATATGGCCTCGGAACACGGAGACCGAAAGGTCGAGCGTGAATCATATAGTAGATATGATCAACATAGTGATGTTCACCGTTGAAACGACTCCATCTCACGTGATGATCGGACATGGTTTAGTTGATATGGATCACGTGACCACTTAGAGGATTAGAGGGATGTCTTTCTAAGTGGGAGTTCTTAAGTTATATGATTAATTGAACTTTAAATTTATCATGAACTTAGTCCTGGTAGTATTAGCATATCTATGTTGTAGATCAATTGCTCGCGTTTAGCTCCCCTGTTTTGTTTTGATATGTTCCTAGAGAAAACTAAGTTGAAAGATGTTAGTAGCAATGATGCGGACTTGGTCCGTGATCTGAGGATTAACCTCATTGCTGCACAGAAGTATTATGTCCTTGATGCACCGCTAGGTGACAAAACTATTGCAGGAGCAGATGCAGACGTTATGAACGTTTTGAAAAAAGCTCGGTATGATGACTACTTGATAGTTTAGTGCACCATGCTTAACGGCTTAGAATTGGGACTTCAAAGACGTTTTGAACATCATGGACCATATGAGATGTTCCAGGAGTTGAAGTTAATATTTCAAGCAAATACCCGAGTTGAGAGATATGAGGTCTCCAACAAGTTCTATAGCTAAAAGATGGAGGAGAATAGCTCAAGCAGTGAGCATGTGCTCAGATTGTCTGGGTACTACAATCGCTTGAATCATGGGAGTTAATCTTCCAGATAAAATAGTGATTGACAGAATTCTCTAGTCACCATCACCAAGTTAGTAGAACTTCGTGATGAACTATAGTATGCAAGGGATGACGAAAACAATTCCCAAGCTCTTCGCAATGCTAAAATTGGCGAAGGTAGAAATCGAGAAAAACATCAAGTGTTGATGGTTGACAAGACCACTAGTTTCAAGAAAAGGGGCAAAGGGAAGAAGGGGAACTTCAAGTAGAACGGCAAGCGAGTTGCTGCTGAAGTGAAGAAGCCCAAGTCTGGACCTAAGCCTGAGACTAAGTGCTTCTACTGCAAAGGGACTGGTCACTGGAAGCGGAACTGCCCCAAGTATTTGGTAGATAAGAAGGATGGCAAAGTGAAACAAAGCTATATTTGATATACATGTTATTGATGTGTACTTTACTAGTGTTTATAGCAACCCCTCGGTATTTGATACTGGTTCAGTTGCTAAGAGTAGTAACTCGAAACATGAGTTGTAGAATGAACATAGACTAGTTAAGGGTGAAGTGACGATGTGTGTTGGAAGTGGTTCCAAGATTGATATGATCATCATCGCACGCTCCCTACACTTTCGGGATTAGTGTTGAACCTAAATAAGTGTTATTTGGTGTTTGCGTTGAGCATGAATATGATTTGATCATGTTTATTGCAATACGGTTATTCATTTAAGTTAGAGAATAATTGTTGTTCTATTTACATGAATAAAACCTTCTATGGTCATACACCCAATGAAAATGGTTTGTTGGATCTCAATCGTGGTGATACACATTTTCATAATATTGAAGCCAAAAGATGCAAAGTTAATAATGATAGTGCAACTTATTTGTGGCACTGCCGTTTAGGTCATATTGGTGTAAAGCGCATGAAGAAACTCCATACTGATGGACCTTTGGAATCACTTGATTATGAATCACTTGATGCTTGCGAACCATGCCTCATGGGCAAGATGACTAAGACTCCGTTCTCCGGAACAATGGAGCGAGCAACTGACTTATTGGAAATAATACATACTGATGTATGCGATCCGATGAGTGTTGAGGCTCGCGGCGGGTATCGTTATTTTCTGACCTTCACAGATGATTTGAGCAGATATGGGTATATCTACTTGATTGAACATAAGTCTGAAACATTTGAAAAGTTCAAAGAATTTTAGAGTGAAGTGGAAAACCATCGTGACAAGAAAATAAGGTTTCTACGATCTGATCGCGGAGACAAATATTTGAGTTACAAGTTTGGTCTTCAATTAAAACAATGTGGAATAGTTTCACAAATTCGTGCCACCTAGAACACCACAGCATAATGGTGTGTCCGAACGTCATAACTGTACTTTATTGGATATAGTGCAATCTATGATGTTTCTTACCGATTTACCACTATAGTTTTGGGGTTATGCATTAGAGACAGCTGCATTCACGTAAAAAAAAGGGCACCATCTAAATCCGTTTGAGACGACACTGTATGAAATGTGGTTTGGCAAGAAACCAAAGTTGTCATTTCTTAAAGTTTGGGGTTGCGATGCTTATAAGAAAAAGTTTCATCCTGATAAGCTCAAACCCAAATCGGAGAAATGTGTCTTCATAGGATACCCAAAGGAGACAATTGGGTACACCTTCTATCACAGATCCGAAGGCAAGATATTCATTGCTGAGAATGGATCCTTTCTAGAGAAGGAGTTTCTCTTGAAAGAAGTGAGTGGGAGGAAAGTAGAACTTGATCAGGTAACTGTACCTGCTCCTTTACCGGAAAGTAGTTCATCACAGAAATTTGTTCCTGTGACTCCTACACCAATTAGTGAGGAAGCTAATGATGATGATCATGTAACTTCAGATCAAGTTACTACCGAACCTCGTAGGTAAACCAGAGTGAGATCCACACCAGAGTGGTACGGTAGTCCTGTTCTGGAAGTCATGTTACTTGACCATGACGAACCTACGAACTATGAGGAAGCGATGATGAGCCCAGATTCCGCGAAATGGATTGAGGCCATGAAATCTAAGATAGGATCCATGTATGAGAATAAAGTATGGACTTTGATTGACCTGCCCAATGATCGGCGAGCCATTGAGATTAAATGGATCTTCAAGAGGAAGACGGACGCTGATAGTAGTGTTACTATCTACAAAGCTAGAATTGTCGCAAAAGGTTTTCAACAAGTTCAAGGTGTTGACTACGATGAGAGTTTCTCACTCGTATCTATGCTTAAGTCTGTCCGAATCATGTTAGCAATTGCCGCATTTTATGAAATCTGTCAAATGGATAAACAAAACAGCATTCCTTAATGGATTTATTAAAGAAGAGTTGTATATGATGCAACCAGAAGGTTTTGTTAATCCTAAAGGTGCTAACAAAATATGCAAGCTCCAGCGATCCATCTATGGACTGGTGCAACCATCTCAGAGTTGGAATATACGCTTTGATAAGTTGATCAAAGCATATAGTTTTATACAGACTTGCGGTGAAGCCTGTATTTACAAGAAAGTGAGTGGGAGCACTACAACATTTCTGATAAGTATATGTGAATGACATATTGTTGATCGGAAATAATGTAGAATTATTCTGCAAAGCATAAAGGATTGTTTGAAAGGAGTTTTTCAAAGAAAGACCTCGGTGAAGCTGCTTACATATTGAGCATCAAGATCTATAGAGATAGATCAAGACGCTTGATAAGTTTTTTCAATGAGTACATACCTTGACAATATTTTGAAGTAGTTCAAAATGGAACAGTCAAAGAAAGAGTTCTTGCCTGTGTTACAAGGTGTGAAATTGAGTAAGACTCAAAACCCGACCACAACAGAAGATAGAAAGAGAATGAAAGTCATTCCCTATGCCTCAGCCATAGGTTCTATAAAGTATGCCATGCTGTGTACCAGATCTATTGTATACCCTACACTGATTTTGGCAAGGGAGTACAATAGTGATCTAGGAGTAGATCACTGGACAGCGGTCAAAATTACCCTCAGTGGAATAAGGATATATTTCTCGATTATGGAAGTGACAAAAGGTTCGTCGTAAAGGGTTACGCCAATACAAGTTTTCACACTAATCTAGATGACTCTAAGTCTCGGTCTAGATACATATTGAAAGTGGGAGCAATTAGCTAGAGTAGCTCTGTGCAGAGCATTGTAGACATAGAAATTTGCAAAATACTTACGGATCTGAATGTGACAGACCCATTGACTAAAATTATCTCACAAGCAAAACATGATCACACCTTAGTACTCTTTGGGAGTTAATCACATAGCGATGTGAACTAGATTATTGACTAGTAAACCCTTTGGGTGTTGGTCACATGACGATGTGAACTATGGGTGTTAATCACATGGTGATGTGAACTATTGATGTTAAATCACATAGCGATGTGAACTAGATTATGGACTCTAGTGCAAGTGGGAGACTGAAGGAAATATGCCCTAGAGGCAATAATAAAGTTATTATTTATTTCCTTATATCATGATAAATTTTTATTAGTCATGCTAGAATTGTATTAATCGGAAACATGATACATGTGTGAATACATAGACAAACAGAGTGTCACTACTATGCCTCTACTTGACTAGCTCGTTGATCAAAGATGGTTATGTTTCCTAGCCATTGACATGAGTTGTCATTTGATTAACGGGATCACATCATTAGGAGAATGATGTGATTGACTTGACCCATTCCGTTAGCTTAGCACACGATCGTTTAGTATGTTGCTAATGCTTTCTTCATGACTTATACATGTTCCTATGACTATGAGATTATGCAACTCCCGTTTACCGGAGGAACACTTTGTGTGCTACCAAATGTCACAACGTAAATGGGTGATTATAAAGGTGCTCTACAGGTGTCTCCGAAGGTACTTGTTGGGTTGGCGTATTTCGAGATTAGGATTTGTCACTCCGATTGTCGGAGAGGTATCTCTAGGCCCACTTGGTAATGCACATCACTATAAGCCTTGCAAGCATTGCAACTAATGAGCTAGTTGCGGGATGATGTATTACGGAACGAGTAAAGAGACTTGCCGGTAACGAGATTGAACTAGGTATTGAGATACCGACGATCGAATCTCGGGCAAGTAACATACCGATGACAAAGGGAACAATGTATGTTGTTATGCGGTCTGACCGATAAAGATCTTCGTAGAATATGTGGTAGCCAATATGAGCATCCAGGTTCCGCTATTGGTTATTGACCGGAGACGTGTCTCGGTCATGTCTACATAGTTTTCGAACCCGTAGGGTCCGCACGCTTAAAGTTAGATGACGGTTATATTATGAGTTTATGTGTTTTGATGTACCGTAGGAGTTCGGAGTCCCGGATGAGATCAGGGACATGACGAGGAGTCTCGAAATGGTCGAGACGTAAAGATCGATATATTGGACGACTATATTCGGACATCGGAAAGGTTCCGAGTGATTCGGGTGTTTTCGGAGTACCGGAGAGTTACGGAAATTCGTATTGGGCCTTCATGGGCCATACGGGAAAGGAGAGAAAGGCCCCAAAGGGTGGCCGCACCCCTCCCCATGGACTAGTCGGAATTGGACTAGGGAGGGGGGGTGCCCCCTTCCTTCCTTCTCCTTCTCCCTTCCCTTCTCCTACTCCAACAAGGAAAGGAGGAGTCCTACTCCCGGTGGGAGTAGGACTCCCCCCTTTGGCACGCCTCTTCCCTTGGCCGGCTGCCTCCTCCTAGGCCGGCCGCCTCCCCCCTTGCTCCTTTATATACGGGGGCAGGGGGGCACTCCAAAGACACAACAATTGATCTCTTGATCTCTTAGCCGTGTGCGGTGCCCCCGTCCACCATAATCCACCTCAATAATATCGTAGCGGTGCTTAGGCGAAGCCCTGCGTCGGTAGAACATCATCATCGTCACCACGCCGTCATGCTGACGGAACTCTCCCTCAAAGCTCGGCTGGATCGGAGTTCGAGGGATGTCATCGAGCTGAACGTGTGCTGAACTCGGAGGTGCCGTGCGTTCGGTACTTGATCGGTCGGATCGTGAAGACGTACGACTACATCAACCGCGTTGTGCTAACGCTTCCGCTTTCGGTCTACGAGGGTACGTGGACAACACTCGCCCCTCACGTTGCTATGCATCACCATGATCTGCGTGTGCGTAGGAAATTTTTGAAATTACTACGTTCCCCAACACATACAACGTGTCCGGCTCGGTGGCCTTTTCTACATGCCTTACAATACAAGTTTACATACATGGCGGTTTATGTCCGTGGGCCTTAAGCCGCCTTCGGTTTTGGGCCCTCTACCAAGCCTATCTATGAACCACCATTGTTAACCTGATCTTGGGCTTCGTTTGAGATGAACCGCCATTGGGATGACCCGGCCCCTCTTGGGCGGGTCATACCTGATAGTCATATCCCCAACATTAGGCCCCAGGTTGATTTGAACTTGTTCATGTCAATCTTCAACACATAGAAAAATCCTTCCTCCTCTCATTGTGAAATATTGTAACCCGCCGTGATGTCATCTCCTGGATTTACGGTAACCCGCCGTGACGTCACCTGTCATTAGAACCCGAATATTAATAAATCTTTTTCTTTACTGTCCCTCCGAAAATCGAGGTGCCCGCGCCGTCGCCTATCCATTCTCTGCCTCCTCGATTCTAGCGCCTGTTGTTTATCCTTCCCATCTTATAAATAAGGCCTCAGGATCTTTCCTCATTCTCCACCTTTCCTTCTCAGTCTCTTCTTCCTCTTCGCGACGCGCCGACCCGCACGAACTCCGCCGCCGTCGACCTTCGTCTCCGACCGCAGCTCCGGCCGCTACATCACCCTGAGTGGACCAGAAAAACGTGGCGCCTCTCCGCTGTCCCATCAGCGTCAGTAAGCCCTTGTTTCTTTCACCATAGATCTGGCATTAGGGTTTCGGTGTTCATCAGTGTTCGTCGGTGTTCGTCGCCGCCCTTCTTTATCCTTGTTTAGATCCAAAGCCACATAGATCTTGTGCGGCAGTAGTTTTAGCACCTGTTTTTGATATTAGAACATACCCTCATCGCTACAGATCCCTTCCAGAGCACCGCTATTTTCCCATTGTCGGCTCTGTAGGTCTTGAATTTATTTCCTTTTTCTGAGCAGTTGCAGATCCAAATCCATAACTTTAATCTGTGAAAACTTTTTGTCCAACACTTTGTAGAATTTTACCCTCTGTCTGACTTTAAGTACTTGTCCCTTTCATGGCGGCTTACACGTCCGGCTTACAATTAGTCATATACCATTAGTCCTCAATTAAGCCGCCACTTTGAATGTATACTGTCAGAACTTTAACCTGTGATTTCTCCACTTAACTTGAACCGGCAATTTTTCCTTTTCTTTAGGCTTTCTCTTTTTCACAATGCCGCCCAAAACGGTCTACAGATGCAACTGGGTTCCCTCCATCGTCACTGAGGGTACTTTTAAGGATTTTTTCAAGGTCGGGTATCTACCTGCCAAGAGTGTCATGCATTACCGTGCTCCTGACCCGGGCGAAGAAAAACCTCAGCCAAGAGACGACAAAGTCATCGTTTTTACTGACCACATGAACCGGGGCTTCTCACCACCCGGCTCTAAGTTCTTCTGAGACGTGCTGCACTTTTTCCAGCTCCACCCTCAAGACATCGGACCCAATTCCGTGTCAAATATTTGCAACTTTCAAGTCTTCTGTGAGGTGTACCTTCAAGAGGAACCCAGTGTTGAACTGTTTAGAGAGTATTTTTACTTAAACCGCCAGACTGAATTCACCAATGGTGCTAGCTTGGAACTCGGCGGAATTTCAATTCAACGTAGAAGAGACGCCATCTTTCCTTACGCCTGCTTGCCGAGTCATCCCAAAGACTGGAACCAGACATGGTTTTATTGCAAGGATACTTCGCCGGCTGACGAGAATCCGCTGCCGGGTTATCGCGTTGAGCGCCTGGACCCAAAACATAACCTTCCCAAAAAACTTACTGCCGCTGAACAGAAGAAGATCGCACCTACTGTTGCGAAGGTCAAAGCTCTGCTAGTAAATGGGCCGACTGACGTTGACTTAGTCAGGTGTTGGATTTCTTGGCGGATCATTCTGTTGAGCCGCTGCACCGGCTTAATGTGTACTTACACTGGTGATGAAAAAGATTCACTGCGCCACAGCTCCACACCATTGACTGAGGAAGCAATTAATGAAATGGTGAAGTCTCTTCTGAATGAAGACGCGGAAGATTGTGTCAAAGTGGGTCTGGCCCCTTTCTGCAAGCTTAACCCGCCACCAGATTTAAGCCTCTAAACTTACTTATCTTCACCTCTTCATTTGAATACTTTTATTAATCTCGACCCTTAATGATCTTTTCAGGCTAAGTCTAATTTTTGGAAAGCGGAGTATGATCACGAGACTGCTAAGAAAGCCAGGGCTGCCAAAAAGGCTGCTAGAAAAGCCGCCAAGAAGACCACCAAAAAGAAGAAGAAACCAAGTGCCTCTGACCTGCTCAAACTAGATGACACCTTTGAGTCAGAGGTAGCCCTTGACTCCCTTGGCTCCTTTTTCAATTATCTTATTGACATTGATTACTCTCAGGATGACACAGGAGCCAGCCCAGCATTTGAAGAAGATGTAACTATTATTTCCTCCGACTCGGACCCTTTGCCAAGACAGAAACTTCGACAAGTAACCCGGAAAGTAAGGTTTTCACACCCCTTGGCTTATCTAGATCCTCACTTTCTTTTGAAGCAACAACAACACGAGAGTCGCCACCAGACCCGGACCAACGGAGGTGAAGAGTTATCCTCCGGCTTACCGAACACTCCTGCCCCTTGAAAACGTCGCAACGAGGTTCTTTATTAATTACCCCTTTTATCTGTTTGACAGATCTCATCTGTTTACCTTCTGACTCTGTTGGTACCCTTAATCAGGAACTTGCCCATTCTTCCTCTGGCGACTCATCGCAAACTGAGTTGTCGGCTTTCAAAACTGCCCCTGGGTAATAGCAATTGATTTTACTCTGTAATTCTTCATACCCTTATATTTATACTTAACCTGTTATAATCCGCATAGTGGATAGGCAAAGCCCATCAAGAAGGCAAAGGTGACCAAATCAACTGAAACGCCGAAATCTGCTGAGCCGGAGCCACAAGTCTCTGTTCCTGAAGCTGTTGACAAACAGCCGGAAGAAGCGGTTATTGTCACTCCGCCTGAGATTCCAGATCTCAATGTTGATGGCACGGCGATTAATCCTTCTTCCTCTGCCCCCTCGGGTTCACCTAAGCCGCCAGAGACTTAGAATGATGATGTGTTGATTACTGGCACCAGTTTTGTTGAACCAGGAAACCCAATAGCTTTGGCCAACATACTGCCAAGCAAGAGGTTATCGAGAGGCAAAAACTGAAGTTTGACATCTCTCATTATGCGCAATTGAGCAGTAATGAAATCCTCTCCGGTTACCTCAGTCAAGTCCACTCCAGCCGCGACCTTGAAATTGATATGGTAAAACAGATGCACCAAAAATATGAGGTATGACTTCCGACTTTCAATAATGTATACATACATATCCTGCCAGCCCCCAAGTCTACTGGCTATGAGAAGATTGAATAGGATGTATACTTTTAAAGAAGTCCATACACTTCTTTCCTAGAATCCTTTCTTGTCCGGTTTAAATGAAGTCGTATGTTTGTCTAAGTTTGAGTTTTGCATCCGTAGCCCCCAAGGGCCGGTTTAATCCGCAGAAATAAGCCGGTCCTATTTGTCTTTGTATAAGAATAGAGAGCTTGACTGTCTAGCCCCCATGAGTCGGTTGGGACTATCTACAGTAATTCCGGCTCATGATAAAAAAGAGACAAACGGTATGCATTAGCCCCCAAGTGTCAAGTAGTCTTGCTTGCAAAGTACTTGGGACTTTAGTCATAAGAATTGTTGTCTTGAAAAATTGCTTCGATAGACATTAGCCCCCAAGTGTCAAGTTTTGTTGCTGGCAAAAGACTTGGGACTTGCCTTATTGTAATCTTGATAAATGTTGATAATTCTGTACCTTATGCAGGCTGCTACTGCTGAACTGGAGTCCCAATTGAATGATGCCAAGACCCGGCTGGCGACTCAGGAGAACTAGACCCGGAAGGCTGAGTCGAAGTTCAAGTTTAGCGTGACTGAGTTGGAAAAACTGAAGACCAGCTTTGAAGCAGAGAAAAAGGCTTGGTTGGATGAAAGGACGGTTTTAACACAACGTGCTGAGAAGGCTGAAGCAGCGCTTCAAGAGGTGACCACTGAGCTGACCGGTTTAAAACACCGTGTTACGCAGATGATTTCAGCTATCTTTCATGAGCCGCCTTGCCAATCATCAAAAAATCAATCATTATGCTAATCTCATAACCCGCCATTTAATCATCTTGCAATATATCCATGTCCCAGGAGCAGCAATCTCAAGCAAGACATGCATGTGAAGCTTAAAGCTGTATATACACTTGTCGAGCAGCTGTATACCGGGAGTCAACGTGCATTAGCCACCATTTCGCCAACAGGTGAAGCACCAACTATGCTGATAGATGTGTTAAAGAGACTCGCCGTGCTGCCTGTGAGATTTGACGAAATAAAGCGATCCTCTGCAAGAGCTGGCACAATGACGGCTTTGAGCCGGGCCAAGGCATGGGTACCAGAGCTTGACCCGTCTGAGGTAGCCACTGGTTACCCAAGCCTAAAAGAAGATGGTACGCCTTTCGATCAGAAAATTTTTGCAGCCTGCGTAAAAGAAATTCGTCCGATGGCTACTCTGATTGCCAATGATTCGGTCCTCTCCAAGTACCATCCGGCTTATGACCAGGAGAATAAGAAGATGGCAACTCCAGCTTACAAAGTGATGGACTTAGTTCCACCAATCCGTAAGCACACCTTTGCTCCCGAAGTCGACCCGTCTTAGCTTATAGATGATGAGGCTGAATTTGAAGCTTTATCTGGCATCGATTGGTCATCTCCAACTTTTCAGACGGTGGAAGAAGACAAAGAGCCGGCAAGGGATAATGCAGAGGACTCCGAGCAGCAAGGCCAAGAAGATTGAACCGCCGGGCAGCTCTAAAACTTGATCGTGTGAAAAACACTTTGATCTCATTTGGCCCATGGGGGCATGTAATAGGGTAGTAAAACTTTGATTTTGCTGTGCCATCGTGCACGTTCTGCTTTGCATGTGATTGCCAATTGAATATCTACCACTTGATGTTAAGATATGCTACATCTCCTCATGATATTCAGTAATGTAGAATCTGCTCCTGCATATAAGTGTCCTGGCGGTTTACCGCTAGATGGGTTATCATGTCCAATAACATAGTTTATAACCAAGGCTGGACTTAAGAATAACCATATATAACTGAAAATATATCATACCTGTGATATTTTATCACACTGTTGGTTTACCAAGTCACTACAATAAGGGTGATAACCCAGATTTTGAGCATTGGCAATTATCATAGATTACTGGCTTATGAACAAAACCAGGCCGGGTTAATAAACACCGGATTTATTTTATCTCATACTGTCGACTTATAGTCAAAAGCCAGTCCGGGTCAATAAACAGTGGATATTAACTTACCATGTACTGACAACTTATAATTGATAGGCAAGCTGGGTTAACAAATACCGGCAAATTGTGATAATAAAACTTTATAAGCTTTACTCGATAAACCTCAAAAAAATTCATCAACTAAAACAAGCAAAAAATGAGGCTTTTCATGGGCTGCTAGGCCGAAAAATAGAGGCTTTTCACAGGCTGCCAGGCCACTGAGTTAAACCGTTTTACAAACCTTATAAGAAGGACCTCACATAACCAATCATCGTTTTAACTTTGACAAGTTCAGGGTCTGCATAAGATTGACTTGTCAAACGTTCGGCGGGTCATTCCAGGAATACCTGGGCGGAGTGGCTTACTTAAAAAGGCAGGATAACCCGGGGTTTTAGGTGAATACACCTGGCTTCCAAGCCTGGCTTTTAAGCCGATCACAAGGGTTATAGAAACTCTTGTTCTTTAGAACAAAAGAGCCCCCAAGCAATATTTCTGAGCTATGCCCAATGGGTACCTATGTTTGAGTTGTGCTTTGTAACAAACTCTCTTTGGTTCCTTTAACCTGGGTAGCAAGCCCCCCCAAGTTTTGTTGTGTGGCCTATAAGCCGGATCAAAGGGAAATCATAACATTGCTCTATAAAGCAGAAGCCCCCAAGTGATCAAGAACTCTTTATTGAAAGATAAAACGACAGAGGCCCTGCTTTAATAGGGATGCCGGCTTTGTTATATTGATCATAATATATACATTATCAAAATATGTACATCAGAAGAGCCTGTGGCTCAGGTGTAGTAAGGCCGAAGATGAGCAATGTTCCACGGCCGGTGGGTCTCCTCCTCCGACTTACGTGAGTCTTTGTGCTCTCGAACGTCAATAAGGTAGTGTGACCCGTTGTTCAGATTCTTGCTGACCACAAAGGGTCCTTCCCAAGGTGGGGATAACTTGTGCATATCAGTCTGATCCTGGATGAGCAGGAGCACTAGATCGCCTTCTTGGAAAGTTCTGGTTTTAACCCGGCGACTGTGTTAACGGCGCAGATCTTGCTGGTAAATCGCCGAACGAGCCGCTGCAATGTGACGCTGCTACCTCTTGAGCGTTGCGTTGGTTTTCCCTTGAAGAGGAAAGGGTGATGCAGCAAAGTAGCGAAAGTATTTCCCTCAGTTTTTGAGAACAAAGGTATCAATCCAGTAGGAGGCTACACGCAAGTCCCACGCACCTACACAAATAGATAAATCCTCGCAACCAACGCGATAAGGGGTTGTCAATCCCTACACGGTCACTTACGAGAGTGAGATATGATAGATATGATAAGATAATATTTGTGGTATTTTTATGATAAAGATGCAAAGTAAAATAAAAGCAACGGAAATAACTAAGTGTTGGAAGATTAATATGATGGAAAATAGACCCGGGGGCCATAGGTTTCACTAGTGGCTTCTCTCAAGAGCATAAGTATTTTACGGTGGGTGAACAAATTACTGTTGAGCAATTGACAGAATTGAGCATAGTTATGAGAATATCTAGGTATGATCATGTATATAGGCATCACGTCCGAGACAAGTAGACCGACTCCTGCCTGCATCACATCAACCGCTATCCAGCATGCATCTAGAGTATTAAGTTCATAAGAACAGAGTAACACGTTAAGCAAGATGACATGATGTAGAGGGATAAATTCATGCAATATGATAAAACCCCCATCTTGATATCCTCGATGGCAACAATACAATACGTGCCTTGCTGCCCCTATTGTCACTTGGAAAGGACACTGCAAGATTGAACCCAAAGCTAAGCACTTCTCCCATTGCAAGAAAGATCAATCTAGTAGGCCAAACCAAACTGATAATTCGAAGAGACTTGCAAAGATAACCAATCATACATAAAAGAATTCAGAAGATTCAAATATTGTTCATAGATAAACTTGATCATAAACCCACAATTCATCGGTCTCAACAAACACACCGCAAAAGAAGATTACATCGAATAGATCTCCACGAGAGAGGGGGAGAACATTGTATTGAGATCCAAAAAGAGAGAAGAAGCCATCTAGCTAATAACTATGGACCCGAAGGTCTGAGGTAAACTACTAACACTTCATCGGAGGGGCTATGGTGTTGATGCAGAAGCCCTCCGTGATCGATGCCCCCTCCAGCGGAGCTTCGGAACAGGCCCCAAGATGGGATCTCGTGGGTACAGAAGGTTGCGGCGGTGGAATTAGGTTTTTGGCTCCGTCTCTGATCGTTTGGGGGTACGTAGGTATATATAGGAGGAAGGAGTACGTCGTAGAGCAACGTGGGGCCCACGAGGGTGGAGGGCGCGCCCAGGGGGGTAGGCGCGCCCCCTACCTCGTGGCTTCCTGCTTTGTTTCTTGACGTAGGTTCCAAGTCTCCTGGATCATGTTTGTTCCGAAAATCACGTTCCCGAAGGTTTCATTCCGTTTGGACTCCGTTTGATATTCTTTTTCTGCGAAACTCTGAAATAGGCAAAAAACAGCAATTCCGGGCTGGGCCTCCGGTTAATAGGTTAGTCCCAAAAATAATATAAAAGTGAATAATAAAGCCCAATAATGTCCAAAACAGAAGATAATATAGCATGGAGCAATCAAAAATTATAGATACGTTGGAGACGTATCAAGCATCCCCAAGCTTAATTCCTGCTCGTCCTCGAGTAGGTAAATGATAAAAACAGAATTTTTGATGTGGAATGCTACTTGGCATAATTTCAATGTAATTCTTCCTATTGTGGCATGAATGTTTAGATTTGATATGATTAAAGATAAAAGTTTAATATTGACATAAAAACAATAATATTTCAAGCATACTAACTAAGCAATTATGTCTTATGAAAATAACATAGCCAAAGCAAGTTATCCCTACAAAATCATATAGTCTGGCTATGCTCTATCTTCCCCACACAAAATATTCATATCATGTACGACCCCGGTTTTAGCCTAGCAATTGGTTCATACTTTTAACGCGCTTCAGCCTTTTCAACTCTTACGCAATACATGAGCGCAAGCCATGGATATAGCACTATGGTGGAATAAGGTATAATGATAGGGGTTATGTGGGAAGACAAAAAAGGAGAAAGTCTCACATCAACGAGGCTAATCAACGGGCTATGGAGATGCCCATCAATTGATGTTAATGCGAGGAGTAGGGATTGCCATGCAACGGATGCACTAGAGCTATAAGTGCATGAAAGCACAAAAAGAAACTAAGTGGGTGTGCATCCAACTTGCTTGCTCACGAAGACCTCGGGCATTTGAGGAAGCCCATCATTGGAATATACAAGCCAAGTTCTATAATGAAATTTCCCACTAGTATATGAAAGTGACAAAATGAGAGACTCTCTATTATGAAGATCACGGTGCTACTTTGAAGCACAAGTGTGGTAAAAGGATAGTAACATTGTCCCTTCTCTCTTTTTCTCTCATTTTTTTTATTTGGGCCTTTTCTCTTTTTTTTATGGCCTCTTTTTTTTAGTCCGGAGCCTCATCCCGACTTGTGGGGGAATCATAGTATCCATCATCCTTTCCTCACTTTGGACAATTCTCTAATAATGATGATCATCACACTTTTATTTACTTACAACTCATGAATTACAACTCAATACTTAGAACAAAATATGACTCTATATGAATGCCTCCGGCGTTGTACCAGGATATGCAATGAATCAAGAGCGACATGTATGAAAGAATTTTGAACGGTGGCTTTGCCACAAATACAATGTCAACTACATGATTATGCAAAGCAATATGACAATGATGGAATATGTCATGATAAATGAAACGGTGGAAAGTTGCATGGCAATATATCTCGTAATGGCTATGGAAATGCCATGATAGGTAGGTATGGTGGCTGTTTTGAGGAAGATATAAGGAGGTTTATGTGTGATAGAGCGTATCATATCACGGGGTTTGGATGCACCGGCGAAGTTTGCACTAACTCTCAAGGTGAGAAAGGACAATGCGCGATACCGAAGAGGCTAGAAAATTACGGAAAGGTAAGTGTGCGTATAATCCCTGGACTCACATTAGTCATAAATAACTCATATACTTATTGCAAAAATTTATTGGCCCTCGAAGCAAAGTACTACTACGCATGCTCCTAGGGGAAGGGTTAGTAGGAGTTAACCATCGCGCGATCCCGACCACCACACAAAGGAAGACAATCAACAAATACTTCATGCTCCGACTTCGTTACATAATGGTTCACCATACGTGCATGCTACAGGAATCACAAACTCCAACACACGTATTTTTCATTCCACAATTACTCAACTAGCACAACTATGATATTACCACCTTTATATCTCAAAACAATTATCAAGCATCAAATTTCTCTTGATATTAATTAAAGCAAATTGCCATGCTATTTTAAGGCTCTCAAAATAATATAAGTGAAGCATGAGATATCAATAGTTTCTATAAAAAAAATCCACCACCGTGCTCTAAAAGATATAAGTGAAGCACTAGAGCAAAACTATATAGCTCAAAAGATATAAGTGAAGCACATAGAGTATTCTAATAATTTCCGAATCATGTGTGTCTCCCTCAAAAGGTGTGTACAGCAAGGATTATTGTGGTAAACTAACAAACAAAGACTCAAATCATACAAGACGCTCCAAGCAAAACACATATCATGTGGTGAATAAAAATATAGCTCCAAGTAAAGTTACCGATGGAAGTAGAAGAAAGAGGGGATGCCTTCCGGGGCATCCCCAAGCTTTGGCTTTATGGTGTACTTAGATTATCTTGGGGGTGCCATGGTCATCCCCAAGCTTAGGCTCTTGCCACTCCTTGTTCCATAATCCATCAAATCTTTCACCCAAAACTTGAAAACTTCACAACACAAAACTCAGCACAAAATCTCGTGAGCTCCGTTAGCGAAAGAAAATAAAAGACCACTTCAAGGTACTGTAATGAACTCATTCTTTATTTATATTGGTGTTAAACCTACTGTATTCCAACTTCTCTATGGTTTATAAACTCTTTTACTAGCCATAGATTCATCAAAATAAGCAAACAACACACGAAAAACAGAATCTGTCAAAAACAGAACAGTCTGTAGTAATCTGTAACGAACGCAAACTTCTGGAAATTCAAAAACTCAGCCAAAATAGGAAGACCTGGGAAATTTGTTTATTGATCAGCAGAAATTGGAATCAATATTTTATCACGTTCTGGTGATTTTTAACAATTATTTTCGTGAACAGAAAGTTTCTGGAATTTTCTGCAAGATCAAATAACTATCATCCAAGAAGATCCTATAGGTTTAACTTGGCACAAACACTAATTAAAACGTAAAAACACATCTAACCAGAGGCTAGAACAAATATTTATTCCTAAACAGAAGCAAAAAGCAAAAAACTAAAAAATAAAATTGGGTTGCCTCCCAACAAGCGCTATCGTTTAACGCCCCTAGCTAGGCATAGTAGCAAGGATAGATCTAGGTATTGCCATCTTTGGCTTTAGGGAAAAAGAGAGAAAACTTGTTATCTATGGAATTAATCTTTCTATTTTGACAAAGTACATGGCCATTAATGGTAGAAGAAAGATTAAGTATGTTGCAGAAATTGGCATCTAGGCTAGCTTTTATCTCTTTGATAGATTCGTTTTGGTAAGAAAGCAAAAGAGATGTGATTTCAACTTTCTCATTAATGGGGTGCCCAAATATAGTTTTCATCTTTTCATAGGTAACTATGGGGTCCCCTTCGAGAAAACCCTCTTCAAAAATAGAATCTAAAACTTGTTTGAACGAAGCGGGCAACCCAACATAAAAGCTCTTTAAGTAAACCTCAATTTGATATTGAGGTACATAGCTAGCCCGGATCCTTAATATCCTATCCCAAGCATCTGTCAAAGATTCATCAAGTAAATAATGAAAAATTCTAGAATCATCTTCATCAAAATTAGTAAGGTTTTCATTGATAACCCCGGCAGGTTTTTCCATGGTATTTTTATTTATGAGTTTAGATAAGATAGCAGGATTGTCTAAAAAGCTAAAACTCGGGACCCAACTTTTTTTGGTTCCGACATGGAAAGGGGAAAGTGAACGAAAAGAGGAAACCGGAAAAGAGGGGGCGAATAAAACGGCAAGGGTGAAGTGGGGGAGAGGAAAACGAGAGGAAAACGGCAAATAATGTAATGCGGGAGATAAGGGTTTGTGATGGGTACTTGGTATGTTGACTTTTGCGTAGACCTCCCCGGCAACGGCGCCAGAAATCCTTCTTGCTACCTCTTGAGCACTGCGTTGGTTTTCCCTTGAAGAGGAAAGGGTGATGCAGCAAAGTAGCGTAAGTATTTCCCTCAGTTTTTGAGAACCAAGGTATCAATCCAGTAGGAGGCTACACACAAGTCCCTCGCACCTACACAAACAGATAAATCCTTGCAACCAACGCGATAAGGGGTTGTCAATCCCTACACGGTCACTTACGAGAGTGAGATCTGATAGATATGATAAGATAATATTTGTGGTATTTTTATGATAAAGATGCAAAGTAAAATAAAAGCAACGGAAATAACTAAGTGTTGAAAGATTAATATGATGGAAAATAGACCCGGGGGCCATAGGTTTCACTAGTGGCTTCTCTCAAGAGCATAAGTATTTTACGGTGGGTGAACAAATTACTGTTGAGCAATTGACAGAATTGAGCATAGTTATGAGAATATCTAGGTATGATCATGTATATAGGAATCACGTTCCGAGACAAGTAGACCGACTCCTGCCTGCATCTACTACTATTACTCCACACACTGACCGCTATCCAGCATGCATCTAGATTATTAAGTTCATAAGAACAGAGTAACGCTTTAAGCAAGATGACATGATGTAGAGGGATAAATTCATGCAATATGATAAAAAACCCCATCTTGTTATCCTCGATGGCAACAATACAATACGTGCCTTGCTGCCCCTACTGTTACTGGGAAAGGATACCGCAAGATTGAACCCAAAGCTAAGCAGTTCTCCCGTTGCAAGAAAGATCAATCTAGTAGGCCAAACCAAACTGATAATTCGAAGAGACTTGCAAAGATAACCAATCATACATAAAAGAATTCAGAAGATTCAAATATTGTTCATAGATAAACTCGATCATAAACCCACAATTCATCGGTCTCAACAAACACACCGCAAAAGAAGATTACATCAAATAGATCTCCATGAGAGAGGGGAGAACATTGTATTGAGATCCAAAAAGAGAGAAGAAGCCATCTAGCTAATAACTATGGACTCGAAGGTCTGAGGTAAACTACTCACACTTCATCGGAGGGGCTATGGTGTTGATGTAGAAGCCCTCCGTGATCGATGCCCCCTCCGGCGGAGCTCCGGAACAGGCCCCAAGATGGGATCTCGTGGGTACAGAAGGTTGCAGCGGTGGAATTAGGTTTTTGGCTTCGTATCTGATCGTTTGGGGGTACGTAGGTATATATAGGAGGAAGGAGTACGTCGGTGGAGCAACGTGGGGCCCACGAGGGTGGAGGGCGCGCCCGGGGGGTAGGCGCGCCCCCTACCTCGTGGCTTCCTGGTAGCTTTCTTGACATAGGGTCCAAGTCCTCTGGATCATGTTCGTTTCGAAAATCACATTCCCGATGGTTTCATTCCGTTTGGACTCCGTTTGATATTCTTTTTCTGCGAAACTCTGAAATAGGCAAAAAACAGTAATTCTGGGCTGGGCCTCCGGTTAATAGGTTAGTCCCAAAAATAATATAAAAGTGAATAATAAAGCCCAATAATGTCCAAAACAGAAGATAATATAGCATGGAGCAATAAAAAATTATAGATACGTTGGAGACGTATCACACGCTCCTCATCTAACAGGTCAAGTGCTTCCTGACATGCTTTTTCATTGTCCGCTTCAACATAAGCCGCCACGCGGGGCGAGTCATGAGGGATGTCACTAGGAAGAACCGCATCTGCTCCGTAAACTATGAAGAAAGGCGTGTAACCCGTAGACCTGTTGGGTGTGGTATTAATGCTCCATAACACGGAAGGTAACTCCTCCACCCAACAACCCGGCGTCCTCTGTAAGGGAACCATAAGCCGGGGCTTGATGCCTCGCAGGATCTCTTGATCGGCTCTCTCAGCTTGACCATTGGACCGGGGCTGAGCCACTGATGATACATCAAGCCAGATATGTTCACGTTGACAGAACTCTTTCATAGCACCCTTGGAGAGATTGGTGCCATTATCTGTTATAATGCTGTGTGGAAAACTGAAACGGAAGATCACCTTCTTGATGAATTGAACCGCCGTGGCCGCATCACACTTACTGACCGGCTCTGCCTCGACCCACTTAGTGAATTTATCAACTGCCACCAAAAGGTGGGTCTTCTTATCCTTGGACCTCTTAAAAGGTCCAACCATATCAAGCCCCCAGACTGCAAACGGCCAAG
Organism: Triticum aestivum; assembly: GCF_018294505.1. Taxonomy (NCBI): domain Eukaryota; kingdom Viridiplantae; phylum Streptophyta; class Magnoliopsida; order Poales; family Poaceae; genus Triticum; species Triticum aestivum. The sequence continues at coordinate 562,506,919 of NC_057802.1, forward strand.
TAATTGGAATCATCCGCAATTCTTGAGCCGGCACATGGGCTCGTCGTGAAAACTTCTAACAACCATCACATTTACTGACTAAATCCTCCGCATCCGCATGAGCCGTCTGCCAATAAAATCCGCGACGAAAAGCTTTAGCAACAAGAGACTTAGACCCGGCATGATGACCACCACCTCCTTCATGGATTTCGTGAAGAATATCACGGCCCTCCTCTGGAGAAACACAACGTTGAAAAGCCCCTGTAACACTGCAATGATGTAGCTCGCCATTGACAATTGTCATTGACTTAGACCGTCGGGTTATCTGCCTGGCTAAGGTTTCATCCTCAGGCAACTTGCCCCGGGTCATATAAGCCAAGTATGGAACCGTCCAATCAGGAATAGCATGAAGAGCCGCCACCAATTGTGCCTCCGGGTCAGGAACAGCGAGGTCCTCCTCCGTGGGTAATTTGACCGAAGGTTTAAGTAGAACATCCATGAATGTGTTGGGCGGCACCGGCTTGCGCTGAGATCCTAGCCGGCTTAAATTGTCAGCCGCCTCATTCTTCCTTCTGTCAATATGCTCAACTTGGTAACCCTTGAAGTGCCCTGCAATGGCATCAACCTCTCGTCGATAAGCCACCATAACCGGATCTTTAGAATCCCATGTACCAGAAACTTGCTGAGCCACCAAATCTGAATCTCCAAAGCACCTCACCCGGCTTAGATTCGTCTCCTTAGCCATCCGAAGACCATGAAGCAAGGCCTCATACTCAGCTGCATTGTTAGTACAAGGGAACATTAACCGGAGAACATAAGAAAATTTGTCACCTCGTGGGGAAGTCAAAACAACTCCAGCCCCCGAGCCCTCCAACTGTCTGGATCCATTGAAGTGAATAGTCCAATATGTGTTATCCGGCTTTTCCTCAGGCATCTGCAATTCTGTCCAGTCATTGATGAAGTCCACGAGCGCATGAGATTTAATGGCTGTGCGAGGCACATACTTTAACCCATGAGGCACATGCTCAATGGCCCACTTAGCAACCCGGCCTATGGCCTCCCTGTTTTGGATGATGTCTCCTAATGGAGCAGAGCTGACCACAGTAATGGGATGACCCTGAAAATATTGCTTAAGTTTCCGGCTTGCCATAAAAAGCCCATACACAAGCTTCTGCCAATGAGGATATCTCTGCTTGGACTCAATAAGCACCTCACTGATATAATAAACCGGCCGTTGAACCGGATATTCCTTGCCTGCCTCCTTCTATCCCACCACGATAGCTACGCTGACAGCCCGGGCATTAGCAGCCACATACAACATCAACGGCTCTTTATCAATAGGAGCAGCAAGAACGGGCGGCTCAGCCAGATGCTTTTTCAAGTCCTCAAATGCTTCATTAGCAGCATCACTCCAGACAAGATTATCTGTCTTCTTCATCATCTGATACAGAGGAATGGCCTTTTCTCCAAGGCGGCTTATGAACCGGCTCAAGGCTGCAATCCGACCCGCCAAGCATTGGACATCATTGACACACTTTGGTTTAGCAAAGGATATAATAGCCTTGATCTTCTCCGGGTTAGCTTCAATGCCTCTGTTAGAAACCAAAAAACCCAAGAGCTTGCCGGCTGGTACACCGAAAACACACTTGGCCGGGTTAAGCATCATCTTATAGACCCGGAGATTATCAAACGCCTCCTTCAAATCATCAATCAAGGTCTCTTTCTTCCTGGACTTCACGACAATGTCATCTACGTAAGCGTGAACATTACGCCCAATCTGATTGTGAAGGCAATTTTGCACACACCGCTGGTAAGTCGCCTAGGCACTCTTGAGCCCGAAAGGCATAGATACATAGCAGAAGGCTCCAAACGGAGTAACGAAAGCTGTTTTCTCCTGGTCCTTAACTGCCATCTTGATCTGATGATATCCGGAATAACCATCCAAAAAACTCAAACGCTCACAACCCGCCGTAGCATCAATGATTTGATCAATACGAGGGAGCGCAAACGGATCAGCTGGACAAGCCTTGTTCAAGTCCGTATAATCCACACACATCCGCCAAGTGCCATTCTTTTTGAGTACCAGTACCGGGTTAGCCAACCACTCAGGATGGAAGACTTCCACGATAAACCCGGTTGCCAAGAGCCGGGTCACTTCCTCTCCAATAGCCTTCCGCCTCTCATTAAATCGGCAAAGAAACTGCTTGACCAGCTTGAATTTCGGATCAATGTTAAGAGTGTGCTCAGTGAGTTCCCTCGGTACACCCGGCATGTCTGAAGGCTTCCATGCAAAGATGTCCCGGTTCTCATGGACGAACTCGATGAGCGCACTTTCCTATTTCGGATCCAGATTAGCACTGATGATGAACTGCTTGGATGAATCGCCAGGAACGAAATCAACCATTTTAGTGTCATCTGCCGACTTAAATTCGAGTGAATGATCATGCTCTGTAGTTGGCTTCTTCAAAGACGTCATGTCCGCCGGGTCAACATTATCTTTATAAAACTTTAACTCCTCCGTTGCACAAACAGACTCAGCGTAGGCAGCGTCACCTTCCTCATACTCCAAGGCTATCTTCCGGCTTTCATGCACCGTGATGGTTCCCTTGTGACCCGGCATCTTGAGCTGCAGATACACATAACAAGGCCGCACTATGAACTTGGCGTAAGCCGGCCGTCCAAACAGAGTGTGATATGGGCTGTGGATCTTGACCACTTCAAAGGTCAATGTCTCTGATCTAGAGTTGTGATCATCTCCAAAAGCAACCTCCAGAGCTATCCTACCAACCGGGTAGGCCGACTTGCCAGGCACCAGGCCATGGAAAACCGTGTTTGACGGCTTAAGATTTTTATCAGTCAACCCCATGCAACAGAAAGTTTCGTAATAAAGGATATTAATGCTGCTTCCTCCGTCCATGAGTACCTTGGTAAATTTATAACCTCCAACCTGAGGCGCGACCACCAACGCCAGGTGACCTGGATTATCAACCCGGGGCGGGTGATCGTCCCGACTCCACACGATGGGCTGCTCAGACCAGCGCAAGTAACGGGGAACCGCCAGCTCAACCGCATTGACTGCCCTCTTATGAAGCTTTTGGTCGCGCTTGCATAAACTAGTGGTGAAAACATGATACTGCCCACTATTCAACTGCTTCAGGTTGCTTTGATAACCAGATTGTTGTTGCTGTGTTGACTCCCCTGATTACTCTGCTGATTGTAACCACCCTGGTTGCCTTGATTGCCTTGATGACCTTGGAATCCGAAGTTAGACCCGCCACCGCCATAACCCGGTCCATGAGAGCCGGATCCTGAGCCACCGCCCGGCCCTTGATTGTCTTAAAAAATTGGAATTTTTGAACTCCTTCATAATGAAACTATCCTTCCAGAGGTGGCCAGACGGCCTTTCTCGCGTCCCATGTTTCGGGCAGGGCTGATTTAGCAGGTGCTCCAGATTGACGCCTGATCCGCTGGTTCGTGGGGGCGGCTTAACTTTACGACGCTGACCATTGTTCTGCGTGTTGGTGCTATCCACAAAATCCAAACTATTGTCAGCTTTGCGCTTACCGTTGTTTCCATGCCTCATCGGGTTTTGCTGCTGCCCTCTGGTGCTGCTGCTCTTCTTTCCCATTCCCGGCTTATCATCGTCAGACTCGGGGTCCTTGGTACCATTAGAGTCAGCATACTTAACCAGAGTTGCCATAAGTGTTCCCATGTTATTGCAGTGGCGCTTAAGCCGTCCTAACTTCTGCTTCAGAGGCGTGAACCGACAATTGCCTTCCAACGTTAAGACTGCTGAATCGGCATTGATGCGATCCGACGAGTGCGGAATTGCTGAGACCTGGCGCACCCAATGGGATGTTGATTCACCTTGTTCTTGGACACAGGCGGCTAAATCCACAATTGACATGGGCTGCTTGCACGTGTCTTTGAAATTCTGGATAAAACGGGCTTTTAACTCGGCCCATGACCCAATGGAGTTAGCTGGCAAGCTTTTCAACCAAGTACGAGTTGTTCCCTCCAACATCATGGTGAAGTATTTAGCACATGCAGCATCGTCCACATCCAACATTTCCATCACCATCTCATAACTCTCAATCCACATTTCAGGGGGTAAGTCGGCCGTGTAGTTGGGCACCCTACGGGGACCTTTGAAATCCTTGGGCAGCCGCACATTACGTAGAGCCGGGGCGAGACACGGCACACACAAAGTCCTGAAAGACACACCTGGCTCCACCGAAGTTGTCGGACGAACCGGAGAAAGCTGACGGGCCGCATATTGCGCTGCTAACTCGGCCTCTCGACGTGCTCTACCTTGATCCACTACATTCTGAGCATCAGCACCACCGCCCGCCAGGTTATGTCCATGCAGCGGGTTACGGTTCCGCGCACTGCTTGACACAGCCGGTTCGTCAATGTGCCTGCTGTAACTCCGGCTTGGGAGAGGGGTGGAATGAATCCTTTCCCGTCTGTAAGAATAAGCTTGCTGCTGAACCAATGCCGTCTGAAGGAGCTCCCTAGCCCTACGGGTCTCCACCGCCGTCGGAGACTCGCCTTCAACTGGGAGAGCCGCCAATCGTGACGCTGCAGCGATCATGTTATCCAAGGGATTTGAATAATGACCCAGTGGCGTTGGCACACGCTGCGGCGGGATATTATTTTGACGAGGCAGATCCATCATGCGCGGCTGAACCGGGCCCCCCGTTCCAGGCGCTTCAACCCGGTTTACGACTGGCTGGTTACTGGTTCGTGCTCCTGGCATGTTAAAGAGATTCCTTACCTCGTAGACCGGCGGCAGACGAGTCTGATGCCTACTTCTCATGACTTCATTAGAAGCGTTCTGATCTAGCATGAGCTGGTAAGATTCCGACTGAATCCTCTGAGCCTGAGCATCCAACTCGGCCCGCTCTGCAGCCATCCTGGTATCCTCAGCCGCCAGGTCTTCCTTGGCTTGAGCTATCTGATCTCTCACCTTCGCGACTTCCGCGTTATGCTGATCTCGATTTGCCGGGTTAACCTCCGCCGCCAGTAGTGTTGCCAAAGTGTCAAATAAATCGAACAAGACCTGAGCCGGCGGTCGCGCAGGGCCTCCTGCCCCGGCCGCCGTCACCGCTGCTGACCCGGAAATCAATGCTGCTGCAGTTGAAGAATTCTGCACTGGCTGCGTACTGACCATGAAGATCGCAACCCGGTTCGGCGGGTCAGAGGGGTCCGGAATACTATCGCCATCGGAACAGCCCCCAAGCCGGCCGTCTTGCAGTTGGTACAATGACTCGGTTTCTCCAGTAGATGACTCGCCATCAGAGTAAACGACGGTCTCACCACCAGATACCGATCTATCCTCATATTCCGCTCCCTGGATGACTCCCACGAAGGCACGCTTCATGGCAGGCTGAACCCGGGCGGGTCTCGCACGCTGAGCCGTCTCGACAAGGTCGGTGCAGATATCCGGCTCAGGGCCCGGTTCGCCGATCCTGCCGATGAAGACGTGGATTCCGCCGAAGGGGACCCGGTACCCATAATCGATTGAGCCGGCCTCGGGGCCCCAGCCTGCGTCGTCGATGTAGAGCTTGCCGCGACGACTCTTAGTCATCCGGCCTACGGCATATGCCTTGATCCCTTCAAAGTTGCCCTTTAAGAACTCGAAACCACCGTGCGCTGGCCCCATGGTGGGTGCCAACTATCGTGGACTTAACACGGTAGATGTCCTCATGGAAGGACTTAGTTGCAGAGCCATTGCGACAAGGTTAGCTTAAAGGGGTTAAACGGGACAAAGGACGCGAGGAGGCTATACTGGTTCGGCCCCTTGCGGTGAAGGTAAAAGCCTAATCCAGTTTGAGGTGGTATTGCTAGGGTTTCGATGACCAGGGAGCGAATACGCTTGGCCTGGCTCTCGATATGTTCTTTCTTGTCCTAAACCGCCGCCGGGTCATCCCCTTATATACACGGGCTGACGCCCTGCGGTCTACAGAGTCCCGGCCGGCTCATACAACGTGTCCGGCTCGGTGACCTTTTCTACATGCCTTACAATACAAGTTTACATACATGGCGGTTTATGTCTGTGGGCCATAAGCCGCCTTCGGTTTTGGGCCCTCTACTAAGCCTATCTGTGAACCGCCATTGTTAACCTGATCTTGGGATTTATTTGAGATGAACCGCCATTGGATGACCCGGCCCCTCCTGGGCGGGTCATACCTGATAGTCATATCCCCAACACTTAGCTAAAAAGAGTTCAGGAGAAATAGAAGCTAAGCTTGAAGACTGAGTTCTAAAGAAAGAAGCAAGAATATAGTTGGACTTAAATAATTCTATCATGCGCTGGAGTAAAGTTTGTGCTGCGACCCAGCTCATCACATTTCCATAGAATCTAAGGAGGCTTGGAAACTAGCATGTACCTTAGTAAGAACAAGCTCTTAAAGAACTAAACCACATTGTTCAAGATTCTTATTTTGACTTTTAGTTACACAAAATGAAGATAATACTAGAAACGTTTATTACATATCGCATTAGTAGCAACAAACATCCCTCCATAAATAGCCTCAAGAAGAGTGGGAAATGCATATATGATGTTACTAATTTATGATGTGATAGCAAAATTTCCTATTAGTTATGCAAATAAACTTTGCGAAGAGAATATCCTATTGTTCACTCCAAATCTCCTATTCATGGCTAGATATATGTAATGCCTAAAAACGGTAGAGAGTGTTTATTATCTTTTACACATTTACACCTGCTCAGCAAAAAAGATATTTCTTTATTGCTAGCAGGTGATGAACCTGAAATAGGGTGGATGGGAATATCGCAATGTCTTCCTGAAGACGTACACATGCATTTGCCTCATCATCCATCCGTTTTTATCTTTCTACCACGAAAGCAACATGAAGAAACCAGATGAATGTGTTTCACCACTATTATGCATCTTGCACAGAGTACCATTATATGAAACAACAAAGTTAGACATGTACCTTCACTTTATTCCAGTCCAGCACAACTAGTACTGTAGGTAGTTGTTTCAAGCATAAATTGGGAAGCATTTGTTAATGCATATAGTAACTCTCGTAATGAAGTCATTCTCAAATAGTATCAGAGAATAAGAAGTTGAGTCCTAAATTACTTCATTGATTTAGTTCTCGGTTAGTTTTCTATTTCTTGTTTCTTAGGTAGTTTGGGCTATGAATTTGTTGATCACTCATTAGTTGCAGGGCCCCCTTATTTTCTCCGTCCCTATATGTGTCACTATGTAATCGTATTTCCCTATTAGCAGTCACTTATTTGACATTGAGAAGTCAGTAAAATATAGCATGTGTTTTCTAATCTTAGTTTTTGTTGTACTTTTGTGTAGTTTCTACGGGGGATGTCAGAGAAGGACGAGAAGATCAAATTATTAGTAGACATGGGCTTTTCTAAAGATGAAGCAAATATGGCTATTACAAGATGTGGTATGACTCATTTTGAAATTGTTGCCTTCATTTTTCCAAGAAAGGCATCTTATGCTATATATTGTTGTTTAAATTTCTTAGGTATGGATGTTGATCTATGTGAATTAGTTGATTCGATAAGTGCATCACGAATTACAGAAGATAGTCATTCTAGAAACTTATCTGACCATCAGGTACCTATTGTTTTGTTGTTATTTGTATATGAAAACACTTACGCTCTTCTAATTTGATGTAACGACACTGCAATATCTATAAATTTGGCAGGTCACAGATCAGTGCTTCCATTCATTTGGAGGGAGAAAGAAAGCAAGATTGATGGAAGAGAGCAAGAAAAAGAGGAACCGGTATGGAGGTACAGCACAGGGAAATCAACCCTCCTTGGATGGTAGCCATGATGAACCAATGCCTCTCCCAAATCCAATGGTTGGGTTTAATTTGCCAGGTAATTCGCAACCATCAATTACTAGAATACTTCCTAAACAAGATAGTGGACCACCCTTTTTCTACTATGAAAATGTGGCCCATGCTCCCAAAGGCGTATGAGTGACCATTTCAAGATTTCTTTATGACATTCAACCTGAGTTTGTGGATTCTAAGCATTTGTGTGCAACTGCAAGGAAAAGAGGCTACATCCATAATTTGCCAATTGAGAATAGATCACCTATTCTTCCTATGCCTCCAAAGACCATATTTGAGGCATTCCCTCATTACAAGAAGTGGTGGCCTTCATGGGACCTGAGAACACATCTCAATTGCTTGCAAACAAATGTTGCAAGTGCGAAGCTGACAGAACGGATCGGGTGTGCTCTTGCAAGCTGGGACAGTCCACCGACTCGAAGTGTTCAAAAATATGTCATGAATGAGTGTAGAAAAGGGAATCTTGTCTGGATTGGAAAGAACAAGGTTGCTCCATTGGAGCCTCAAGAGATGGAATATCTACTCGGTTTCCCAAAGGATCACACAAGGGGACTAGGCATCACGGAGAGATACAAGTGTCTCGGCAACACATTTCAAGTTGATACAGTTGCTTACCACTTGTCCGTTTTGAAGGTCATGTTTCCCAATGGTGTTAATGTGTTGTCCTTATTCACCGGTATTGGAGGAGGAGAGGTAGCTTTGCACAGGCTGGGCATCCACATGAAGGCAATGGTCTCTGTAGAGATAAGAAAAGCTAATAAGAGGATTTTTAAGGGTTGGTGGGATCAGACTCAGACAGGCACGCTCATTGAGATTGATGACGTGAAATCTCTTACCGATGATAGGATTTTATTATTTGTTAGTAGATTTGGCGGCTTCGACTTGGTGATTGGGGGCAGCCCATGTAACAATCTTGCCTGGTGCAACAGATACAACCGTGATGGCTTGGAGGGCGAGCAATCTGCTTTGTTTTGAATGTATTTTTGTAATTCGTGTTAGGAAAAATTCATTACATGTTGATTTTTTTAATTATATTGCTTTTTAAATTGTGCAAACAATTTTTTACATTGTATAAACAATTTTTGAAAATGTGACGAATACATTTTTGTAACTTTTCAATATATCTTAAAATGTGACATACATTTTTTTGAATGTACAGTGCATTTCTGTTTTACTGCACAAATATTTCTTTGCATTCTATAAATAGTTTTGAAGTGCCACGTACATTTTCTTGAATTGTGAGACATTTTGATTTTTACATTAATTTTTCATGCACATGATTAAAAAAATTCATACACAAGATTAACATTTTTGGTACACATGATTAACACTTACTCTTTTTCTATTCACATGATAATTTTCGTATACACCAGAAATATTTTCTATGGAATGTTTAACATTTTCAAATACAAGATTAATATTTTTCAAATACAAGATTAAGATTTTTTAAATTTCTATGTAAAGTGATTCTGTAATATTGATATTTTTAATATTATGAATATAAACAAAATTAATTAAATGAAACAAAAACGCGAAGGAATGACAGAAAAATCACTCATGACGTCAGTCAGCGTGATGCAGCTTGTTGTTACTGGGTCGGCCCTGTTTGGGTTCCCTCCAAGCGAGCCATGCCAAGGCGTCTTAATAAGCGGCACATAGTCGCGCCCCTCAAAAAAGTTTCTTCAAAAAAACTGGCCTAAGGAAACTCAAACTTGGTCTAAATTGCAAAATTACCCTGGTGGTATATGCAAAATTTAAGAATACTTTGCCCAAAATGTAAGATAATCTCTAGCAGGCCCTTTATAAATTGACCCTTAAAAACGCATATAAGGGGCGCTGTAAACCGTTTTTAGGGTGTGAAATTGCCCTGGCCAGAGCAAGACCCCGTAAATAAAATTGTATCCCACTATAGCCCTTTTTTTCTTTCTCCTCCCGTCCCGGCAGAGTCCGTCTCCGGCCCCGGCGTGCCTCGCCCCGGTGCCCCGGCTCGCGCCGGCGCCGCCCGCCTCGCACCCCGCCTCACCACGGCGCCACTCGTTCCCGGCCACGCATGTCGTGGAGGAGTCCTGTGCCACCCGCCCCAACCGCGCGCTCCCTGGAGCGCCTGCCCGTCCCCGATTGAGCCCGGCACCGCGCGCGGCTGCACGCGCGGTCCTCGGCATGGTCGCGCGAGCTCCCAGCGCCCCACCCCCGCCCTTCTCTGGCGCCGCCCCGCCCTGATTCGGGCCACCAGTGGCTGTTGGGGAACGTAGCAATAATTCAAAATTTTCCTACGTGTCACCAAGATCAATCTAGGAGATGCTAGCAACAAGAGAGAGTGAGTGCATCTGCATACCCTTGAAGATCGCTAAGCGGAAGCGTTACAAGAATGCGGTTGATGGAGTCGTACTCGCAGCGATTCAAATCGCGGAAGATCCGATCTAGCGCCGAACGGACGGCGCCTCTGCGTTCAACACACGTACAGCCCGGGGACGTCTCCTGCTTCTTGATCCAGCAAGGGGAGAGGAGAAGTTGAGGGAGAACTCCAGCAGCACGACGGTGTGGTGGCAATGGAGCTCGTGGTTCTCCTGCAGAGCTTCGCTAAGCACTACGGAGGAGGAGGAGGTGTATGAGGAGGGAGGGCTGCGCCAGGGAAGAGGTGCGGCTGCCCTCCCACCCCTCCACTATATATAGGGGCAAGGGGAGAGGGGGAGGCGCCCTAGGGTTTCCCCTAGGGGGCGGCGGCCAAGCAGATTGGATCTCCCTAGGGAAAATCCTAGGGAGACTTGCCCCCCAAGCCAAGCAGGTGGAGGCTTGCCTCCCAAGCCAGGTGGAGTCGCCCCACCTCCCCAAGTAACGTGGGAAAGGGTGTGGGGGGCGCACCACCCCTTAGTGGGATGGTTTGCCCCTTCCCCTTTGGCCCATGAGGCCCTCCAACACTTGCCGGGGCTCCCGAAACACCTTTCGGTCATGCTGGCCATAGCCTGGTACCCCCGGAACACTTCCGGACTCCAATACCCTTCGTCCAATATATCGATCTTCACCGCCGGACCATTCCGGAACTCCTCGTGATGTCCGGGATCTCATCCGGGACTCTGAACAACCTTCAGTAACCACATACTATTTCCCATAACAACTCTAGCGTCACCGAACCTTAAGTGTGTAGACCCTATGGGTTCGGGAACCATGCAGACATGACCGAGACACCTCTCCGGCCAATAACCAATAGCGGGATCTGGATACCCATATTGGCTCCCACATGTTCCACGATGATCTCATCGGATGAACCACGATGTCGGGGATTCAATCAATCCCGTATACAATTCCTTGTAGATGCAGCTACCACGCGCTACTTGGAGCTATTCCAAATAACTACTCTACTATACGAATCCGGTTTACTACTCAGAGTCATCCGGATTAGTGTCAAAGTTTGCATCGACGTAACCCTTTATGACGAACTCTTTTACCACCTCCATAATCGAGAAAATTCCTTAGTCCACTAGTTACTAGGGATAAGTTCAACCGCTGTCATGTGATCCATTCCTGGATCACTCTTGTACCCCTTGACTAATTCATGGCAAGGCACACTACAGGTGCGGCACACAGCATAGCATACTGTAGAGCCTACATCTAAAGCATAGGGGACGACCTTCGTCCTTTCTCTCTCTTCTGCCGTGGTCAGGTCTTGAGTCTTACTCAATACTCACACCTTGTAACACAGCCAAGAACTCCTTCTTTGCTGATCTATTTTGAACTCCTTCAAAATCCTGTCACGGTATGCATTCATTTGAAAGTACTATTAAGCGTTTTCGATCTATCCTTATAGATCTTGATGCTCAATGTTCAAGTAGCTTAATCCAGGTTTTGTATTGAAAAACACTTTTCAAATGACCCTGTATGTTTTCCAGAAATTCTACATCACTTCTGATCAACAATGTGTCAACAACATATACTCAACAGAAATTCTATAGTGCTCCCACTCACTTCTTTGGAAATACAAGTTTCTCATAAACTTTGTACAAACCCAAAATCTTTGATCATCTCATCAAAGCGTACATTCCAACTCTGAGATGCTTACTCCAATCCTTAGAAGGATTGCTGGAGCTTTGCATACTTGTTAGCATCTTTCAGGATTGACAAAACCTTCTGGTTGTATCACATACAACCTTTCCTCAAGAAAATCGTCGAGGAAACAATGTTTTGACATCCTATCTGCAAGATTTCATAAATGATGCAGTAACTGCTAATATAATTCCAACAGACTCTTAGCATCGCTACGAGTGAGAAAGTCTCATCGCAGTCAACTCCTTGAACTTGCCGGAAAACATCTGAACGACAAGTCGAGCTTTCTTAATTGTGACACTTACCATCATTGTCTGTCTTCCTTTTAAAATCCATCTGCACCCAACAGCCTTACGACCATCAAGTAGTTCTTCCAAAGTCTATACTTTGTTTTTATACATGGATCCTCTCTCGGATTTTATGGCCTCGAGCCATTTGTCGGAATCTGGGCCCACCATCGCTTCTCCATAGCTCATAGGTTCATTGTTGTCTAGCAACATGACTCCCAAGACAGGATTACGTACCACTCTGAAGTAGCATGCATCCTTGTCGTCCTACGAGGTTTGGTAGTGACTTGATCCGAAGTTTCATGATCACTATCATAAGCTTCCACTTCAATTGGTGTAGGTGCCACAGGAACAACTTCCTGTGCCCTGCTACACACTAGTTGAAGTCATGGTTCAATAACCTCATCAAGTCTCCACTCAATTCTTTCGAGAGAAACTTTTCCTCGAGAAAGGACCTGTTTCTAGAAACAATCACTTTGCTTCCGGATCTGAAATAGGAGGTATACCCAACTGTTTTGGGTATTATATGAAGATGCATTTATCCGCTTTGGGTTCGAGCTTATCAGCCTGAAACTTTTCCACATAAGCGTCGCAGCCCCAAACTTTTAAGAAACGACAGCTTAGGTTTCTCTAAACCATAGTTCATACGGTGTCGTCTCAACGGAATTGCGTGGTGCCCTATTTAAAGTGAATGCGGTTGTCTCTAATGCCTAACCCATAAACGATAGTGTAGTTCGATAAGAGACATCATGGTATGCACCATATCCAATAGGGTGCAGTTATGATGTTCGGACACACCATCACACTATGGTGTTCCAGGCGGTATTAGTCGTGAAACAATTTCCACAATTTCTTAATTGTGTGCCAAACTCGTAACTCAGATATTCATCTCTATGATCATATCACAGACATTTTATCCTCTTGTCACGACGATCTTCAACTTCACTCTGAAATTACTTGAACCTTTCAATAATTCAGACTTGTGTTTCATCAAGTAAATATACTCAGCATCTACTCAAATCATCTGTGAAGCAAGAACATAACGATATCCACTGCATGCCTCAGCACTCATTGGACTGCACACATCAAAATGTATTACTTCCAACAAGTTGCTTTCTTGTTCCATCTTACTGAAAACGAGGCCTTTCAGTCATCTTGCCCATGTGGTATGATTTGCATGTCTCAAGTGATTCAAAATCAAGTGAGTCCAAACGATCCATCTGTATGGACTTTTTTCATGCATATATACTAATAGACATGGTTCGCATATCTCAATCTTTTCAAAAATGAGTGAGTCCAAAGATCCATCAACATGGAGCTTCTTCATGCGTTTTATACCAATATGACTCAAGTGGCTGTGCCACAAGTATGTGGTACTATCATTACTATCTTATATCTTTTGGCATGAACATGTGTATCACTACGATCGAGATTCAATAAACCATTCATTTTAGGTGCAAGACCATTGAAGGTATTATTCAAATAGACAGAGTAACCAATATTCTCCTTAAATGAATAACCGTATTGCGATAAACATAATCCAATCATGTCTATGCTCAACGCAAACACCAAATAACAATTATTTAGGTTTAACACCAATCTCGATGGTAGAGGGAGCATGCGATGCTTGATCACATCAACCTTGGAAACACTTCCAAAACATATCGTCATCTCACCTTTAGCTAGTCTCCGTTTATGTAGCCTTTTATTTCGAGTTACCAACACTTAGCAACCGAACCGGCATCTAATACCCTGGTGCTACTAGGAGTACTAGTAAAGTACACATTAATATAATGTATATCCAATATACTTCTGTCGACCTTGCCTACCTTCTCATCTACCAAGTATCTAGGGTAGTTCTGCTCCAGTGACCGTTCCCCTCATTACAGAAGCATTTAGTCTCGGGTTTGGGTTCAACCTTGGGTTTCTTCACTAGAGCAGCAACTGATTTGCCGTTTCATGAAGTATCCCTTCTTTCCCTTGCCCTTCTTGAAACTAGTGGTTTTACTAACCATCAACAATTGATGCTCCTACTTGATTTCTACTTTCGTGGTGTCAAACATCGCGAATAGCTCAAGGATCATCATATCTATCCCTGATTTGTTATAGTTCATCACGAAGCTCTAGTAGCTTGGTGGCAGTGACTTTGGAGAACCATCACTATCTCATCTGGAAGATTAACTCCCACTCGATTCAAGCGATTGTAGTACTCAGACAATCTGAGCATATGCTCAACGGTTGAGCTTTTCTCCCTTAGTTTGTAGGCTTAAGAAACTTGTCAGAGGTCTCATACCTCTTGACGTGGGCACGAGCCTAAAATCCCAATTTCAGCTCTTGGAACATCTCATATGTTCCGCGACGTTTCAAAATGTCTTCGGTGCCTCAATTCTAAACCGTTCAACATTACGCACTGAACTATCACGTAGTCATCAAAATGTGTATGTCAGATGTTCGCAACATCCACAAACGACGCTCGAGGTTCAGCACACCGAGCGGTGCATTAAGGACATAAGCCTTCTGTGCAGCAATGAGAACAATCCTCAGTTTACGGACCCAGTCCGCATAATTGCTACTATCAACTTTCAACTAAATTTTTCTCTAGGAACATATCTTGAACAGTAGAACTAAAGCGTAAGCCACGACATAATTTGCAAAGGCCTTTTGACTATGTTCATGATAATTAAGTTCATCTAATTATTTAATGAACTCCCACTCAGATAGACATCCCTCTAGTCATCTAAGTGATACATGATCCGAGTCAACTAGGCCGTGTCCGATCATCACGTGAGACGGACTAGTCATCATCGGTGAACATCTCCATGTTGATTGTATCTACTATACGACTCATGTTCGACCTTTCGGTCTCTTGTGTTCCGAGGCCATGTCTGTACATGCTAGGCTCGTCAAGTCAACCTAAGTGTTTCGCATGTGTAAATCTGGCTTACACCCGTTGTATGCGAACGTTAGAATCTATCACACCCGATCATCACGTGGTGCTTCGAAACAACGAACCTTCGCAACGGTGCACAGTTAGGGGGAACACGTCTCTTGAAATTTTCGTGAGGGATCATCTTATTTATGCTACCGTCGTTCTAAGCAAGTAAGATGTAAACATGACAAACATCACATGCAAATCATAAAGTGACATGATATGGCCAATATCATCTTGCGCCTTTTGATCTCCATCTTCGAGGCGCGGCATGATCACCTTCGTCACCGGCATGACACCATGATCTCCATCATCATGATCTCCATCATCGTGTCTTCATGAAGTTGTCTCGCCAACTATTACTTCTACTACTATGGCTAACGGTTAGCAATAAAGAAAAGTAATTACATGGCGTTTTTCATTGACACGCAGGTCATACAATAAATTAAGACAACTCCTATGGCTCCTGCCGGTTGTCATACTCATCGACATGCAAGTCGTGATTCCTATTACAAGAACATGATCAATCTCATACATCACATATATCATTCATCACATCCTTTTGGCCATATCACATCACATAGCATACCCTGCAAAAACAAGTTAGACGTCCTCTAATTGTTGTTGCATGTTTTACGTGGCTGCTATCGGATTCTAGCAAGAACGTTTCTTACCTACGCAAAAGCCACAACGGTGATATGCCAATTTATATTTACCCTTCATAAGGACCCTTTTCATCGAATCTGATCCGACTAAAGTGGGAGAGACAGACACCCGCTAGCCACCTTATGCAACTAGTGCATGTCAGTCGGTGGAACCTGTCTCACGTAAGTGTACGTGTAAGGTCGGTCCGGGCCGCTTCATCCCACGATGCCGCCGAATCAAGATAAGACTAGTAACGGCAAGTAAATTGACAAAATCGACGCCCACAACTACTTTGTGTTCTACTCGTGCATAGAAACTACGCATAGACCTAGCTCATCATGCCACTGTTGGGGAACGTAGCAGAAATTCAAAATTTTCTATGCATCACCAAGATCAATCTATGGAGTAATCTAGCACCGAGGGGAAGGGGAGTGCATCTACATACCATTGTAGATCGCTAAGCGGAAGCGTTGCAAGAACGCGGATGAAAGAGTCGTACTCGTAGCGATTCAGATCGCGGTTGATTCCGATCTAAGCGCCGTACCATGGCGCCTCCGCGTTCAACACACGTGCAGCCCGGTGACGTCTCCCACGCCTTGATCCAGCAAGGAGAGAGGGAGAGGTTGGGGAAGACTCCGTCCAGCAGCAGCACAACGGCATGGTGGTGATGGAGGAGCATGGCACTCTAGCAGGGCTTCGCCAAGCACTGCGAGAGACGAGGAGGAAGAGGGGTAGGGCTGCGCCAAGAGAGAGGGAGACCCATCTATGGCAGCCCCAAAACCCCCACTATATATAGGGGAGGGGGAGGGGCTGCGCCCCCATCTAGGGTTCCCCCCCAAGGGGTGCGGCCAGCCCTAGATGGGACTTGGAGGGGCGGCCAAGGGGGGAGAGAGGGGGGCGCACCACTAGGTGGGCCTTAGGCCCATCTGAGCCTAGGGTTTCCCCCTTCCCTGCGCCTTGGGCCCCTTGTGGGAGGCGCACCAGACCACCTAGGGGCTGGTCCCTTACCACACTTGGCCCACGCAGCCCTCTGGGGCCGGTGGCCCCACCTGGTGGACCCCCGGGACCCTCCCGGTGGTCCCGGTACGTTACCGATAGCACCCGAAACTTTTCTGGTGACCAAAACAGGACTTCCCATATATAAATCTTTACCTCTGGACCATTCCGGAACTCCTCGTGACGTCCGGGATCTCATCTGGGACTCCGAACAACATTCGGTAACCACGTATGTCTATTCCCTATAACCCTAGCGTCATCGAACCTTAAGTGTGTAGACCCTACGGGTTCGGGAACCATGCAGACATGACCGAGACGTTCTCCGGCCAATAACCAACAGCAGGATCTGGATACCCATGTTGGCTCCCACATGTTCCACGATGATCTCATCGGATGAACCACGATGTCGGGGATTCAATCAATCCCGTATACAATTCCCTTTGTCTACCGGTATAGTACTTGCCCGAGATTCGATCGTGGGTATCCCGATACCTAGTTCAATCTCGTTACCGGCAAGTCTCTTTACTCGTTCCGTAACACATCATCCCGTGATCAACTCCTTGGTCACATTGTGCACATAATGATGATGTCCTACCGAGTGGGCCCAGAGATACCTCTCCGTTTACACGGAGTGACAAATCCCAGTCTCGATTCGTGCCAACCCAACAGACACTTTCGGAGATACCTGTAGTGCACCTTTATAGCCACCCAGTTACGTTGTGACGTTTGGTACACCCAAAGCATTCCTACGGTATCCGGGAGTTGCACAATCTCATGGTCTAAGGAAATGATACTTGACATTAGAAAAGCTCTTAGCAAACGAACTACACGATCTTGTGCTAGGCTTAGGATTGGGTCTTGTCCATCACATCATTCTCCTAATGATGTGATCCTGTTATCAACGACATCCAATGTCCATGGTCAGGAAACCGTAACCATCTATTGATCAACGAGCTAGTCAACTAGAGGCTTACTAGGGACATGGTGTTGTCTATGTATCCACACATGTATCTGAGTTTCCTATCAATACAATTTTAGCATGGATAATAAACGATTATCATGAACAAGGAAATATAATAATAACCAATTTATTATTGCCTCTAGGGCATATTTCTAACAATCTTCAACAGAGGCCCCTTCGTGATTGCATTGTGCCGTTGTCACAGACACTAGAACTAGATCCTGCATCATCTTCTGGATGCAAACCTTGCGCTTCTTCGTCACACACGTATAGAACATGCCCTCACAGTTCTCAAAAAAAAGAATGGGCCCTCACGTGTAATAATCGACTTTCACGCGAGATCAGCGCCGGCACTGGTGCAATGCATGAAGCGTTCATTTCTTTGTCGTTGCCGAGCAACTCCTCCAGTGTGTAATGTACTTGAATCTTCCGTCATCATCCTCCACTGTGTCAACACCTTCTTAGCCGTTGTCAAGATCGAAGGCCAAGAACCCCTTTGCCGCCTTGGCATGTCCCTGGTACTGCCCTCACAGTTCTTCAATTATATCGGCAAAGAACCCCAGCCGGATGCACGTCATCATCGGTCACTACTCCGGCGGGCAGTCTTCGTTGGACATCAACCAGCGCTTGATCTCCTCTAGCATTCTGCATTCTTCGAGGGCCATTTCTTGGCGGCGTGGAGTTTGGGGGAGTTGAGCATTGGGATTTCCACCAGACTTGACGTTGCGTTGGCTGTCTAGTTAATTCTTCAATATGTTTCTCTAAAAAACAAGACATTCTTTAATCTGTGTGCCACACCGTGGGATGCAAAAGAGATTACTAGCCCTTGTTCGCATTTTCTCACTTTGAGCATGCATCAGGATCATACCAAATAAGATCAGTCGCTTTGCCCAAAAGTGAGAAGTCCACTTTCATCCCTAAACTCTTTTTTGAGGAAATTCATCCCTAAACTCTTTGGTTTGTCTAAGATTCAACCCCCATCTGTAAAACCGGCGAAGATTCAACCCCCAACTCCCCGAACCGTTCAGGATCCAATCCAACCCTGCCCTCGGCCCGGTGCTAGTTTCCCATGAGTCAGATGAGTTTGACCGTGTTGACCATCTAGTCAGCATGTCATGTTATCCTAGTAAGGTAAAAATATATATCATATAAAGACATAGCTAGTCAAGAGATCGATAATCTATACACACAAATTATTAAAATATAAAAAGAGGAAAGAAAAGCATGACTCCAAAATGTCATGTCAAAGTGACGGTAGCAAGCATCAACATGCAACAACACCAACCGCCGCCTCTGACTCCATTGGAACTGAAGGGAGGTTCTTCAATGGTGGTGCCTCTGGAAAGGGAACTACGTCTCATGTCGACATTGTTAGATCCAATCACTGAAGGCCAGATCCAGGGTTTTCACCCCAAAGATCAAGTCCGAGCAAATTGCAACCCAATGCCTTGAAGAAGGGAATGTCGTGTAAACACCACCATTTTCAGGTACAACCAACTAATGTGCCGATGGCATATGGCAGGGTTCTAAGCATGGTCGTCCCATGTAGGTTGGATTTACATTTTTTTGGAATCAACATTCATGGTGGGTACATGACGATTTGGTTCATGGTCTTGCGCAGTCATTGTCATCTTTCCTGGTCAAATGTGCTTAATTACAGGAAGCATGAAAATGTTGCTAGTCCCTCGGCTCACATGTACTGGACTTGGAATTACGAGAATGCCTTTTTTGTTTCCCACTCACTCGCTCGATTTCATGTAAATTGCCTATTATATGGATGATTTATAATACTTCTATGAGATAATCTCTCTTTTCAGCACATACTAAAAGTAATACATACCGATGAACTGGGTAAAAATCAAACTAACATGATGTAATGTTTTTTTATTTTCTTTGCTGACATTGAAAATGCCGAATAATAGCCTCTTTGCTCCCACCAATTGTTCCTAGAATGCATGCTGAGTTGGTAGGATTGACTTGTGCTTGTGACGTCCTCTTCTTTAACATATTCTTCGATAGAGCTGGCATGGCACTATTGTTGTTTCGGCTCTTACTTGCTTGATTTGAAATGTGGAATGCCACATATTATGTTTCCCTCTCACCTTCTCAATTTGACGTAAATTATGTGATTGACATCAAATTTGTAGCTTTCTAATGGTTCAACTTTCTTGCTTGAGGGTCGACCATCTTCGGGCTACCCTCTCAGAGTTGTTGGGGGAAATAGTTCGCTCTCCACACTAAACATCACATCATCCTATCCTAAATGCCTCTTTGTCCCAACACCTTGGCCAAGAGACCACTCGAAAATCCGGACGCTGGACAAGAGGGGGCATTTCATTTGTACGTGCTCTTGACAGCTAGTTTGCAAAGCACACTCATGTACCGCCAATAGCTATGCGGCCTTAGTTATGTTACTACCAAGAGAAACATAAAAATGCAGGAAGTTGCTAGCTATGACGACTCAAGACCAAACAAACATGTTTGTCGAGCCAAGAGAATATTAAACTATTGTTGTGTGGGTAGGATAGGACTTTTTTAGCTCCACTCACTCTGAACAACCGAGTCCCATAGCATCCTCATGTACCACACATGGCTACATGGCATGTGTTACATCACTACCGAGGGTAACGCACTGATGTAGCAAGTGACATGAACGCACTCAAGACAATCAAACTCCAAACAATATACTTTTCTCTCTTTTCTGACGTTAATTGTTTGTATTCTTTCCTCCATATGGCTCGTGGAATTGGCCAGAAAGCAAGACTTCACATAATTAGTTGCCATGCATGTTCATCATCTTAGACACATCTTACCAATGACGCTGACCATAATGGCACCTGCGCATGTTGCATCTTGTGGATATTGAAGCTTGTTGATCCTACACCTATATACGAACCTTAGGTATGATGTTTTATTCTACTTCATACTCTACTTCAATGGAGATTGCATCATGTGTACATGAATAAGTCATGTGACTTTGTTATCACGTTTCCATGCGTGGATGGTAACATATCGAGAAAGTGTGTAATAGTTCTTTTTAGGAAGCATCACATTTTTGCTCGGACACAATAGCAAATACAATGGAGGGCCAAGCATGCATGTGTAGTAGGATGTCCTTTGCTAATGTTTGAGTCTCTAAAGTGTGGAAGTACGAAGAACAAAAACATGTCCACATGATTTGTAAATGCCCTGCATGGGAAAATATAAAAAGGAAAGAGAACAAGTTTGCGAATGTCATGTCCAATTATGTAAGTGAGTCAAATAATATGGCCCATAGTCAACTTAGTTGCAGTTACAATGATCTTACGGTTATGCTTTGCTGATTGAAAGATGATCCACTAGATTAACGACCAGATGTTTTGGTTTCTATGGGAACGTCTTTGTTTTCTCTTGTTAACTTGTCATGTACTTTTAACATATAATGGATTCTAAATTTTTATATGTCGTTCATGATGGAACATTGGCACTCCTGTGACCAAACAATTCAATTAGCATGTTGATACTCTTCAATAAGTCTATGTTGTTAGTTTATGTTATAGTGATCCACCTATATGGTCCAAAACTCTTAGTTGTCTTGCACTCCACCTCATGCATTTGAGCTATTTATTTGTACATCAGACTACCATTTTTAATCCATTTGATACAAGCATCATCAAGTTGATAATGGACAAACCTGGCAATCTGATCAACTTTTTAGATTTACCAACTTGATCACTCTCTTTCCATAAAATAGCCCCATTACGTATAACGGATTCTATTGTCTACTGAACTATTATAATCTGAAATCTAGCATACTTCAGTTAAATAGGAATCCCCTTACTTGAAATTAAACAACTTATAATTGTACTCATGTATATTTTTTGGGGATTATCTTATGGCAGTGTTGTGACAGTGTCGATGGGAGTTTGTTCACTAAAAAAGGTGGTCTTTCCTTCTAGCTTTTTTGAAGTGTTCTACACACTAAAATTGAATTGCTATACTAATTTCATGCTAGAGATGCCAGTTGTGATATCTTGTTGTGACTGTGTGCAAGATATAATTATTGTTCTTCTCCTCAGTTACTTTTTTCTTAGTTTTCTTTAAATCGCTGAGGTGTGCTTAACTCATCTCACAGCGATGGACAAGCGATAGCGATGATAGTGATAAGGATCAAATGTTAGGATTGGTGATGTCAAATGCAGGCACTTAAAGATGATGATGATCTTGATTTTGAGAATTCGGATGGCGATGACGATGCTGGTGATACAGATACCGAGTCTAATGGTTCTAGTGATGAGGTCGATAATTCCTTTTCTCTAGTTTAGTAGTTGAAAATTATTTAACCATATGTATGCTGATAAATGTGAAATCTTTGACATGCATACTTTGAGCACCCCCTATACGTACTGTTTTAGCATTGTTTGTTTTGCTTCTGCGTTTCATTGGTGTATAATTGCATTGTGAAGTTTGAGCACCCATTTTTTTACCTAGAACTATTATCATGTTTAAGTTTTATCGTGTAAGAGTGATCATAGGAAGTAAGATTGAATACCATTAGGACAACGACTCTCGCAAAGTAATCAAATGAACCTAAAAGGAGTAGAAACTAAATGTATTATTGGGTTGCTTGTTTGTCATTTTGATGAATTTTAACATTTATTTCTGTTAGATACCACTCCTTTTCTCATTAGTTCCTATACATTTGAATATTAGTTACAAGACATATGATTTGTGGAGTTATGATGCTACATGCAAATACTCTTACATGTGTTATAACTTGTAACCAAGAGATGATAGACACATATTGCAAGAACTTTAACCTCCAGGAATCCCAAAATTATGCATCACTTATTCTCTTTGATTTATTTTCTAGTCCATGATATAGTATACAATAGGACTTAGCTAAAAAGAGTTCAGGAGAAATAGAAGCTAAGCTTGAAGACCGAGTTCTAAAGAAAGAAGCAAGAACATAGTCGGACTTAAATAATTCTATCATGCGCTGGAGTAAAGTTTGTGATGCGACCCAGCTTATCACATTTCCATAGAATCTAAGGAGGCTTGGAAACTAGCATGTAGCTTAGTAAGAACAAGGTCTTAAAGAACTAAACCACATTGTTCAAGATTCTTATTTTGACTTCCAGTTACAAAAAATGAAGATAATACTAGAAACGTTTATTACATATCGCATTAGTAGCATCAAACTTCCCTCCATAAATAGCCTCAAGAAGAGTGGGAAATGCATATATGATGTTACTAATTTATGATGTGATAGCAGAATTTCCTATTAGTTATGCAAATAAACTCAGCGAAGAGAATATCCTATTGTTCACTCCTACTCTCCTATTCATGGCCAGATATATGTAATGCCTAAAAACGGTAGAGAGTGTTTATTATCTTCTACACATTTATGCCTGCTCAGCAAAAATATATTTCTTTATTGCTAGTAGGTGATGAACCTGAAATAGGGTGGATGGGAATATCGCAATGTCTTCTTGAAGACGTACACATGCATTTGCCTCATCATCCATCCATTTTTATCTTTCTACCACGAAAGCAACATGAAGAAACCAGATGCATATGTTTCACCACTATTATGCATCTCGCACAGAGTACCATTATATGAAACAACAAAGTTAGACATGTACCTTCACTTTATTCCAGTCCAGCACAACTAGTACTGTAGGTAGTTGTTTCAAGCATAAATTGGGAAGCATTTGTTAATGCATATAGTAACTCTCGTAATGAAGTTATTCTCAAATAGTATCAGAGAATAAGAAGTTGAGTCCTAAATTACTTCATTGATTTAGTTCTCGGTTAGTTTTCTATTTCTTGTTTCTTATGTAATTTGGGCTATTCATTTGTTGATCACTCATTAGTTGTAGGGCCCCCTTATTTTCTCCGTCCCTATATGTGTCGCTATGTAATCGTATTTCCCTATTAGCAGTCAATTTTTTGACATTGAGAAATCAGTAAAATATAGCATGTGTTTTCTAATCTTAGTTTTTGTTATACTATTGTGTAGTTTCTACGGGAGATGTCAGAGAAGGACGAGAACATCAAATTATTAGTAGACATGGGCTTTTCTGAAGATGAAGCAAATATGGCTATTACAAGATGTGGTATGACTCTTTTTGAAATTGTTGCATTCATTTTTCCAAGAAAGGAATCTTATGCTATATATTGCTGTTTAAATTTCCTAGGTATGGATGTTGATCTATGGGAATTAGTTGATTCGATAAGTGCATCACGAATTACAGAAGATAGTCATTCCAGAAACATATCTGACCATCAGGTACCTATTGGTTTGTTGTTATTTGTATATGAAAACACTTACGCTCTTCTAATTTGATGTAACGACACTGTAATATCTGTAAATTTCCCAGGTCACAGATCAATGCTTTGATTTATTTGGAGGGGGAAAGAAAGCAAGATTGATGGAAGAGAGCAAGAAAAAGAGGAACCGGTATGGAGGTAGAGCACAGGGAAATCAACCCTCCTTGGATGGTAGCCATGATGAACCAATGCCTCTCCCAAATCCAATGGTTGGGTTTAATTTGCCAGGTTATTCGCAACCATCAATTACCAGAGTACTTCCTAAACAAGATAGTGGACCACCCTTTTTCTACTATGAAAATGTGGCCCAAGCTCCGAAAGGCGTATGAGTGACTATTTCAAGATTTCTTTATGACATTCAACCTGAGTTTGTGGATTCTAAGCATTTGTGTGCAACTGCAAGGAAAAGAGGCTACATCCATAATTTGCCAATTGAGAATAGATCAGCTCTTCTTCCTATGCCTCCAAAGACCATATTTGAGGCATTCCCTCATTACAAGAAGTGGTGGCCTTCATGGGACCTGAGAACACAACTCAATTGCTTGCGAACAAATGTTGCAAGTGCGAATTTGACAGAACGGATCGGGCGTGCTCTTGCAAGCTCGGACAGTCCACCGGCTCGAAGTGTTCAAAAATATGTCATGAATGAGTGTAGAAAAGGGAATCTTGTCTGGATTGGAAAGAACAAGGTTGCTCCATTGGAGCCTGAAGAGATGGAATATCTACTCGGTTTCCCAAAGGATCACACAAGGGGACTCGGCATCACAGAGAGATACAAGTCTCTCGGCAACACATTTCATGTTGATACAGTTGCTTACCACTTGTCCGTTTTGAAAGTCATGTTTCCCAATGGTGTTAATGTGTTGTCCTTATTCACCGGTATTGGAGGAGGAGAGGTAGCTTTGCACAGGTTGGGCATCCACATGAAGGCAATGGTCTCTGTAGAGATAAGAAAAGCTAATAAGAGGATTTTTAAGGGTTGGTGGGATCAGACTCAGACAGGCACGCTCATTGAGATTGATGACGTGAAATCTCTTACCGATGATAGGATTTTATCATTTGTTAGTAGATTTGGCGGCTTCGACTTGGTGATTTGGGGCAGCCCATGTAACAATCTTGCCGGGTGCAACAGATACAACCGTGATGGCTTGGAGGGCGAGCAATCTGCTTTGTTTTGAATGTATTTTTGTAATTCGTGTTAGGAAAAATTCAGTACATGTTGAAACATTTTTTTAATTATAATGCTTTTTAAATTGTGCAAACAATTTTTTTACATTGTATAAACAATTTTTGAAAATGTGACGAATACATTTCTGTAACTATTCAATATATCTGAAAATGTGACATACATTTTTTTGAATGTACACAACATTTCTGTTTAACTGCACAAACATTTCTTCGCATTCTATAAATATTTTTGAAGTGCCACGTACATTTTCTTGAATTGTGTGACATTTTGATTTTTACATTAATTTTTCATGCACATGATTAAAAACAATTCATACACAAGATTAACATTTTTGGTACACATGATTAACACTTACTCTTTTTGTATTCACATGATAATTTCCGTATACACCAGAAATATTTTTTTATAGAATGTTTAACATTTTCAAATACAAGATTAATATTTTTCAAATACAAGATTAAGATTTTTAAAATTTCTTTGTAAAGTGTTTTTGTAATATTGATATTTTTAATATTATGAATATAAACAAAATTAATTAAATGAAACAAAAACGCGAAGGAATGACAGAAAAATCACTCATGACGTCAGTCAGCGTGATGCAGCTTGTTGTTACTGGGTCGGCCCTGTTTGGGTTCCCTCGAGGCGAGCCATGCCTAGGCGTCTTAATAAGCGGCACATAGTCGCGCCCCTCAAAAAAGTTTATTCAAAAAAACTGGCATAGGGAAACTCAAACTTGGCCTAAATTGCAAAATTACCCTGGTGTTATATGCAAAATTTAACAATACTTCGCCCAAAATGTAAGATAATCTCTAGCATGCCCCTTATAAATTGACCCTAAAAAACGCGTATACGGGGCACTGTAAACTGTTTTTACGGTGTGAAATTGCCCTGGCCAGAGCAAGTCCCCGTAAATAAAATTGTATCCCACTATAGCCGTTTTTTTTCCTCCAGTCCCGGCAGAGTCCGTCTCCGGCCCCGGCGTGCCTCGCCCCGGTGCCCCCGCTCGCGCCGGCGCCGCCCGCCTCGCACCCCGCCTTATCCCGGCGCCGCCCGTTCCTGGCCACACATGTCGTGGAGGAGTCCTGTGCCACCCGCCCCAACCGCGTGCTCCCTGGAGCGCCTGCCCGTCCCCGATTGAGCCCGAGACCGCGCGCGGCTGCACGCGCGGTCCTCGGCATGGTCGCGCGAGCTCCGAGCGCCCCACCCCCGCTCTTCTCTGGTGCCGCGCCGCCCTGATTCGGGCCACCAGTGGCCTGCTCCGCCCGGCCCGTGGACAGCCTCGCCTCAGCAGTGGAGGTCGAGTCGGCCGCAATTCGGACCGGAGGCGGCAAATTCCAGCGTGCGGCGCTTCTTCCGACATGCGGCGACGGATTCCGGTGAGTTCCGGGTAGATTCCGACCAGTTCCGCGGCGGCGCGTCTACTTCGACGAGGTTTGACCGGTTTACGGGTTGAACTGTATACTGCCTTCAAAACTGTACATATGAGGTTTTTGCGGATGGATTTTCATTGCCCTTTAAAAAGTTTAAGGGCCGATCGAGTTTTACGGGATCTACTAGGCGCTGTTTTAAACTGTAAATATGGATTTTTTACGGGTTTGATCGCTTTTAAGCAGGGCGGCCCTGTGTTTAGGGAGGCCCTAGGCGTACTGGACGACATGGGCCCTAAGTCAAAGAACCCTTCAGTGGTCGAATTTTCAGACCACCTTTTTTCTTTCTTCTCCCTTTTTAGCACCCGACAAATGTATCTTAGGCAACATGACAGGCTAATGTCCTAAAATTATGAAGTAAAGAGTATACAAAGAATTAGAAATTTATAGATCGGATGATTGGAACACTTGACATGTATACAGAATGGCAGAAAATTAGGATGGTTGAATACATAATGTGAAAGATTGAACTAGAAAGTTATACATAAAAAATTTGAAACTTTGTGGGATGAATCATGGATGAATAGTACTCCAATAGACGTGCTAAAAAACTACTGAAAATATGAAATTGAGGGATGGATGAATGGATCAGGATACGTACTGAATCGGCCGTCACAGATGCATAACGTATTGCCATATTGCCGGAAGGCCGGATTGCCGGAGTGGCGGACTGCGGCGTGCGGCGGTGACAACAAGCGGCCGAGGCGCCGAGCGAGGAGCGATGGAGCGACGGGCCGATGAGACGATGAATATGAACCGAGTGACGAACAGGGAAAGCCAGATCAATCGATCGATTTGTTTGAAAACACACGTACGCATTTCAATCACAGTCCCTTGCGGCCGTGACTTGCGTGCGCCGATGCTTATCTACCTAGTGATCCGAAGGGCCCATCTCGTTTTTCTTTCATACATTTTTTCCGGGAGCAACTAGTTAACCAGCGCTCCTTCGTAACGAGCGGTTCGGGAGCGCTCCGCGCGTGACAAGTGTCGCGCGTGGAGCGCTTCCGCAAGGGAAAACTAGTTGCGCGGTTGGTTCCCGGTTTTCCCTTTCCGGTTTGTGGTTTGGTGCGTTTTGCAGTTTGACCCTCGAACTACCAGAATTTTCCGTTTTCCCTTTCCGCGCGAAAACACAAAAAAAATACCAGCTCGCGCGGTTGGTTTCCTGTTTCCCTTTCCCGTTTCCCTTTTTGTTCCCATTATATTTCCGGGTAATGGAGATTTATGGTGTAGTTGCGGGCCGGGACTACCAACACTATCAAATGTGACCTTTCAAGTAAAGAAAAAAGCAACTTTTTAATGTAAAACGGCAGTCTCCAGAATCGTTCAATCGTGTGACTTCTTTATAGGCACAGGTGAACACTAGGAGAGGCACGGTGTATAATAACTTTAGTAAATTGAAGAAAAGTGCCTCCGGCTCGCCTTCGGCTCGTTCAATTTTCATAAACATCTTGGGGGGGGGGGGGGGGGGGGGATTGGTCGAAGTGTGTGTTGGTCGTGCGGCGTGCTGGTTCGTGCGGCGCGTTGTACGTCGTGGTGTGGCACAGCGCCTCCGGCGCGAGGGAACCTCCGGCTCGTTCAATTTTCACAAACATCTTGAAAAGGGGGCATAGGTCGAAGTGTGTGTTGGTCGTGTGGCGTGCTGGTTCGTGCGGCGCGTTGTACATCGTGGTGTGACACGGCGCCTCCGGCACGCCTTCGGCTCGTTCATTTTTCATAAACATCTTGAAGGGGGGGCATAGGTCGAAGTGTGTGTTGGTCGTGCAGTGAGCTGGTTCGTGCGGCGCGTTGTACGTCGTGGTGTGACACGGCGCCTCCGGCGCGAGGGAACCTCCGGCTCGCCTCGGCTCATTCAATTTTCATAAACATTTTGAAGGGGGGGGCATAGGTCGAAGTGTGTGTTGGTCGTGCAGCGTGCTGGTTCGTGCGGCGCGTTGTACGTTGTGGTGTGACACGGCGCCTCCGGCGCGAGGGAACCTCCGTCTCGCCTTCGGCTTGTTCCATTTTCATAAACATCTTGAAGGGGGGGGGCATAGGTCAAAGTGTGTGTTGGTCGTGCAGCGTGCTGGTTCGTGCAGCGTGTTGTACGTCGTGGTGTGACACGGCGCCTCTGGCGCGAGGGAACCTCCGACTCGCCTTCGGCTCGTTCAATTTTCATAAACATCTTGAAGGGGGAGGCATAGGTCGAAGTGTGTGTTGGTCGTGCTGCGTGCTGGTTCGTGCGGCGCGTTGTACGTCGTGGTGTGACACGGCGCCTCCGGCGCACCTCCGGCTCGCCTTCGGCTCGTTCAATTTTCATAAACATCTTGAAGGGGGGCAGAGGTCGAAGTGTGTGTTGGTCATGCGGCGTGCTGGTTCGTGCGGCGCCTTGTACGTCGTGGTGTGGCACGGCGCCTCCGGCGCGAGGGAATCTCCGGCTCGCCTTCGGCTCGTTCAATTTTCATAAACATCTTGAAGGGGGGGGGCATAGGTCGAAGTGTGTGTTGGTCGTGCGGCGTGCTGGTTTGTGCGGCGCGTTGTACGTCATGGTGTGGCACGGCGCCTCCGGCGCGAGGGAACCTCCGGCTCGCCTTCGGCTCGTTCAATTTTCATAAACATTTTGAAGGGGGGGGCATAGGTCGAAGTGTGTGTTGGTCGTGCGGCGTGCTGGTTCGTGCGGTGCGTTGTACGTCATGGTGTGGCACGGCGCCTCCGGCGCGAGGGAACCTCCGGCTCGCCTTCGGCTCGTTCAATTTTCATAAACATCTTGAAGGGGGAGGGGGCATAGGTCGAAGTGTGTGTTGGTCGTGCAGCGTGCTGGTTCGTGCGGCGCGTTGTACGTCGTGGTGTGGCATGACGCCTCCGGCGCGAGGGAACCTGCTTGTTTAATTTTTATATAGCAGGTTGTGCAGAAGGCAAGCTGCTTTGTTTCGAAAGGCACGGGTTTCAAGCATGTGCAATCACGTCTGCCTACGAGCTAGGTTTGTGCGTGCATTCACATGTGTGTATACTACGAAGGCATTGGTATGTTGTCTCCGGAGGCACGGGTTTGAAGCATGTAAAGTCACGTGAAGTCATTGGTATGTTGCCTCCAGAGGCACGGGTTTGAAGCAGGTAAAGTCACGTGAAGTCATTGGTATGTTCCCTCCAGAGGCACGGGTTTGAACCATGTGAAGTCACGTGTGCGTAGGAGCTAGTCACGGTTGAGGCGTTCTTGGTATTTGTGTGTGGATATTGCCCGGATGCATGGTGACCCAGGCTTTGGTGGCACAAGGCCATGTCACCTCTGGAGGCACGGGAGGGTGGTCTCCAGAGTCACGCGTAAGGGTATGTGTGTGTGTGGATATTGCCCGGAGGCATGGTGACGCAGGGTTTGGTGGCACAAGGCCACGGGAGGGTGGTTTCCAGAGTCACGCGTAAGGGTTCGTTTTGGGAGTCACTGCTGTCGTACAAATAAGAAGAGGCATTGTTGTTTATAGTTTACTGACACTCTCTGATGATGTAAGAGGCACTGTTGTCGAAATAGTTCTCTTTTCAACATGAACACGCAATTTCTAACTACATTACATAGAAATGTGAGTTATTGATAAACTTCTTTGTCACGTCTAGATAGAATTAGCCTCGCGGGCTAAATCAAAAGTTTTAGTCTTCATTTTTGCTCAAGATCTTGCTAATCTCGTCACCCATTTCACTAGCTTTGACTTGATTCATCTCGCTACTTAAGAGAATGTACATTGCCTCAGACCTCCAGTCTTCGACCTCATCCTGTGAAATTTTGCGGAGAAGGGAAGTATATTATTAGAGTTTGTGCATATAAGTTGTTTATAAGTAAATCTATATAAACTTACTGTCAAATCTTCCAGGTCTTCGACAAACTTTTCACCATTGTAGAGGAATTCAAGCTTTAAAATAGCAAATGTTGATTCTCCCTTTTCTACCACTGGAACATCTTGCACGGTATGAATCTGCCATCTTGTACCCTTGGCATTCATTGTTTGTCCTAGTATGGTGTTGAAGACTTCTTTAAACCTAGGTACCTGGGAATATTGAATTTTGTAATTAATTGTTTAAATATTGCAACTTATAAAACTGAAAAAATTATTATGTATCAATGCTTACGATTGCCGACTTATGAACTTGATATTCCTGAAACTTTCTTTCTCTTTCTTATTGGTGTATAGGAGTGGAGGCACCGAAGTGCCTTCTTGGGTGTTTTAAGTAGTTGGTGTTATTGACAGACAACCGTGCCTTTGTAGTGTTCTTCTCTGAGGGTCACGGGCGTAAGCAATGTTTTCCAAGGAGAATAAACACCTAACTACCTCTGTATTCAAATTTTTTTTCCAAAGTGTTCCATACGAACGATTTTTAATATTTGTGTGTGCAATGGTTTGTTAGAACATTGTGCACTGCTTTTAGGAGCATTCTGTAATTGTTGTCCCTGCATTTCGACGCTGCATCCACAAAGGTACTAGTGCATTGCATGCTCGTCATTTTTGTGGATTGCTATGTGTATCTGCTCTGTGCGTTACGCTAATCGTATAGTATCTATACTGTGTTTATATTTTTCAGTTCACACCAATATATTCTAATAATAGAAAACTGCAACATTGCACTGGAAATAAACTTGTTCAAAAGATATGTAAACTGGAAGCAAACTACAAGGTTAACTGCGACACAATCAAATCTAAATTTAGAACAAGCAAACGGCAGTCTTAAGAGAAAGCAAATCTAACGGGAAATCTAGAATGGCATGAGCAATCTTCTAGTTACTTTTCTTGGCCGGGACCACCTGCTTCAGTAGTCATAGTCGCCCCAGGACCTTGCGCGCTTCCTGGTCTGCTCCTTCTCGAGTTTTGCCCGGCGGAGGCCTTCCTGGATGATGGTGAGGCGGCTCCATATCTCGTACGCAGCGTAAGCATCTTTTGCCGCGTACTCGATGTGCCTCATGGACAGGGGCATGCACGCCCAGCGCTGGTGCTCTGCGTTGGTGAGCTTCTTCTTCATGTTGTAGTAGTCGTGGACAAGGATGCCAGAGACATCCCCAAGGGAGTCCAGAGGCTTGGTAGCTGTAGGCACCCTCCATTCCTTCTGGACCGATGAAGTGGGCGATCTCTAGTCCGACGCTCCCGAGCATCTCTATGTCGCCGTCGATGGAGAAGCCAGCAAACGTGTATCTGGGGTCGGCGAGGAAGTTGTCGAACCTGGTGCAGTTCTTGTCGGCGGCGCTCAGTTGGAAGAGCAACACCGGATGATCCTTGCCAACGGAGAGCTGGACGAGGGCTGGTTTCTGATCTTCGCCAACGTCGTTGGTGTACTCCACATCAACTCCGACGATCTTGTGGCACTCGAATTCGAGGTGTCGCTCGTACTGCTCGATGGTGGTTGCCGCCTTGTGCAAGTCATTGGTGTGGATCACGTGCAACTTGGTGTTGCCGTGGGCCTGCACCTCCATGAATTCCTTGATGAATCCCATGGCCTGGAGCAGCTGGTCCTCCTGGAACCTGGTTTTTCTTGGGGCACAATGAGTGGGAGCGCAATGGCGATTTCAGTTGTTTGTGTGTAAGAAGGCCAAGGCAGAACTCTAAATTTAAGGGCGGGGAAGTGGCAAAGGAGTGCACGATCTCACTGTCGATGCGGTTGAGCACATCGTGGGTTCTGGATCGTGGTTTCATCTCCCTGGTGGTGCGGTTGTGCACATCCTGGGTTTTTGATCGTGGTTTTTCTTTATAAAAAATAAAAATAAAATCAGTAGTTATGTTTTTAGCAACCGTCGTATCTCCAGCAAGTCGAGGAGATGATCGTTGTCTTGCGTAGTTTGTGTCAAATGTTAACTTTTACAATTTATCTCGTGAGGCATGCAGGGGCAGTATGTAGAGGCACAAGTCTCTGACCAAGAGAAGCATGCTTGAAGTGGCTGGTTTAACTCTCAGACACATGGGCGTGGTACATTCATTGGGAGTGGCAATTGTTTTCAGTGATACATTCGCTGGTAGGAGCAGTGCTGTGTTTTTTCAGAGGCACTGTTGCAGCTGACGCTACGAGATGGACAGAAAGAACGAGAAGCAACGACAGACGTGGATATGCAGCTGCAAGAAGCACTTATACAACAAGAGGCGCAAGTAGAGGAATAGATACGATGCTACGTCAGGCACGGAAATGAAGTTACGTGATTCACGGACGTCAATTCGTGCTATGGTGCTATGTGAGGCACGAGCACGAACAAATAGCCGTGCACTCAACTACATGCGCAAAAAGCCACAGATGTGTTCCTAAGAAGCACCGGCCTCCATGGTTTTGCCGCAAGGTGAGATTCGACATTTATCCAGGGCATTCCGGGTTTTACAAGTGTAGGAATAATCATTTTACACTTATATGTTCTATGGCAGAGGCACGGCAATTACTTTTGTGACGAAGGAATGAACGTCGAATGTACGTGACGTGAGTATTGACAATAGGCGTCCGTTACTGTTTTTCCGGAATGTTTTTCAATTAACTTTGAGAGGCATGAATGTGACGACGGGACAGGCACGGTCATGTCTGAAATAGTGGCAAGGTGGTCCCTAGCGTGTCCTGAATGTATCAACTGTAACGCTGCACTGTTACAAGCACGGTCGTTATTCTTGTCGAGGCACGGTCTTGAGAGTCGTGAATGTGCCGACTCAACAGGCACGGTCATGTCTGAAATAGTTGCAAGTACGAGATGGGCAGAAACAACGAGAAGAAACGAGGGGCGTGGGCATGCAGCTGCGAAACACACTTATATAGCGAGTAGCACAACTAGAGGCACATGTACGATGCTACGTGAGGCACGGATATGAACCTATGTGAAGGCATGGATGTTTAAGGTGACTGAGCCATAGGGGAAGGCGCTAGGTTTTCAGGAGAAGTGCTGTGTGGTTGACAGAGGTGTATACTTGAGCTCATCGCAACAAACTACTTGGCATGACGCTATTCTGCGGAGCACCATAGTGAAAAATATGTATACTACTGACGTGCGGAGCTAGCAATGTCACTAAACTATTCTGAAACATACTTCACCACAGCCATTCATCCTCCATTATTATTCAGCGAATCCTTTTATTATTATCAGAGATAAATAAACTAACCCACGTAAGTGTTTCACCTTCTTTGACAGGGAATTTTCACCACCGTCCTCTTGGACATAATTATATGCTCAGTTACATACCATGACATAACTAAATAACAAAACTGATGTGTACAGGCTGTTCAAAAAACAGACATAAATTACTGAACTAGGAAGTATAGCCACCGGCAACGCTCTATCAGGAAAGGTCGTTGATTATCATCCGCAGCAGCTTCATGTTTCCCAATGTTGGCCACCGCTTTTCAATTGTGACAAGGACAATTGAACCAACCCTTAGCTGAGCTTCCCGGGCAAAATCTGAAAAACCGGTCACCTCCATTCTGCCGTCGGTTCGTATGGAGTACGTTGTGCTCATGTCTATTGCATCATACATCTCTGTTAGGCTGATACCACCGTTTTGAGGTAGATATCCCAGGTTCATCTTTAGAAGCCTCACAACGGCAGACGGGATTCTCTGCAGATTGTACCGATATTACTAGATAAAATCAATGTACAAGGACATAAAACATCGAAAATAGCAAACAAAACCATGGCAGTGGATCAAAACAAATATTCAATGACTAACCAGACGACCATTTATGACATTGGTGACGTTTAGACGCTGCACAAAGGGTATGGTGGGGAAGTCGTCAGACTCAAACACATAGTATATCATCTGTCCAAATTGTCTGTATGAGAGGTTTACGCCTCGACCGAACACTGTTTTCCCAATGTACTCCCTCTCCGAGTCATTTAGAAAATCAAGAGCTGCATGGAAAAAATAACTCATTTTCAAACAAATTTGTTTAAACAGATGAACTCGGTATTTAAGTTTAAAATGAATGGTTAAATTCAATGCATGTGATCAAGTTGGGATGATAATCAACAGAATTGCATAAAATGTTTTCAAAATAACTTTGACTGTAAGTATGTCATTAATTTAGTGGACAGGGGTAGGAGTACCAAAGTATGCTGATAAACGTAGTTGATAAAACAGGATGGAAGTTGGTGCACTTACCTAGTGATGGTTTGGGGAGGGGCCTGTGACCTCCTCGAGAATCACTGAGTCTCAGATCTATCTCATTGGATAGACTCCTAGTATCCAGGTTTATGATGATTAGATCTCGATAATGAAGATCGTAGTCACTAATTAACTTTTCCCAGCCAGGTCCATGAATTTTAGACCGGTTAGGTTCATCGGTGATGTAGATCTCATATGACAGATCCTCGTTGGTGATCAGTACTGGATTTCTTTGTTTTCCTTCTTCTTGAAATGCTTCCTCTTTCCACCGATAGATTGAAGAAGTGACTTGCTGCCTGCAGTAGCATGGCACATATTGCGCAAGAAAAAAAAATCTTACCAGGCATGTATAACGAAGACAGATAGCGCTTGTCATATATGTACCAATTGTTTTCAACAGGTTGCTATTTGATAAAACAAGGTACATCAAAAATTGAAAACATATCATTAAATGCTTAAATGTAGGCATTCCATTCAAACAATATGGTAGAAACTTTTATTTCCTTCATCAGAAAGATACACTAGTTGGTAGTAACTGATGGGCAGCATGGGGTGGCAAACATTTCTCCTTACCAGGCATGTCTTGAAGCATCGAGGAAGATGCACTATTATCGCCCTGCGAAGAACGCCTAACTCCAGTCCGGAGCAACCGAAGTTGGACATACATCACAACACATGGTTTCCCCTAGAATACGTTGCAAAACAACGTTTATATGAAATTCTCAACACAAGGAAAATTTTATTATCTTGAAAAACTATTCGGCTAAACCGGCATTTTTACATAAATAGTCATTCACAAGCAATTTCCTAAAAAGACATGTGCACAACTTTTGATTAGAAGGTGAACAGTAGATATGGGATATGTAATAACAGAGGAAATATGAATTTAATTAAATCAGCATTTTATTTTCCAAAAATGGTTGCTTAATTCATCACAATTCAGTATTGACTATTTTTAGAGCAGTTCACAATCTTGGTTGTCAATGTCAATCAGTGAAAGGATTTCTGCTGCTTGGTTTTAAAAGCAGCTTTAGCAAATGTATATTTCAAGACAAGACAGGCAAAAAGGAGAAACAATAGTCTATCATCAGGCGGCTCAAAGGAGTGTTTATAACATTAAAATTATATGTAAATTCGTCGGAGCTGCACCCAGCAACAACGTCATCCACGACCATACGCTACCGTCGCCGACGCCAACCACCGGAACATGTGTGGCTAGGTGGTATTTGAAACGGGTGATCCATCAACGTTAACCTTGCCTCCAGCGTACAGGACCCCAAACGCTATCTTCAAGCACAGATGCCGACTGCCAGTCAACAGCACCCCAAACGCAGACCTCCAGCACCCTGTGGCCGGTTATGCAATAGACCTCAACGTCTGGCCACTCGCTTGGACTTCCGGCCACCGCCATTGTTTGCAAGACCTAACGGGATTCAATTTAAACTACCAACCTCCCTCGGCCAAGTTCATCGCTCACATAGGACTTGGACGCCGCAGGTCGCTGCAGCTCATAGCGTTCTCAAGAACAAACGCCGACTTCCAATCAACCCCACCCCTAAGAGGCACGGGTCGTGTACAGGTTCGGCCTCGTACTGCGTTGATTTGGTCTAGATCACAACGAATTTCCAGGCAATTCCTAGCATAACAGCGCAGATGCGTCGCTTTCAATCACGGAGAGACGAAACCAACAGAGAGCAAAACAGATCGTAGCGAAAAATTCACATAGAAATTAAGAGAAAATATACTAACCCTGGATCTAGAGGGAGAATCGAGAGAGAAGAGACGATGAACTCTACAGCGGGTGAGTGGGAGGGGGCGATCTGGGTTGGCACAAAACAGAACAGTTATAATACGCGCCTGCTCACTGACATGGGGCTACTGTACAGTGGCAAAGACAAGACTATTGGCTTATTAGGAGCATAGAGGCACGCACTGACGACCCCAACACGCACGGACTTACATGCAAATAAGGCACGGCTTTGTTTGTGTTTTGCAAATTTTCTCAGTGAGGCGTTCACTGAGACAGGTTGTGCACATCCATGACGCACGACCATGCTTCTATTTTCCAAAGTATTTTTCCCTAGCACGGTCTCTCGGAGGGACAGGGACGTGAAGCCACGGTGCGCATCGTCCTGTAAGGATAAGAATGAGACGCACAGAAAGGCCTCTGTATTCTAAATGTTCTCAGTGACGTGTTCATTGACAGACGCATGGTCTTTAAGCAGTTGGCACACGGTTGTACATGCGGACGATGCACAGACGTCTTTTGTGTTCTCCTAGTTGTTTTCGCATGACACGGCCACTCCTAGTTGTGTTCTCCTAGTTGTTTTCGCATGACACGGCCACTCCGAGGGACAGTGGAGTGAAGCCACGGTGCGCACGGTTATGCAAGGAGAAAATGCAGTGAAGTGCCTCAGTTTTTGTAACATTTTAAGTTGCTTGTTCACTGAGAGAGGCACGGGTGTATGTTTAAATGACGCAAGACCGTGCTACTGTTTTCTGAATTGTTCATTTCTGACACGGTCTCTCGGAGGGACACGGTGTCTGCAATTAAAAGGGGCACGTAGTCTTTCGCTTTGACGAATTCTTCGGATGCATGAGTTTTATTCAATATGACAATGAGAATGGAAACCCAGCATCTAAAAAGTGATTGGAGGTTCGTTGCTGACCTTAAGTCATTATCACAGCATTCCAAATGTTTTCAGAGACGTGTTCACACGGACGTATGATTTTCACAACCTCTTGATGCACGTTCGTTTCCTGTGGGGTGCACGGACGTCCTTCGGAGAGGCGCGGTTGCAGCAGTTGCAGGTTTGCAGTGGACACATGTTGCTTTTAAAAGACAGAATTTCATGCCAAGCAACTGAGACAAACAAGAGGATACTAGTTTGATTTTTGAGCATCTGTGTGAGCTGATTTCTTTTATCATTGGGTCCAGAAACATATGATCGATATTGAAAACAGAAAGCATGTACATAATTGCTTGACCATGTTTACACAATGCACTCATTCAATATAGCAAGTACATCTCTCCAGACCTGTTTTCAACATCTACAGTTGAATGGATCTAGCAAATCCAGATATTCAACACTTGTGTTTTTTAAGTCCATGTGCATATGCTCGCAAGTTGTTGTTAATTTAAGCTCTGCGCAATTAGAAGCCCTTTTGTCCATCTGCAGTACCTCTTCTTGCCCTTTGTAAAATTCATGAGTGAAATCTCTGCGCATGCCAAACTTAAGCCTGATGGTCAGTAGCATCCTAGCATTGAGAATAAAGAATGTCACAAATTCAGTGTTTGCATCTGTGACTTCATAGTCTTCCAGCGTTAATGTCCTCAAACAAATGTCGTGATTATTGAGAAACACCCGCTGCTTTTGGCGCCATTCATTTGTTATACCTCTTTGAT
This sequence comes from Triticum aestivum, assembly GCF_018294505.1. NCBI lineage: Eukaryota > Viridiplantae > Streptophyta > Magnoliopsida > Poales > Poaceae > Triticum > Triticum aestivum. Next base: position 562,545,025 of record NC_057802.1, read on the forward strand.
CCCATCCTCCCCCCCTAAACACACGAGAAGAGCAAACTTAAGAGTTAGTGCCAGTATATTATGCATATTATGCGTGGGCTTTCAACGTGTGTGAAATCATCACCTCGATAAACAAGTTTTGCAAGCATTGAAAGCATCGCAGCAAGTCAACAATCTCATCCAGATTAAAGCATGTCTGTGAGATAAACAAGGTCTTGACGGAATCCAGCACCGCGTGTAGGCTACTTATGCAGAGACCCTTCATTGAGCACATAACGTGATATTATTAGCTCGTGGATGTGAATCTCAAGTGCTTTTGAATAACGCAGGTCAAAGTAACGTGCAGAGGCAGTACCTGAATAACTGTAGTCCCAATGACGATATTTGTTTCGTTGGGTAATTCAGAAATTTTTCCCAGTGTGTCCAACACAGGTGCGGACAAAACTGTTATCTGTAGTTGTGCATCTACAGAATCATGTAGCAGTCTCCGGAGGGAAGGCGCATCCTCAATGATCAGTTTTCCTCCGTCGGAACGAATGCCAATGCTTACAAGCCTAGCTGAGTTTATTCGTAGACAGCAGAATTTCTTGTTGCAAACAAGCAGCAGGCACTGCAGGGCAGGGCAACCGTGGTGGATGAACTTCCGCAAGGAGACATCCGATATATAAACCTCCACCAGCGAAAGTCTCCTGAGCAGTGGGAGGCAAAGCATTTCTACAAGATTGTCTTCTAGTTTGCACATGGCGAAGGTGATGGTGTGGAGAGACGAGCGAAATCTCGAGATGGATGCCGGTGGCGACGGCATAGAAGAAGGGATTCTGCGTGCTTGCCTGGGCCCTGGGTAGAAGAACTTTGGGAATATATGATAGAACTCTAAAACCTGGAGTTGGTCCAGATTCCGAGACAGGAACAACTCATCGACGCCACAAGGTTCGCACTGGAGGTAGCTTGTCGGGATGCAGAGGCGGCGAATCGGGCCCTTGTGATCGGAGAGGATAGATACAGGAAGACTGAAGCCATCAGCGACAGATTCTCCGCGGCAGTTGCAACTAAGATGTCGGCAGTGAGTTCCGACGTATGTTTCCTGGACGATTTGCTTGCCCGGGAGAACGCGGATGATTTGGCAACAGATTTTTTCCAGAGATCTGGTAGAACGAGTATCAAGGATCACACGAAAGTCGAGATCGAGTGGTGCGGTGCGCCATATGCGGCGCCACCGAGATGCGAGCACTTGTGTGCGCATGCCTTCCTTTATGGGCAGACGAGAGATGATCTCGCCGAGGATGGCGTCGGGAAGATCGCTGATGCGGTCCGGACCAGACTCAACATGGTTCTCGGATCCAGTGGGCGAGCCACAACCGCTCCTCTTAACGAGCTTAGAGGGCACGGGCACAGCCCCGAACCTCGTCTTCTTGTTTTGCTAGAGGCACACTTCTTCTTCTCCATTGCCAAGCTCGTGCCGCCTCCGTTGCAGGTCTCTGTGCGGTGGATCTGGGAAAAGGGTTAGGGTTTTACGATCCATAAAGACGACAATATATATATGTACCTAATCTAGAAGATTTCGACAGACGTGGTGGAATAGTCACGGCGTGGACAGTCGTGCGTCTTCACGAGGCACGGGTATCAACTGTCCAGATACACAGAAGTTTGTTGGGAGAGGCATGTGTCTAAATACTCAGTTAGAGATGCACGGTTGCGCGGTCTGTAGAGACACGGGGGTGTGGCGCCACGACACGGGGGCAAATGTCATGTGAGGCACGTGCGTGCAGGCGGTGGAGGCATCTAATTGCAGTCTGTACAAGCACGGACCTCGTTGAAGCCTCCACAGAGCCAGCTATCAACTCCCTGGATGCACAAAAGTGTGGTGGCAGAGGCATGCCTGCGAACACTCAGGTGAAAAGACACGTTTGTGAAGTCTCTGGATCCACGACAGTGTGTCTCCAACGGAACGTAAAAGCCACGGCTCATGGCACGTGAGGCACAAGGGTGCAGGCTCCGGAGGCACTGAAGTCTAGCCTCTATAGGCACGTACGATTGTCAACCCTCTGAATGCACAAAATTTTGGTGGCAGAGGCATGGATCAGAATACTCAGCTATGGAGGCACGGGTGTGTATTCTCTACAATCACAAGGGTCACGGCAAGTGTCATGTGAGGCACGTGTATTGAAACACCAGAGGCGCGGAAATGAAGCCTCTTAGGCACGAGTGTCAGCCCAATGGATGCACAAAAGTGTGGTGGCAGAGGCATGGGTGAGAATGCTCTGCTGCAGAGGCACCGTTGTGAGCTCTCTGGACCCGTGGGCGTCTGGCTCCACGGGCACCTAACAGTCACGACTTATGTCAGCTATGGAGGCACGTAGATGCACGCGCCGGAGGCACTGTTGGGGAGTCACTACACGCACGGGCGTGGCGTTTCTCCATGCCTGACTCAGCATAAACCCTCTCTGGGTGCAGAAAAGTGTGAGCAGAAGGCGCCGAAGTAAGGGCTCTACATGCACGTGTACCAACCTTCTTGATACTCAGTTAGAAAAGTACGGTTGTGAAGTTTCTAGACAAAGTCTGACCTTAAGACGAAGAACAGCCGTCATGTCACGAGACATATGGTTTTATTGGCCTACCAATCACGGACTTGCTTCGGTATTGGAAAGGTTCCCACTGACGATTTCATTATCAGTGGGAACATGGTACTATACTAACAAAGAGTCAGTGTCGTGACGGTAAAATACTCAGAATCTTTCCGCTGAAACATTGACGTTTGAACACTCGTTGCACAGTTACAACACTTTCGTTTGCACAGTTACAACACTTTCTAATCAAGGATTGTTATGGCAAGCTTACAGACGGTACAAAATATTACAAGGCTTGTCTGTTCATGTTCAGACGAAACGCACGTTCAAAAGGGCGCAACAACATGTAACCCTGCAAGCTTGGACAACTTACTCCAGCTCTGTGTTCAGCAGTCACATCTGAATGGGTCCGTCAAATCCAGGTATTCAACACGCGTGAGTTTTAATAAAAGAATCGGTGCTTGCACGCTCCTGATAATATAAGGCGAGCACGTTCAGAAGCCTTTTTGCGCCATAGAAGATCCTTTTGATGCTTTTCGTAAAATTCTTCCGTGAAGTCTTGGTGGTAGCGATAGTTAAGCCTCATGGTCTCAAGCTTGCTTGCACTCAGAACAAAGAATCTCACAAATTCAATGTTTACCAAGCAGGGTTCATAGTCATCCAACATTACTGTCTTCAGACGGAAGTCGTGTCGTTTGACAAACGGTCGGTGCTTACGACGCCATGTATTTGTTTCTCCGCAACAGAGTCCTCCCTAGATGTACATGAAGAATGAAAATACTTAAGCTCTAAAAACAGAGATTCTGTCGAAAGAGCATCCAATGTAAGGTATTTATTGGATTTTTTGTAGATACAGGTGTATGTAATACTAAAACATGTCTAGCCACGGGTGTATCAATTTACAGACGAATGTAAGACAAGCCTTTTAAGACATACAGTAGAAGTAGTACAGTATGCATGTTATGGGCTTTCAATGTGTGTGAGAATCATCACCTCGATAAACAAGTTCTCAAGGCTTCGAAAGCATTGCATCAGGGAAACGGCCACGTCCACTTCAAAACACATCTTGATGAGCAAAGTCTTGACCGTTTGAAGCACTGTTGACAGGCTGACTGCCGGCAAACCCTGCATGGTGCACGCACAACGATTTTAAAAATTGAACAAAAGGTTCTATTACATGAAATTTGTTTACTCGGACAAATGCAGCTGAAAACTAGGTACCTGGATAACTGTAGGGTTACGCGTGACCTTGGATTCAGAGAAAAAATCATGGAATTTGCCCACAGTCTCTAGTTTAGGTGCAGACATGACAGTTATCTGCAAGTTGCTGCTGAGAATATCGTTAAGCAACCGCTGAAGTGACGGGGCATCCTCTATAACAAGTTCGCCATGTCCACAGCGAATTCCAATGCTTACAAGGTTACGTGAGTTTATTCTTATGCAGCGGCTTTCCATATTCCAAGTAAGCAGTAGGCACCGAAGTGTGGGGCAACTAGAGTGGATGATGCTTTCAAGCGAGATGTCTCATATACCAACGTCCACAAGTGAAAGTCTCTTGATCAGTGGTAGTTTAAGAGCCTGAACGTAACTGTTTGGTATTTGGCAAAGAGCAAAGGTGGCGGTATGTAGGGAGGATGCAAACGGAGAGAAGGACGCCAGTGCAAAAGGCGCAGATGATGGGTGTGTGAGTGGTCGTACGACACACTCTCTCACGAAATCTGGGAACATGTAATAGAACTCGAGCACCTGGAGATTGTTTAGTTTCGATGATTTCAACCAGGCGTCGACGGCGGAGGGTCTGGACTGGAGGTAGCACGCCGGTATGCAGAGACGGTGAACTGCGCCCACATGGGCGGAGAGGATGGCTTCTGGAAGGGTCGTATCGTCAGTGCCAGATTTGCGAGGGCACCGAGTTCCGAAGTGCCTTTCGCGGGCGAGCTCCCAGGTAGGAGGCGCCATGGAGATTTTCTCGATATGAACTGTTTCTAGAGGCTTAAAAAGACAATCGGCAGGGATCTCAAGGCAGTCAAGATTCAGAGGAGCGGTGGGCCATAAAGGACGCCATCGACGAGCGAGGATGCGAGTACGGATGCTATCCCTGATGGGGAGACGAGAGATGATCTCACCTAGGATGACGTCCGGGAGATCGCTGATGCGGTCCGGACGAGTTTTTTTCCCGTGCTCCTCAGATCCGGTGGGCGGACCCTCACCGGTCCCCGCCGGTACCGCCAAACACCCAGAGGAATGCGTCGTCGGTGGCACGAGCCTTGCCCTCTTGGTACTAGAAGCGTCGGACTCCATCTAGGAGCGACGGGTGCGGTGGATCTGGAAAGACGGTTTGGAGGACAGAGGTGTTGCAAAACACCATTTATCAAAAAAAGTAGTATTTTTTAAGTGATGTCGTTGCGAGAACAGTGACATCGGACAGTGGCAACAACCCGTAATCCATGCCTCCACTTGATTCACGCACATGCCTCTCCGAGCAGCGTGTCACTACAAACATACTGAGCACGGACGCACGATCGCAACTCTTCTTTTTGACATGGGACGCACGACCGCAAGTCTTCTTCCTAATATGGGACCGTGCCTCCGCTTGCTCGACCAACGTGCCTATCTGAGTACACGACTCAGCTGAAATAATGACAACTGGGAGGCACGACCGTCCCCTCTTATAATATATGACCGTGCCTTGACTAACTTCACGGTTGTGCCTCTCTTACTGCACAAAGTCAGCTAAGCTAATCATAGCACAGAGGCATGACCATGAGTCTTCTTAACACAAGACTGAACCTGCACTAGGTTCAAGTGCCTCTCTGAGCAAACATGCCGAACCGAGAGACACACCCACAACAACAACAACAGCGACGACAACCACGTTTAGGATCGCATCTGCTTTCAGTACCATAGTTTGAATAAGAATTTGAACTGATAAGTTCTATTAGGTATGTACTATGAGGATTTGAACTGCACTCATAGTTTGAAATAACACACGTACGATACTTAACTTAATACCACAGTAGTTAAAATTTATGTGGTGTAATGTCATCCCTCCATCACCGTACACATATCGCGTCAGTCCGTTTTTTGTAAAGACCGGTGATCACAAGTGAGAGCGAGTCCTGCACGTGCACAGTGTGCCACTGGATACTGATGAGTACAACGCAATCAACTGTCAGCCTAGCTGCATCTGCAAAAGCAGAAATCCCGGTGATCGCCATCCTTCCATCTTTGTGTATACAGTAGGTGCCAGGCAAATCAACGCTGCTGAAAATTTGTACAAGCCTGATGCTGCCCTTGAGAGGCAAATATCCAAGCTTCATCCTAAGATCATTGGTAACAATAGCTGGGATTTTCTGTACAATAACAAATTATTCTGGCATTAGATTACGAAGACACGCAAGTTGACTGTGGTTTAGAGAAAGAAACAACGACGTACCAAACGGTCTGTGTGAACGTTGGTGAAACATAGACGGTGCACAAAGGTAATGGCAGGGATGTGTTTAGCATTTAGGACTAGTTTAATCATGCAAGCCATGTCGATATAGGAAAGTTTTATGCCCCGGGTGTAGACTGTCTCGTCTATGTAGCTCCTTTCCGATAAACTGAGGCCTTCAAGGGCTAAATAAATACAACCATGTATTAGCCACTATGTGTGAAGCAATGAATAGAGCAGTTAAAACTAAAATAAACGAATATTGGCTTTTAAAAGGGAAATTACAGTTTTAAACTACATTGTGAGTACAAAGAAAGATTTAATACATTATATCACAGATATTAAGCACATAAATATCAACGGCATACCACAGTAAAATTATAATAGATAAATGTTAAACCAGAACAAATATTGATAAGCGATCAGAACATACCAACGGAAGGTTTGGGAAACGCTTTGTGACCTCCTCGAGATTCACTCAACATCAAGTCAATGGGAAAGAAGAAATCTTCTGCTTGCAAATCCAATTGTATAATATCACCATAAAACAGATCATAGTCACGTATCAACTTTTCCCATCCAGGTCCATGAAACTTAGACCTGTGGTTGCCATCTGTAAACTTAATCCTGTAAGACAATTCCTCAGTAGTGCCGAACACAAGGTCAAAATCTTCGTCTTCAAAACCATCCTCGAAAGCTTCATCTTTCCATAAAGAGATCAAAGAAAGGACCTGGTTCCGGTAGTAGCATGGGACATACTGCATAAAAGTAAAATTAAGACAAAGGTATATAAATGTTTTACTGATTTTCAGAAAAAAATGCATGAAAGAGTTTTTTTCCTTGAAATTTCTTGGCTTTCAGGCACGGGCACAGGCAACATCTATGACATTTAATTAAACCTATACAAAACAATTGAACTTCTAATTACATCAAGGCCTATAAAATAAAAACAAGCATGCGCAGTATAGTTCGCTCCGAAGGAATACGTGTGGTTGCTGACTGCTGAATAAAGATAACTGTAACAAATACAGTGACGAAGGTTTTTTACTGGCCACGCGTGATTTGGTAGCAAAACTTACCAGGCATGACTCATAACAACGAGGCAAAGACACAATCAAGAAAGATTGGGCAACATCAGATTCAACACCGGGACAGTTGAGGTTCCTGCAAACATCACACGCCATCTTTGTCTGCGAGATGTAACAATATATAAGACTCGGGTTCATTAATTATTAAAGAAAATTTATTTCAACACTCCGCTAATGGTACAAAGAATTAAAGGACTGTATATCACTGATACACGCTTGTTTCAACGAGTAAGACAGAGCGGAGCGAATGCTGATATGGTGATATCCATTGATGTTAGTGTCTCTGTAAAAAATGAAAGAACACGCACAGACCTCTTCAAATCTACAAGCTCTTGCAGCGAACTAGCTGGAAAAAAATCAACTGTTGTCCTCCAAGATTATTCCCTATAGAACCTCTTCAAAGGGGTAGGATATTAACACAAAAACTAAAATTAAGAGGGTAACATACAACAAGAATCCATCTAAAAAAGACAGTGCGCAACGCGTAAGTATTAAGCAGAGGGGAAAAATTTACTGTATTTCAGAGCAAGTGGGCGAATCGTAGATCCATCTATGTGGACTGTAGAGTGAGAAGACGAAGCAAGAAAGACGGAAGGAACCAGAGAAGGGGAGCGGAAGAGCAAGTGACTCGGGAGGGAAGACGCACATAACGATGTATTTATGGAGTAATTATGGAGAGGGAAGAAATTTTGTGTACTCGCTCGCCAAAGCTGAAACTACTGACAATAGTAAATGGCTCCTTGCCATCCCAGCGCAAAAAAAGGGGCGTGGGAGGGGGGTGGGGGTTGGTGGGTCTGGCGAGTAGGTGGAGTATTTGGTCGAGCCGGACCATGTCGAAGTCCCTCGCTTCATTTCCCCTCTCGCTCTCTCACTATATCTCTTCCCCTCTCTCTCTCTCTCTCTCTCTCTCTCTCTCTCTCCTCTCGAATTCGACGCCGCCTACGGCATCGCATCTGCTCACATCCTCCAGGCCATGTCGACACAAAAGTTCGGACAAGAGGGGAGGAAGGAAGGCTTGAACTTCCTTGAACTGGATTTTGATTTCTATGTAGGTGATTTCCTGCTACATGCGGAGCGTTGAACTGGGGTTTGTTTTCCAAACAAAAGATCTGAGCTCTAAACATTCATGTGTCCTTGTAGGAGAACCCTGACACCATCGAAGACCATGATTTCTGTGGCAAAGAGCTCGACCGTCCTCTCTACTGTGGTCTTCACGATACCAAGCCTCTCAGGTGTGTGGCTTTTGAAGGAAGTGACACGGGGAGGAGGTTCTTCGGCTGTGCTGTGAAAGTTAGTCACTTTCGAAAATCCGAGTTACTTTCTTGTTGAATCAAACTGTTTGGATATAGGACTTGTAGTCTACCAAAGAAGACTGATTTCTTCTTGTGTTTTCCGGTTGATTGTAGGAAACATTGTGTAGTCCTTTTACTTTACATAAAAGGGTAAAGGTCACTACTTATTTTACATCATTGAATACAAAAGAAGTGATCTAGACACTCTCATGTTTGTTTACAAATGGGACTTCTGTTTAATTGTCAGTATATTCTTCAAAAAAACTCTCTAAATAAGTTGTTTGCAGAGGTAGCTCCAGATTAATTCAAGCTGGCTTAAAAGAAACTAAGTACAATTATGAAATAACTCCGCAGACAGGGTGGGAGAAGCACCATAATTAGTGTTGTGGGTACCTAACCATTGAAGTGCCACATTGCACAAACACGGTTCATAGTTAGTTGAATGAGGTTATAAACCAAGTATATGTGAACTTTATTATATTCCAGAGCTTCTACAGTAGTGTATTAATAGTCTCTGTTTATTTTGTTCCTTTTTTGTTCGCAGAGAGGCGTGAACTGTGGAGTCGTCGAATGGGCTAACCGCCCATGGCCTATCATTATGCAGAGGTGCCTACTCAAGCTCTGGGGGATGTTAGATGAGAGCAATGATGATAGGCAAGCAAAGGATGAAGAGATAAGCAGGCTTAAAATGGATAATGAACAAGTGAACCTTAAGCTCGAGAATCTTGTTGCAGCTGTGGAAAGAACTAATGTAACTACCATGAAGATTGACAGGCAGAAGAAGCAGATGGGTATCGTTGATAAAGACGTCAAGCTCATTCAGAGGTCTCTCACAAGTGCCATTCATAATCTTAAGGACGACAAGGGTGAGATTAAGCTGGACAGGGATTTTCTGAAGGAGGAGGTGCATAAGCTGAAGGAGAATAGAAAGAAGATGCAAAGCGTCATCTGTGATCTTTTGGGGCAAGGGTTTGCGAACACTGATGACCTCCTGATGATCAAGGCTATCCTCGAAGAATGATCATTAACAGTTGCCTTCTTTTGAAACGTTGCAAGGGATACTCGTCTAGTATAAGTTTATGCTTGGACATGGTTACTTGACTAAAGGCATGTATCTCATTTTTTGCAATCTTTCAGAGGGTGTGTGACGGTCTACACACATCAAATATTGATCTCCTGAATATTTTTATATTTCAAAAGAGGGCGCATCCGGCAATCTTTCGTCTTGGATCGTTCCACGAGACATGGGTTACTGTAATCTAGCAAGGCACAGATGTCGCTTTGGCAGGCATGGGGAACCATGCCTCTGGTGACGTGGCACTGACTTGTCAAAGGCACGGTCCTATGTCAGACAGGAGCACCGCACTAGCACTGACACACATAAAATCTACAATCTACAGAGTCGCGCTTACTCCTGAAGCCGACGCACGCCAGTGCCGACTCGATTGTTTGTACTCAGACATAAACTCGTTCACGGACATGCGTTTACACGAAAGGCACGTACAGTCTGAGGTCGCTGGGAGCACGGTTTGAGATTAAGCAGAGCCACGGCCATGTGCACGTACAGTCTGCCACGAAAGGAGGCAGTGCCGTCTGGTCACTGCAGACGCACTGGTTTACATGCACTAGATGCACGTTCCTTGCAGAACAGGCAAGGCAGTGCCTCTTCTCTTCCAAATGTTTTTGTTCCCTGGTCGACGACCGCACACGAATGTTTTTGTAGCATCACGATAGTGACATAAAACTATCAAATTTTCAGAACAGCGGGTGCATAGCACAAAAGCATTGTTATAACAAGCTTACAAAACGGTGCAAAAGGCTTCAGCCATGTTTAGACATAACACAGAATCAGATTGGCGCAACAACATCTAACTGTACTAGCTTGAGGAACTAACTACAGCCCTGTGTCCAGCAGGCACAAGTGAACGGATCTGACAAATCCAGGCATTCAACACGCCTGTGTTTCAAATCCAAGCACAGATGATTGCAGCATGCTGATAACTTGAGATGGGCGTGTTTGGAAACTTTATTCTCCCACAGGAACAACTTCTGTTGATGTTCGTAAACTTCTTGCGTGAAGTCTGAGGGAAAGCGAAACTTAATCCTCATGGTCTCTAGCTCCGTTGCATTCAGAATAAAGAACCTCACAAACTCAGTGTTCTTCCCGCTTTTTTCATAATCTTCCAGCGTTACTGTCTTTAAATGAATGATGTGTTCTTTGAGAAACGCACGGTGCTTGCGACGCCAAAAATTTCTTGCACCATCAGGAACATTTCCTCACTGAAAACACATAAAGGTTGAAAGTTACTCAAGATCTATGGAAGGACAAAATGAACGATAAATTCCATGACCCCCGTCCCAATCAGTTTGTCGAACATTACCCTAGATACGGATGTATGTATAATAATAAAAAAACATGCCTAGACATAGGGTGTATCCATTGCAAACAAAATGTGAGATAAGCTTTTTGAGATGCAAGGAGTGCTCCACTATGCACGGTATGACCTTTTCATTGGGCGTGAGAATCATCACCTGAACAAACAAGTTCTCCAGATTTGGAAGGCACTTAAGCAAGTGAATGACCAGGTCCACTTGATAAGTCATGGCCAAAAACAAGGTTTTGACAGATTGCCGCATTGTAGATAGGCTGGCCGTCGCCAAACCCTTCACATAACATAGAAAATAAAACATAAAATTATTAGAACAAAAGGTTGGATGACATGAAACTACTTTCTCAAGGAAATGCAGCTGGAATTATTGTGAAATGTCAGTACCATAAGACCTGTGGAGTCAAGCGAGATCCTGAATTTGCCCAATGTCTCCAGTTTGGGTGCAGAGACGATGAATACCTCCATGTTATTGCTCTGGAGATCGTGGATCAACCTTTGAAGTGAGGGGGCATCCTCGATGATGAATTTTCCTTTCTCACCACGGATGCCGATGCTTACAAGGTTAGGGGAATTTATTGTGATCCGATGCCTTTCTCTATTGCAAACAAGCAGCAGGCACTCGAGTGCAGGGCAACTAGAGTTGATCATGCTTTGCAACGAGAAGTCTGATATATCAACCTCAACAAGCGAAAGTCTCTTGACCAGTGGTAGTTCAAGTACCTCTACATAATGGTCTGGTATCTGGCAACACGCGAAGCTCACAGTGCGCAGAGAACAGGAAAACCGAAAGACGGACTTCGGTAGTGAGGGCGTAGATGAAGAGCATGTGTGCGATAGTTTGACAGTTTCTTTCACAAATCGTGGAAACAGGTAGTAAAACTCAAGCACCTGGAGATTGTTCAATCTGGGGGACTCAAGCCAGGCGTGGACAGTAGAGGGTCTGCATTGGAGGTAGCACGCCGGTATACAAAGGCGGAGAACTGCGCCCACATGGCTGGAGAGGATGGACTCTGGAAGGCAAGAACCATCACCAGGAACTGTTTTTCCCTGATGCCAAGTTCCGATGTATCGTATACGAGCAAGCTCCTCGCTGTAGGCAGAGACCCTACTGATGATCTCGACATGAACTGTTTCTAGGGCGTTAAAAAGACGAGCGACAGGGATCTCACGGCAGTCAAGATTCAGAGGAGCGGTCGGCCAAACAGGACGCCAACGACGTGCGAGAATCCGAGTGCGGATGCCCTCCCTAGTGGAGAGACGGGAGATGACCTCACCGAGGATGGCGTCCGGGAGGTCGCTGATGCGGTCCTCGCCGCTTCCAGCCGCTACCGCCAAGCCACCAGAGGACGGCGTCGCCGGTGGCGCGAGCTTCGCCCTCTTGGTGCATGGCGCACCGGAGTGGATCTCCATCTCCGTCTCCGTTGCTGGGATCGCGCTGCCTGCGAGCGCCGCTATATGTGGCGTGGATCTGAAAAGACCAAGGAAAAGGGTGTGTCTAGGGTTTCGAGACGCCGTCCGTTCGCCTTAAATAGCCGGAGCCTGGCCTCGGGCGACGAGCCAGAGCGGCGTCGCCGGAGGGGACGCCCGTCGGACCCTTGGGTTTCCGGAGCGGCGCCACGTGGCGTTCACACCCGAATACGAGGAGACACCCGTCGAAACATAACTGGGGACGGGAGGGAAGGGGAGAAGAGTGGAGGGATCCGTTCAAAATGATTCCGTTGACTCTATCACCAGGAGAGGCACGGTATGGCGGCCCAGACAGGCATGCTTGCGTTTTACGTGGGGTCACGTTCGTGCGTTTATAGCGGAAACCCGCGGCAGCCGCCTCATCCTTGATTCAGTGTTTCGGGTCACAGGCACGGGCATGAAGCGCTCAAAGGCATGGTCGGTGGTATTACATAGAGTCACGCTAGCCTGTGACTCTATCAGACGAAGATGCACGGGCGTTTAGCCCACGGAGATGAACCTTTGTCTTACGCACAGCCACGGACGTTTACTCTGCGAGGCACGGATTGGCCTATAAGAGAGACGCTGTTTTTAAAAGCTTATTTCCTTGTATTTAAGAGCACGGACGTGCAGTCCATACAGACACGGTTCCGTACTGAATTGTGTCACGCTTCTTTCTTGATAAAGGCGTCGACGTTCGTGGCTGTCTGTGTTTCAGTGTCAAGGGTCACAAGCACGGGCATACAGCCCTCAAAGGCATGGCGTGCTATTATATAGAGTCACGCACAAAGGTTTTCTGATTGTATTCCGAATGAGTCGGTGGGCTCGGTCAAAAGGAGAGGCATGCACGTCAAGCCCTCGGAGGCATAGTTTGTTCTTACTCGGAGTCACGTTTGTGCGTTTATTACGGAAACCTAATAGATTCGGGCGACTGTCCTTGTTAGAATTGTTTTCGTTGTATTATTTTAACTCAAATGCATGAAGACGACTTTCTGTGTGTCAGTGTTTCAGGTCACAGGCACGGTTGTCAAGCCCACAAATGCACGAAGGCGACTTTATATGTTTAGTAGCGTCACTGTCCTTTACGCGTGTCAGTGTTTCAGGTCACAGGCACGGTTGTCAAGCCCACAAACGCATGTCATGTAATTATCCAGAGTCACCTTCGTGTCTCTTTGTGTTCCAAATGCATCCGTTGACTATATTACCAGGACAGGCACGGTCGGGATGTCGAGGGAGGCATGCTTGTGTTTTACGCGGAGCCACGTTCGTGCGTTGATTGCGGAAACACAACGTTTCGACGGGCGTCTCCACCTACTCGGGTGTGAACTCCACGTGGCGCCGCCACGGAAACCCAAGGGTCCGACGGACGTCTCATCCGGTGACGCCGCTCTGGCTCGTCGCCCGAGGCCAGGCTCCGGCTATTTATGGCGGACGGACGGAGTTTCAAAACCCTAGCCACACACTCTTCCATCCTCTGCCCGCCGCCAGGCCATTCATTCCTCTTGCTGCTCTCTATCCTGACCCTCTCCGCCATGGCTGGTCAGGAGGAGACTACTGCGGAACCCAGTGTCCAGACACTGCAGGAGATCCAGGCTGACGAGGGTTCCTCATCTGTAAGTTCACTCTGCTTCCGCTTCATTCGTTTTTTCTTTCCTTCGGCTACTTGGTTTAGTTGTGAAACGTGAATAAGCCAGACGGAGTCTCGAAACCCTAGCCACATCCCCTTCGTCCTTTTGTCCGCCTCCAGGCCATCCACTCCTCTTGCTGTTCTCTATCCTGACACTCTCAGCCACGGCTGTGCAGAAGGAGACTCCTCCAGAGCGCCATGTCCAGTCGCAGGAGAAGATCTTGGCTGGCGAGGGTTCCTCATCTGTGAGTTCGCTCTGCTTCGGCTTCATTCGTTTTTTCTTTCTTTCGGCTACTTGATTTAGTTGTGAAACATGGATCATTGTGGTGAGCTTCATCCTAATGTTGATGAGGGTGCGTCCTGCCATCAATCTGACATCTTCTCCTTTGACCAGCTGAAGAACCTGTTCAATACTGTGGAAGACTTCGTGAAGATATCCACGAAGTTGGACAAAGAGAACAAAGCCATCATTGCACTTCTGATGGATGAGAAGGCGCAGCTCGAACTTCAGCGCGATAAGCTGAAGCTGGAATCATACGTTATGAAGAAACAGATCGAGGAACTTCGCGCCGAGCAACCAAAAAAGAAGTCTCGCCGGACTAAGTAGACAGCAGCGACCCTGATCCTCGTATCTGAAGCTGTTAAGTAGTGCACTAAAAGTTTCTTATTTTGTCTTCCGTTACCTCATGCCGTCAGTAACTTTGATAACAAATGTGTTTTACTTTCCTGGGTCACGTTCATTCCAAGTTTATGGGTACAGATGAACATTAACGTAATGGCCAGTTCTAGAGACGTTGTTTTTAAAAGCACGGGCGTGAAGTCTCTGCAGCCAAAGTTTTTGAACCAACTAGAGTCATGTCTTGTGCACACATGAAGGCGTTGACATTCCTGCCTTTCTTTGTTTCAGTGTTTCGGGTCACAGGAAGGCATAGTCGGTGGTATTACATAGAGTCACGCTAGCCTGTGACTCTATCAGACGGAGACGCACGGGCGTTTAGTGTTAAGGGTCACAGGCACGGGCATAAAACGCTCAAAGGCATGGTCGGTGGTATTACGGACACGAACTCTTGTTAATAAAAGTTCACAAGATATGAACTCTCTACGGAAACAATTGCGTACTGAGTTGGGTCACGCTGTTTTCATGATGTTACGTATATTATTCGATAGAAGCGTGGAGGTTTGTCGTTGTATGTGTCACAGTGTTAAGGTTCACAGGCACGGGCGTATAGTCCTCAAAGGCATGGTATTGTATTATATAGAGTCATGCTCGCCTGCTTTGTGTTCCGAATGATTCCGTCCACTCGATCAGATGAAGAAGCACGGTCGTTAAGCCCACAAAGGCAAAGCTTTGTCTTACGCACAGTCACGTTCGTTCTTTAATTGCGGAGACCCAGCGGAATTCGAGAGACGCTGGTCTGGTAAATTGCTCGCACGGTCGTGAGTCCCAGAAAGTCACAGCGTGCCATTGTGTAGAATCACGTTAGTTTCTCTACGTGTTCCAAATGAATCCGTTGAACTGTCCGCGAGCACAGGCACCGCCATGAAGCCCATACAGGCATGGTTACGCTTTACACAGAGTCACATTCGTGCCTTTATTGGGGAAACCCAACGGTTCAACGGGCGTCTCCTTGGATTCGGCTGTGAACGCCACATGTCGTTGCTCCGGAAACCCAGTGGTCCGACGGGCGTCTCCTCAATAAATAGTGTTGGTACCCTAGCTAATAACAACATATATCAACATTGGTCCTAGTTGCAGCTTCACAGGACCACTTATGCCACACATGGAGCACAGCCTCAGTGCATGGTTTTTTTTCGTGTGTCTGTGTCTGGATAAATGTCTTAAGGAAAGGCAAATTGGTTCGGCCGAACACACTGCATCAGCCGAACTAGCTAGACCCTTTACCTCACACCCGCACGGCCCTGGTTCGAATCCCCGTGAGGCAGTTGGAAATGCCAATTTTTTCTATGGGTACCGACACGTGGGGTCCCCTTGTCATCCACCCAAACGCGCCACCACATGTACCACATTTGGCTAAGTGCACCTAGTACTCCACATCATTTTCAACTTCTTCGTCCCCTTCTCGACAAGCGCCGCCACCGCCAGCTCCCGACGACGCCTCTCTTCGCCGCCGGATCTGCGCGGCCGCCGCCAACTCCGGCAAGTAGGTGAGATCTCCCCTCATCCCCCTCGCGAATCTTCTTCCCTTCCCAAACCGCATGCGTCTCCCTCCGGGCGCGGATCTGATCCAGAAATTTTATTTGATACATGCGGTAGATGATTTGTTGATGGATATGATGGTTCTTTGATAGATTGATGGATGTCGTAGTGTAGGATCTGAGCCGTACCAGGGAAAAGAGAGGCCCTGTGCAAATCAAAATGAGGGCCTATGTGTGAAAAAATAAATCAAAATAATTCATCTGTTCTTCACTATATTATGTAGTACTGACATTGGATTGGATCTGATTGGGATTTATTAGGTAGATGATACTGGCATTGCCATTGTCATTGGCATTGCTTTTTTAGGTAGATGATAGTAAACAGATTTAATAGGCATTGCATTTTAGGTTATCACTATGAATTATTATATGTATGATCTTTGTATTGTACTATGGTAGCGTACAATTCAACTTAGAGTTCAACATGTTCTGTGTAGAATGGAGGAAGCACCGTGTCGACTGTGCAAGTCACGGTGCCGGACCAGCCTTTGTACTTCCACGTTGTTCGGCATCTACTTCCAGCCTACTTTTGTTTTTGCAACGGTAACAATTTATATGAACCTTCTGACAGTTCATTAATTTTGTTTTTTATTGCTATTTCCACTAATGCATTGTGTTTGTTATTTGTTTTTATCTTGCACAGATCGTCCCATGCAATGTGAGATTGGCATTCAATGAGCTTGTCGGAGACACCGTGACCTTCGACGCTCTTGGGGGGCCGTACACTATGCAGGTCGATAAGGGGCGAACGATAACCCAGATTGGAGGAGATGAATGGGATCGTTTCATCGCCCGCTTGCGTCTTAGTGGGGGTGAATTGATCAGCTTCTCCTTTAGAGGAGAAAGGCCCAGGATTTCTGTTATCTATCTGAATTTGATTTCCGACAGTGAGGATGAAGTTCATGAGGAGAACGATGGTGAGGATTCAGATGATGATGAGAACCCACTTGATGAAGCACTCTATGCCCAAAGACTGAGGCTGAGCGGCGATGAAACGTGCAACCTCTGGGACATGCTTCCGCTACGTGAAGACTACGTCGGGATGCCATTCGTGACCCGCCTCACAAGGACGAATGTTAAACAGCATCTCATGGTATGTTACTTACTGTGGTAATTACATGATATGCATGCTTAATAAGTGTACTAGTTGATATGATATGCATGTTGTAGTACTGTGATGATATGCCATGTGTAGAATTCATTTAGTGCAGAATTTTTTATGGTATGCATGTGTTGTAGTAATGCGATATATCCTTATGTAGTGTAGTAATATGCGATGATATGTTAGTGTACGTAGTAAACTAATGATATGCTTAATTACTGTAGTAATTTGATGATTAGCATCTAGTGTAGTGATGTGATGATATATATGCTCAGTGTTGAATCCAATGATATATGTGTTCAAGTGTATGATTTGCTGATAATTGCACGTGACATGCTCATATATCATATCAACTGTTTTCAGAAATTACCTAAGAGGTTATCTGTTAGTTGTGGCATCGAGCCGCATGAAGAAGGCATGGCTGCTGGACTATGCCTTACCAGAACGGGCTCCATCACCACCTGTGCCTACGCAGTGGACACGGACGGTCGCACTGTCTTCAACCGGGCGGGGTGGAAGAAGTTCCTTCATGGCAAGAATCTTCGGGTAGGTCAGGGCATCCTACTCACTGTTGCGAACACCCGTCGCCGTGACTTGAGGATGATGATCACCATCAACCTCATTTAGAACTGGCTGGGCCATGTTTCGATGTGAAATGAACTTGGTATGTTAGCTCTTGTTTCCAAGTACTTGCCGTGTATTACTGTACCTATCTATCTATATATATATATATCTAGGTTTAGTAAATGGACCATGTATCGCTGTGAAATGAACTTGTTATGTTTGGGGCTTGTTTTGTTGTTGCCCCAGCGGTTATTTGAGACTTCCTTCAACTTGAAACTGTCTTGACTTGTTGTTGGATGCTTGGTGTTGTTGCTTTATTTGAGACTTCCATCAATCCTATGGATGAGAAGGCGAAGGCGAAGCTCGACCTTCAGTACGACAAGCTCAAGCTGGACACATACGTTATGACAAGCTCAAGCTGGACACAGGCACGGGCATGAAGCGCTCAAAGGCATGGTCGGTAGTATTATTACATAGACTCACGCTAGCCCGTGACTCTATCAGCCGGAGATGCACAGGCGTTTGGCCCACAGAGCTGAACCTTTGTCTTACGCAAAGGAATCATGTGGTATTATATAGAGTCATGTTCGTTGTGTCTGTTTTCCGAATGATTCCGTCGACTCGTTTAGACGGAGACGCACGGGTGAGAAGCCCATCGAGGCATACTTTACTATTAGAGAGAGTCACGTTCATGCGTTTATTGCGCAAACCGAACAGAATTGGGTTCTGATATGAACACTCGCTGTTTACTTTGTGAGGCAATGAGTGGCAGATTAGAGAGACACTGTTTTTGAAGCGCTCAAAAGGCATGGTCGATGGTATTACATAGGCTCACGGAGATGGACAGGCATTTAGCCCACAGAGCTAAACCTTTGTCTTACGCACAGGCACAGGCGTTTTCTCTGTGAGGCACGGAATGGCCTATGCGAGGGGCGCTGTTTTTAAAATCTTATTTCCTTGTATTTAAAAGCACGGACGTGAACTCCCTACGGACATGGTTCCGTATTGAGTTGCGTCACCCTTCTTTCTTGATGTTACGTATATTATTCGATATAAAAGGCGTAGACGTTCGTGGCTATCTATATTTCCTTGTATTTAAAAGATAGCGACGGCACACTTTTAAACAAAGCACAAGCACAGTGGTTCCACGACAAGCACGTCTCAATTTGCAGAAACAGCACTGTCGTGATTCTACAGCACGCTATGTTCTAGGCTGTGCACCATGTTTCCAGCCAAACGTTCACCACAGGATCATGGACACACACAGAGGAAGTGCCGTGCAGTGATAACAGACGCACAGTCTTATAGGTACAAGAGGCACGAGGAGGCATGTAGATTAACATCACCACAAATGAAACAGATTATACATGTGCACGCATATAGAGAGATGCATAAAAAGTGGACTACAAGAGATAAACTAAGTTGGTAATACAAAACGATCGATGATATTAATTAATAATGGAAATTAACGAGAGGCATACAATATTAGAGTCAAATTTATAGTAGAGCACACACAATAAATAGAAGTCCTGATCATGATATATCGACTGGGTCACTGGAAACTCAAAAGTAGTAGTAGCTAGCATAAATATATAGAACTTGCCTCCAAGCATGTGGGATGTGGCTTGCAGCAAATGAATGGAGAGCCAAGGCAAGGACCTAATCAAGGCGCCCGGGCTTGTGCCCTTTATGGTCCAGAGGTTGCACGAGAAGTGGGGGCGGCGTCGGCGAGGTGGATGTGCTCCTGAACGAGCTTCGCCAAAGTTTGCCTGTGGTCGAAGTAGGCCGCCATGGTCGACTCGTGGACGGCGCTGCAGGTGTCCTCGTAAACAATCTGTCCGTAGATCTGGCTGAACTTGTCGATGTCATCATGCATGATGAGGCGCTGCGCGGCGAGAGCGACCTCCAGGTGGTCCTCCGGCGGCGTGCCGACCGGGAGCTGCAGGGCCATCAGCGCGCGAAAGAGATCGTTCCCATGGAGGCCGGCGAGCCGGGTCGCGGAAGCCGAGGCGGAGGCTCGGCCTTTACGGAGGCGACGCATGGAATGGAGGCGAGCAGTCAGGTCCTTCACCTTGCTGTTGGCGAAGCTGAACTTGTGAATGAAGTCTTCCAGTGCACCTTGAGCCAGGCGGCGAAGCTGGCGTCGAAGAAGGAACGCGCCGTGGCGGACATCAGCAGCCCCTGGAGGCGCTGCAGCGCGTTGGGCTGCGGGTTGCTCTCCCTGACCACCTCGATAAGACGTACGGTGGTCGCCTGAATCGCCTCCATGGCCGATCTCTCACCGTCTCGCTCTTGCTCTGATGGCCAGATAGTTGGATCGGAGTAGAAGAAGATGGATGGTGACGCTTTTAAGCAAAGCACAAGCACAGCGGTTCCACGACAAGCACGTCTCGATTTGCAGAAACAACACTGTCATGGTTCTACAAGACACTATGTTCTAGACTGTGCAGCGTGTTTCCACCCAAAACGTTCACCACAGAGTCACGGACATGCACAAAGGAAGTGCCGTGCAGTGACAACAGACGCACAGTCTTACAGGTACAAGAGGCACGCCCGCCTCTGTATTTTAAAATACTTCAGCTAACGAGTTATTTGGAGAGGCACGGCCGTCACATGACACGTGACTGCGTGTTCCAGATGATTTTAGTCGCTCGCTCTATTCACAAAAGGAAATCCAAACATACAGACGGTGCACAAAAACATGAAAACTTGATAGTTTTTTGAGCTTGTGAGTTGCTTCACGGCTGAAGAACACAAAAACAAGTTCCAGACAACCTCACAAACAATGGATAAAGTACAAGCTGGAAGTCCAAACTGGAAAGCATGCAACAACACCTATCTCTGACAGCCGGATAACCGTTTTCAACATCTACATGTCAATGGATCCGGCAAATCCATGACTGGCCACTGGTTTGTCCAGATGTGTACTTTTAAATCCAAGTTCATATGCCTACAATACCCTGACAATATAAGACGAGCACGTCTAGAAGCCTTGTTGCCCCATTGAAGCACCTCTTCTTGATGTTCATAAAATCCTTCAGTGATGTTGTCTGGGGGGGAGAGAAACTTAAGCCTCATAGTCTCTAACTCCTTTGAGTTCCAAACAAAGAACATTGCAAATTCAATGTTTTTGTTGCAGTGTACATATTTTTCCAGCGTTAGTGTCTTCAAGCGAATGTCATGCTGTTTGAGAAACACCCGGTGCTTGTGGCGCCACTTATTTGTTACACCTTCCTCGCGGCATACTCCTCCCTGAAAATGCATGAAGAGTGAGAATACTCGAGGACTACAAAGGGAGATAGAGGACTCCAATATAGTACGCTATGCATTGTATGCTCTTTCAATGTGTCTGGAAATCGTTACCTCGATAAACAGGTTCTCTAGGCTAAGAAAGCATCGCATCAAGGCAACAACCTTGTTCAGATTTAATGACATGCGGATAAGCAGGGTCTTCACAGATTGGACCGCCTTTGCTAGGCTGACTACAGACAAAGCCTGCATCAAGCACATATCATAAAATTAGCTGGATAAAAAGGTCGCGTGACATGAAACTTCGGCACTGCAGGGAATGCAAGTAAAGAGTATAGTGCAAAAGGTGAGTACCTCGATAACTGTAGAGCCAAAAATAATCTTGGATTCAGGAAATCCTTCATAAAAATTACCCAAACACTCAAGCTTAGGTGCAGAAAAGACAGTTATCTGCAAGTGCCGGCTCTGTATATCGTGAATCAATCGTTTAAGTGAGGGCGCATCCTCAACAACGAGTTCGCCATTCTCACAAAGGATACATATGACTTCAACTTTGCCTGAGTTTATTCTGATGCAGTGGTCCAAGTTATGGGAAACCAGCAGGAGCCACTCGAGGGCAGGGCAACCATGGCTGATTATGCTTTGCAGTGAGACGTCTGATATATCAACTTCCAAAAACAAAAGCCTCTTGAGGAGTGGAAGATTAAATGATCGTGCATACTTATTAGGTATTTGGCAAAGAGCAAATGTGACGGTGTGCAGTGAGGAGGAAAATAGCAGCGTGGAAGTCGGTGGTGAGAGCGCGGACGAAGAGATTTCGTGTGGTGTGTGATGGTTTTTCCCACAAAACGTGGGAACATGTAATAGAACTCAAGAACCTGGAGATTCTTCAGTCTTGGGGATCGAAGCCAGGCGTGAACTATAGAGGGTCTGCAGTGGAGGTAGCACGCCGGAAGGCAGAGACGATGAACTGTGCCCCCACGACCGGAGAGGATGGCTTCCGGAAGGCACGAACCATCAACATCAGGTTGAAAACTACACCGAGTTCCAAAATATCTAATGCGAATGACATCTTTACTGGGGAGCATGGACAGTACGTCGACATGAACTATTTCTAGGGGCTTAAAAAGACGACTGACAGGGATCTCACTATAGTCGAGATTGAGAGGAGCGGTGTGCCAAACAGGGTGCCACCGACGTGCGAGGATTTGAGTGCGAACGCCTTCCTTAGTGGACAAACGGGATATGATCTCACCGAGGACACCGTCCGGGAGGTCGCTGATGCGGTCCGGACCAGCATGCTCTTCTTGATCCTCGGATCCAGTAGGCGCACCCTCGCCGCTTCCAGCCACTACCGCCAAACCACCAGAGGAAGGCGTCACCAGTGGCGCGAGCCTCGCCCTCTTGCTGCTCGGGGCACCGGAGTTGACCTCCCTCTCCGTCTCCATTGCTGGGATCGCGCCGCCTGCGAGCGCCGCTTTATGTGGCGTGGATCTGGACTGCCGTGAGATCCCTGTCCCACGTCTTTTTAACCCTCTAGATCAAGTACATTTCGAGTTGGTCACCGCGAACTCCGCCACACCGGAGGAACTCGTCCGCGTAACATACACTGGAACTTTTTTTAGAGGAGAACATGTCGGTGAAGATATTTCATATGATGATTCGTACCTTCCAG
Source organism: Triticum aestivum (assembly GCF_018294505.1). NCBI lineage: Eukaryota > Viridiplantae > Streptophyta > Magnoliopsida > Poales > Poaceae > Triticum > Triticum aestivum. Next base: position 562,567,654 of record NC_057802.1, read on the forward strand.
AGGCCATCCTCTCCGGGCGTTGGAGTGCAGTTCACCGCCTCTCCATTCCAGCGTCCTACCTCCACTGCAGGCACTCCATAGTCGACGACTGGCTTCGATCCCCAAGACTGAACAATCTCCAGGTGCTCGAGTTTTACTACCTTTTCCCACCATGCTTGAGACAACATGACATAGGGCCATTGTCATGCCCTTCGCTCATGCCATCACCACCAGCATTAAACCCTCAGATTTCCTCCTCTCTCCGAACCATCGCCTTTGCTCTTTGCAAGTTACCAGACAATTATGTACGGGTGCTTAAACTACCACTGCTCAGGAGACTCTCGCTAGTAGATGTTGATGTATCAGACGTCTCATTACAAAGCATCATCAGCTCTACTTCTCCTACACTTGAGTCTCTACTGCTTGTTTGGACAGTCAGGCACCATTGCATCAGAATAAACTCACCTAACCTAATAAGCATCGACATTTCTGGTTACTATGGGAATTTTTTTATAGAAGATGCCTCGTCACTTCAACGGTTGCTTTGTGATGGTGATTGCAAAAAGTTGCGGATAGTTATCACCTCTGCACCTAAACTGCAGATCATGGGCAAATTATCTAATATTTTCTATGAATCTGGCGTCACAAATGACCGTATAATTATTCAGGTACTGACTTTCAACAATACGTTCACCTCCATTCATTGGTACGAACAAGTTCCATGCAATTCAACCTTTACTCTACTAATATTATGTTTTATTCTACATGAAGTGTTTGCCGACAGTCAGCACATCCACAACGGTTCATTCTATCAAGACGTTGTCTATCAGCATGGATTATGACCTGCACACAGTCTTTTCCTTGGTGGAACACTTCCGAAGCTTGGAAAACTTGTATATCGAGGTGATGCTTCTCACACAAACTGTAAAACACATACCATGCATGGTGTAGAACTCCATTCAACAAAAAAACGTCACTTACATTTGTATGTAATGGACAAAGGTGTATATAGTCATGGACCAGTATTAGGACAAAACTAAAAAAAAGCTTTTATTACAACAGAGGTTATAGAATTATTCCTTCACTTGCTCTCCCAGCAGAATCACTCTTTATGGAGCTTAACCATTTCAAATCTTCATGTTTATTCAGGAAATAGCCTCTAATGAAGAAAGTCTTGCGAACGATTGTTCTTGCAAGCACCATCATGACGTTCGTTTGGAGTCACTGACGCTGGAAAGCTATGTTCAATGCGAGAAAAGCATTCGATTTGCGACATTCTTTATTCTCAATGCAGCACAGCTGCAGACTATGATGATCAAGTTTCTTCTTCAGGAAGACTTCACGGAAGAATTCTACAAACAGCAACAAGACGTGCTTCAGTGGGACAAAAAGGCTTCTAAACATGCTTGCCTTAGGTTGTCGCCAAGTTGCAACAACGGGAACTTGGATCTAAGGCACGCATGTGTTGAGCACCTGGATTTAAAGGATCCATTCACTTGTAAGTGCTGAAAACAGTACTGGAGTGAGATGTTGCCGCCACTTTCCGGTTTGGAATTTACGTAGGTGTGGTGAAACAATGCCCGTACCTTTTTGCTCAATCTGTAACCTTGCCAACAGCGAACTCGGTATTTCGGTCTTTTGCTCATGTCGTAGATTTCATTAACTAAAAGGGCTTCAAGTCTCTGCAGCCATGGCTATGTGCATTTGTGACTTTCTGTGTTTCAGTGATAAGGGTCACAGGCACGGGCGTGAAATCCGCAAAGGCATCGTGTGGTATTATATAGAGTCATGTTCCCTTGTGCTAGCGTTTGTGTTCCGAATGATTCAGTGAACCACGGTTTGTCAGCAAACACACAGATGATCATGCCTTCGTAGAAAGTGATTCGAGACGCACTGTTCTACCTGTCACACAGGCATGACCATGGCAAATGCACGGTTTGCCACGAACCACACAACGGCCGTGAAGTGATACGACGTGCACTGTTCTACATGCCAGACAGGCACGCCCGTGATTCCACGTGCTTCAGTAGCACATAAATACGTAATTCTTTCACAGGAAACGTCGAGAACCTACTGCCAGGCACTATATCCATTTGTAAAACAGAAACGCAAACACAACCGTGACCCGTTGTGTTTGAAATCTTTGCATCACAGAAGCACCGCGTGAAGGCACATGAAGTACGGTTGGACACGCATCGCAAGCACGGTTATGCACATGAGGTACGGTTAGGCACAGTGCAGGGACATAATTGCAGGTGTCACCGCTGCTTGCACTCTCTGTGTTTCAGTGTTTCAGTCATTAGGGTCACAGCCACGGGCATCAAATCTACAAAAGCATCGTGTGGTATTAAATAGAGTCATGTTCAGTTGTGTTTGTGTTCCGAATGATTCAGTGGACTCGTTCAAACGGAGAAGCACGGACGAGCAGCCCATGGAGGCATTCTTTAGTATTAGGCAGGGTCACAATCATGCGTTTATTGCGCATGGTCGATGGTATTACACAGAGTCATGCTCGCCTGTGAGACTCGATCAGACGAACATGCACGGGCGTCTAGCCCACGGAACTGAACCTTTGTCTTACGCACAGCCACGGGCGTTTACTCTATGAAGCACGGTATTGCCTATATGACAGACGCTGATTTTAAAAGCTTATTTCCTTGTATTTAAAAGCACAGACGTGAAGTCCATACAGCACTACTAGGAAAAGGGCTATAGATGGAATGGCCACTAATGGCGCACCAGACATGTGGTGCGCCATTGCTATGTAGCAGTGGCGCACCATGTGCTGGTGCGCCATTAGTGTGAAATACACTAATGGTGCACCAGACACACGGTGCGCCATTAGTAACAATTTTTTTTATTTTGCCAGACATACTAATGGCGCACCAGGACATAGTGCGCCATTACTAGTTGTAACTAGTAATGGCGCACCAGCAACATAGTGCGCCACTACAATATTTTTTTTATTTTTTTACTTTTTTGCAAAACTACTAATGGCGCACCTGGGGCAGCTGGTTGATACGTGGGACGCCGCAGAGAAAGAATATTTCCCTATGAGAGCCGCACTGCTCACGACGGTGCACGACTATCTCGGTTTCGGATATCTCGCGGGGCAGGTGGTTTCGGAGAGAAAGAATATTTCCCTCCCCCGCTCCACCGGCCGCCGCCGCCGACCCCCGGCCCGCACCCTCCCCCACTCCACCGTCGCCGACGACCCACCGCACCCTCCCCCGCTCCACCGGCCGTCGCCGACGACCCCCCGCACCCTCTCCCCCGCACCCTCCCCGGCCCGCTCCACCGTCACAAATGAATGCAACTAAATTTGCAAAAAAAAGCAAATTTGATTATATTTTCAAATAACAAATTTGATGATATTTTTAAAAAAATCATTACTGTTTTTATAAAAAATATTACTGTTATGATTTAAACAAGTTTAAAACATATTTAAACACAAATAAATATCAAACAACATTTTAAATGCATAAAAACAAAAATTGGGGAGCCTGGGAATCAAACCCAGGACCTCCTAGTGTGTGTGCTGCGTGCTAACCAGTCGGGCTAGTGGGCGTGTTCTGATGGAGATAGGGTTAGGTGGAATATAACCTGACCAGTCGAGCTAGTAAGTAAAACAAAATTCTAATGGCGCACCAGGGGGAGGTGCGCCATTAGAATCGACGTACTTATGGCGCACCAGGGGGAGGTGCGCCATTAGAATCGACGTACTTGTTCCCCTCGCACTGTGGCCTCCCTCTCCCTCCCTCGCCAGATCCCCCACTCGACCCCAACCATACGCCACCGCCCCCTTGCTCCGCCCCCTCCGTCCGCCACGCCTGCACGTCATCCGCTGCTGTGGTCTTGCGCTCCCTCGACGCCGCCGCCCCGACCCCCGCCGGACTCCACCCCCGCCGCCCCCCACCACTGCAGCTCCCTCGCGCCGCCGCCCCCGCGCCCGCCGCTCCTTCGCCGCCCCGCCCCAGCACGTACGTCCCCTCCCTCCGTTCCCCCATCCACCTAGCTTCTCCTCCTCCTCTCACCACCCGTGCCTTCTTCTGCTCGGAAGGTCAAGAAGGCGGCCAAGGACGCCGACGACATCACGGGCCCCTTCCTCCGGATCGCCGCCCGCAGCCTCCTCGACGCCGGCGTCCTCTAGGTGATTCCTCCTCTCTCCTCCCCTCCTCCCCTAGGTTTCTCTCCCCGCCGGCGTCCTCTAGGTGATTCGAGGTGATGCCCCTCACCCCCGACATGCTGTACTGAATTTCTAGGAAAATATGTGATGATGCAGTGTGTGTCAGGTTCAAAACGGAAAGAGAAAAGAACAGGGTTTCTTCAAGTACATGATAGTATTAGTTTTTATCTCAGTCCTTGTGGTGATGTTTTTGTGTTTGGGGTTAAATATATGGGGTACAAGTACAATGTGGCATCAACAATTTGCAAGGGGCACCAGAGACTCATCATTTGCCAAGAACAGATGTCAGTCATTAGCTTGGCATCATGTAAGAAAATGGCCATAATGTGCCCTGATAATGATGTATTTTGTCATAAAAGATACATAGTGGACTGCCATGATAATGACATGGTCCTCGTTAGTTACATGTATAGGCTTAATTGAGCTGTGGAGTTCTTGTTACCTTGTCTGTCTGTCCTCGTTAGTTACATGTATCTCTCTGTTTCTGTTTCTGCGTAACAGGTTCGATCGCGGTTGGAGAAAAATTGAGGCGTTTGTTGGCTCCAAGACAGTGATACAGGTATATACATGTGCTTTGCTTACTTGTTTGGTTTGCAATAGTTATCATCTGACAAAGTATGCTTAGTTGTTTGGTTTGCAACCCATATTTTATAGTTGATAATACATTTTCCAGATTTGCTTGGTTGCAATCTTTTATCTGAACGCGGTCATTATAAGTTTATAGCTTTCCCACTGTCAGGCTTGTTCCAATAAGTAGATGCACTTGCTCCTTTCTTACATATTTGTGCAATAGTTATCATCAAGTCTACTGCCATGTTGCTGCTAGTAGTAACCTGACAGCACAACCATACTTAGACCTTCAGAAGGTCAATCTTCAGTTTACTTGACTTTTGAGCCTGCTAGTAGTAACTTGGCAGCCATTCAAGGATGTCTTGGTTGTTCACGAGGCCATCCAATTGTTGTTATGTGATGACCTGATTTCTTGTCTTCCAATGGCATTTGACATTGTGATGACCAACTCATTGATTTTTCATACCCATACTAAACAAAGGTTAGGTTCAGAGATAGTGCTGCATTGTTGAGTTTTACTCCTTTTGATGTAGTAAATTTATTGACTGGTGTTTATCTTACCCTGTTCCATTGAGTAGTAAATCATTATTGGCTTGTATAGATGTCAGCATGCTCCCTTTCTACTCATTTTGGAGAACCTGTTCTTCACTTCTAAGAGTTGTTGTATTGACATGGCACATTTGCAATTGAGTTTTATATATCTTTAGCCACTGTTCATTAACAGCAAGTCAACAACAACATCAGTAAAATTCAGTTAACAACAACATCAGTAAAAGGGGGATGGCAAAACCCCTAGAGTGTGTTCATTGCAAAGAGATACAAACTGTATATCATTTATTTTTTGAATGTATTGTAGCTAGTAAAATATGTGAAGATGTTGAAATGCTTTTCTAGGTGCCAATCGTTAACTTTGAATCTATTGCTAAGTTGTGGCTTTGCAATAAAAGATACATTCACTTGAATGCAGTGTGCTTTTTTCTTTTCCAAAGGAAAAGAAAATGTGGTGTATAACAAATGTATTATTTGGTGGAAATTGAGATATCATATTAATCATTGACAAATTGGCTTTGAACAAATAATCTTAAATCCATGCATACCTACACAATTCATCTATTTGCAATGTGATGTTGTAAGGGTACTAATTGGTCTCTTCTCTGCTGCTTATCAGAGATGGGGGGAAGCAGCCACCGCCGCTCTACCTCACCGGAGTACGATTTGGATGCTTTCGAGTTCGTCAGTGTCATACTTGGGACTTCAGTATCAGCCACGAGGCAGGTATATAAAACGAGAGATCTCCCCTTCACCCATCTCATTATGATAACTCTGTTGTTTGCTACATCACTCCTTGTCCCAAATTGCAGAGGCTGCCTGACACTTTTATGAACATGCTGGGTGAAGATCCGCCACATAATGTGAAGCTCCGACAGGCCAGCGGCGGGGTTCGCAGGCTGTGGGACGTGGAGTTGGTGATCGAGGAGGGCCACATGTACCTGTGCCATGGCTGGGAGAAGTTCTACAGTGACTACGACCTGCGGACCGGGTACTTTCTTCTCTTCAGGTACGACGATGACGCCACAATGCTCATCGTGAAGGTTTTCAACACGACTATGTGTCGCATGCGCTACGCTGACGACGAAGATGCCAGTGCGTTCTGCCTCTTCTTATTCCTCTACATTTGGCTTTGTCTCACATCGATTGTTAACGGCCATTGTTGCATTTGGACAGGCAATGGGAGCAGCAGCAGCGACACTGGCTACAGCCAAAGCAGCAGCGATTCTGGCTTTAGCGAAAGCAGCAACGATTCTGGCAGCAGCAAAGACAGCAAGAAGGATGATCCGGACTGGAGTGGGGGAGAAGAGGAGCAGAGTGGGGATGAGGAGCTGCAGGATGACGATGGGCATCAGGCTGAGGATGACCTAGCGCTGGTGGTGGCTGACCAAGGGCAAGAGATGGTGGTGGCTGACCATGGGCAAGAGATGGTGGTGGCTGACCATGGGCAAGAGATGGTGGTGGCTGAGGATGACCTAGCGATGGTCGTGCCCGTCCTGCCTGAAGGTGGCCTCGCGATGGTGGTGGTGCCTGACAATGACCACGCACCGGTGGTGGCGCGGCGATCCCACAACTGGGCGACATGACCACGCCAATGGTGGTAGAAGACTACATCCCACAGCTGCCTCCACCGCCTCGCCGCTCTTGGCGCATCATGCTGAGGAAGGAGAAGGAGAAGAACAATGAGAACTGAACTATGTGAAACTTTTGTAATATGGTGTTGGATGGATAACGGTGTTGGATGAACAATGTGAAACTTTTGTAATATGTAACGATGGAACTATGTGTTGGCTATGTATGTATATATGATGAAACTTGTGTGTTGGATATGATTGTTATATGGATGCTTGTTGTATATATATGTGTTGGATATCTCATATGTGAAATAGTGACCTGAGATTAAGAAAAAATGATTTTTTTTCAAAAATGTTACTAATGGCACACTTCCATCTGGTGCGCCATTAGTATACCATTTACTAATGGCGCACCTTTGGGATACTAATGGCGCACCCGTGGTGCGCCATTAGTATATCAGATACTAATGGCGCACCTGTGGTGCGCCATTACTAAAATATTCTAGTGGCGTGGTGCTAGTGGCACACCAGTAGTGCGCCATTAGTAGGCAAAACTGGTGCGCCACTAGTAAGCCTTTTTCTAGTAGTGCAGACACGGTTCCGTACTGAGTTGTGTCACGCCTCTTTCTTGATAAAGGCGTCGACGTTCGTGAGTATCTGTGTTTCAGTGTCAAGGGTCACAAGCACGGGCATACAACCCTCAAAGGATTTCTAATGATATACAGTCACGCACAGAGGTTTTCTAATTGTATTCTGAATGAGTCGATGGACTCGGTCTGTCGGAGAGGCACAGACGTCAAGCCTACGGAGGCATGGTTTGTTCTTACCCAGAGTCACGTTTGTGCATTTATTACGGAAACCCAACAGAATCGGGGGACTGTCGTTGTTACAATTGTTTTCGTTGTAAGATTTCAACTCAAATGCACGAAGGCGACTTTATATGTTTAGTACCGTCACGGTCCTTTACGCATGAAGACACTTTCTGTGTGTCAGTGTTTCAGGTCACAGGCACGGTTGTCAAGCCCACAAACGCATGACATGTAATTATCCAGAGTCACCTTCGTGTCTGTTTGTGTCACCAGGAGAGGCACCGTCGGGATGCTGGGGGAGGCATGCTTGTGTTTTACGCGAAGCCACATTCGTGTATTGATTGCAAAAACCCAACGTTTCGACGAGTGTCTCCTCCTATTCGGGTGTGAACGACACGTGGCCCCGCTCCGGAAACCCAAGGGTCCGACGAGCGTCTCCTCCCGTGAAGCTGCTCTGGCTCGTCGCCCGAGGCCAGCTCCGGCTATTTAAGCCGGACGGAGTCTCGAAACCCTGGCCACACACTCTTCCCCCCTCTGCCCGCCGCCAGGCCATCCATTCCTCTTGCTGCTCTCTATCCTGACCTTCTCCGCCATGGCTGGTCAGGAGGAGACTATTGCGGAACACCTTGTCCAGACACTGGATGAGATCAAGAATGGCAAGCGTTCCTCATCTGTAAGTTCAATCTGCTTCCGCTTCATTCGTTTTACCTTTCCATCGGCTACTTGATTTAGTTGTGAAACGTGAATAAGCCAGACGGAATCTCGAAACCATAGCCACATCCCATTCCTACTTTTTGTCCGCCTCCAGGCCATCCACACCTCTTGCTGTTCTCTATCCTGACACTCTCAGCCATGGCTGTGCAGGATGACACTACTCAGCAGATCTCGGTTGTCGAGGCTATCTCATTTGTAAGTTCTCTCTGCTTCCGCTTCATCCATTTTTTCTTTCTATCCGCTACTTGATTTAGTTGTGAAACGTGGATTATTGTGGCGAGCTTCCTCCAAAGTTGATCAGGGTGCGTCCTGCCATCAATCTGACACCTTCTGGTTTGTCCAGGTGCAGAACATGCTCGAGGATCTCCTGGAGAGAGCCACGAAGTTGGACGAGGAGAACAAAGCCACCATTGCACGTCTTATGAATGACAAAGCGCATCTCGTCCTTCAGCGCGACCAGCTGAAGCTGGAATCATACGTTATGAAAAAACAGATAGAGGAACTTCGCACCGAGCAATTAAAAATGAAGTCTCGCCGAACTAAGTAGACAGCAGCTACCCTGATCGTCGTATCTGAAGCTACTAAGCAGTGCACTGAAAGTTTCTTATTTTGTCTTGCTTTACCTCGTGTGGTTAGTAACTTTGATAGTTTTGCTTTCCTGGGTCACGTTCATTCCAATTTTATGGGTACAGATGTGAACATTAATGTAATGGCCCATTCGAGAGACGCTGTTTTTAATAACACGGACGTGAAGTCTCTGCAGCCAAGGTTCTTTGTACCAGCTACAGTCATGTCTTGTGCACTCACGAAGGCGTGGACGTTCATTCCTTTCTTTGTTTCGGTGTTTCGGGTCACAGGCACGGGCATAAAACGCTCAAAGGCATGGTCGTTGCGTTTACTCTATGAGGCACGGAATGACCTATGTGAGATAGCCTGTTTTTAAAAGTTTATTTCCTTCGATTTAAAAGAACGGATGTGAACTCTCTACGGACACGGTTCCTTATTGAGCTGCGTCACGCTTCTTTCTTGATGTTACGTATATTGTTCGATAAAGGCGTGGACATCGTGGCTGTCTGTGTTTCAGTGGTAAGGGTCACAGGCACGGGCATAAAACGGTCAAAGGCATGGTCGTTGCGTTTACTCTGTGAGGCACGGAATGACCTATGTGAGATAGCCTGTTATGAAAAGTTTATTTCCTTCGATTTAAAAGAATGGATGTGAACTCCCTACGGACAAGGTTCCTTATTGAGCTGCATCATGCTTCTTTCTTGATGTTACGTATATTGTTCGATAAAGGCGTGGACATCGTGGTTGTCTGTGTTTCAGTGTTAAGGGTCACAGGCACGGGCATAAAACGCTCAAAGGCATGGTCGGTGGTATTACATGGAGTCATGCTCACGGATCGAGAGGAAGCACGGTCGCCGCTTCCTTCCACTCCGACGACAAGCACACCACGAGAAGGCGGCGTCGCCGGCGGAGACACTCTGGACCTCTTGGCGGCACACCACGAGCAGCGCATTCCATCTTCACCTCCATTGCTGCGGTGGCGCCGCCTACAACCAGTGTTCGCTGGATCTGGAAGAGGCACGAAGAGAAGCCCATGGAGGCATACTTTAGTATTAGGCAGAGTCACGTTCATTCGTTTATTGTGCAAACCGTACATTTCATTAGCTAAACGGGCTTGATGTCTCTGCAGCCACGGTTATGTGCGTTTGTGACTTTCTGTATTTTAGTGATAAGGGTCGTAGACACGGGCATCAAATCCACAAAGGCATCATGTGGTATTATATAGAGTCATGTTCGCTTGTGTCTGTTTTCTGAATGATTCCGTCGACTCGTTTAGACGGAGAGGCACGGACAAGAAGCCCATGGAGGCATACTTGAGTATTAGGCAGAGTCACGTTCGTGCGTTTACTGCAGAAACATAACAGAATTGGATTCAGATGTGAACCCTCACTGTTTACTTTGTGAGGCAATCAATGACCGATCCGCGAGACACTGTCCTTAAAAGCACGGGCAAGAACTCTCTGCAACCACGGTTCTGTACCAAAGAGCCACTGTCAAACGCATGGAAGTCATGCAACGAGGGCCACACTTTTAGTAGTAGAAAAAGCACTATATCAGCTGGCGTTGCTCCTTTGCTACACGCACGGTAGGGTGGCTGTGGAAGGCACATTATTCAAGCAGAGAACGAACATCACGATGCTAGGACAAGGTCAAAAGGATGGTTGTGAGTCTGTAGTGTCATGGCTAGAATCCTCGAGACGCATTTCGGTGTGGCCTGTTGAGTAGAAACTCGGTTGTGCGGTAACCAGAAGCACTACGTAACGCCCCGCAAAATAGGTTTGGTTCACCGTTGTGGTGGCTCTCTATGCTTTCAGCTCTTTTCATCTCTCCTGTGTCGCAGCAGAGACGCATGGTTGTATTGTTACACCATCCAACTTCATAAAGGAAGGGCTGCAAACATTTACAAACAAACCTATCGCCCTTATAATATTTTCCCAGCTGAGTAATAAAAATACCGAAACAAGCAAAATCTGTTATGCTTACATTTGCTTTGTTTCTACAACTGCACCAAATAAACTTACAAGCCGTTTTTTATAACCACAGTACGAGGACCAGAAACAGTGCAGCGGCTCAAATGCAGCTTGTCGGAGTAAATAGCCACGGGTAGCATAACCGACTACCCATGGTTCTTAAAAAATTATCAGGCCGATTGAGCCTTCAAGCGTTCGAAGCATTGGGCCGACTTCCCCTGGCCGACTACCGCAGGGGCCGGCTCTCCAAAGGCGACCCGGCCCCCGGTGACCTCCCCCAAGATGGTTGCGAGATGGCCGACTCCAGGAAGCCGGCGCCAAGAGGACCGACTTCCAAGAGCCAGCCATGAAGCACGCCGACTCCACAAAGCCGGCCAAGACCGCACCCACCAAAACTACACCCACATAACGGTGACAAGACGGGGTGTGGCCACAGTGCAGCCCACTACCCCCGAAGCCCGAGGCAGGCATGGCACAGGACGCTGTACGGGTCGGCCATCTCCCGTCCGGCTCGGCACTGTAGCCATGCTGGCCTCAACGTCATCCACAACAGACGCCAGTACGGCCCACGGGCGGCGGGCCCCTTTAGCCAGAGAGAGGCGCGAAGGCGGCCCGGCCTCCCCCAGTCGGCCAAGGGCGTAGCCGCCCCCCAGAAGCCGGCTACCCCCTCCCTCGAAGCATGTGCCACATTAAGGAGACAAGACGAGGTAAGGCTACAGTGAGAGCCGTCGAGGCGGCGCACTGTAGCCACGCTTACCTCGAGGAAGCCCTCGTCATCAGGGATGGGGCTACAGTAAGCAGCCGCCGACAAGACCCCTAGGCAGTGGGGCCGGCCTGTCGACCAAGAGGCCGGCAGCCGGCGGGACCCACTAGTCGGCGGGCCCCAATGGCCGGCGGAGAAGCCGGCGAGCGCAGACACTGACGACTGGGACCCGCACCCAGCCAGATTACAATTGTACCCCCGGGGGGTAGGCCTATATAAACCCCCCGGGGCACCCATGCAAAGGGTTGGCTTCTTAGAGTTACACACACACCATATAGAGAGGGAAGTGAGAGCCAGCCTTGCTCTTCTTCTCCCTTGAACCCAACAGCTCTAGGAGCATTTGTAGCTACCTTTTCTGATCTAGTGATCATGCGGAGACCCCGCAGAGCAGGACTAGGGGTGTTATCTCCACGGAGAGCCCCGAACCTGGGTAAGATTCGCCGGCGTGCATGTCTTCGCCTCATCCCGTTTCCAGGCACCGGCGACGTCTTACTGGCTCCCACCATGATAAGCCACCCGTTGGCATATGTCGCACCTACCACCCGACATTTGGCGCCCACCGTGGGGCTAGGTGCACCGTCGTCCGCAGACCTGTTCTGGACGGGAACCCTCTTCCTCCCCGCGAGCGCAGCCAGCCTGCTGCGCCCGATGGCGTTTGCCTCGACGCGCTGCAAGGCGTCGACGACGCCTGCGCGGCGAGCTGCCTCGCCGATCTGCTCGGCGAGACTCGCATCTCCGACGAGCCCGCGTCCGACGCGGGCACGGACTACCCCGAGAGCCGCCTCGTCAGCCTCCTCGACTAGCTTCACGTCTCTAGCGAGCCTGCTGCAGATGTGGAGTCGGTCGGCTCCATCGACCCGATGCTCGTCGACTCCGACACGGCATCGCTCGACGCCTACCCCTCCGACGTGGTGGTCTTCGACGATCCTCTCCCTCGAGCTGATAGTGGCAGCAGCGCTATCACCGAAGTGTTGGTCATCAGCCACGTCGCCAACTCGGGCGAGAATGCCCACGACGCCCTGCAAGCGGCGATGCGCGACCTATCCGTCCCCATCCCGGCCGACGCCGACGCCGAGACCCTGGAGGCACGCCGCCTCGCCCTCGTCGCGGAAGGCCAGAATATAGCCTCCATGAGATGCCTCACCGAGGCCCACCAGTGCGAAGTCGACCGCGCCGACTTCGGTACGCCGCCGCCTAGCGGGCCGAGCCGAGCCGGCTTCGTCCAGAAGCGCGGCGCGGCTATCGCCAGCATGCTAGGGGCAGATCGCCCCGTCTACGCCACCCCGCTCGAGAATCCGCGAGCCGCTCAGGCGGCCGCTGAGGAGCTAAATGGGCTGGGAGCCGAGGAGCTCCCCTACATGACAAGGCGGATCCAGCAGCTGATCGACGCGGCTGCAGAACGGCACGAAGCCGGCGCCCGCGCCGATAGTCATCCCCCGCGCCGGGAGCACGCCGCGACGTCCCGCTCGCCGACTGCGAGCGGCACCCGCCGGAGGAAAGACAAGGAGCCGGCTGCTGGCCGCAGCCGGACTCGTATCACCATCGAGCGCGATGCGGAAGGCCGCCCTCGAGCGGTGGAGCGCCAAGGAAATCCACTTCCTCCCCCGCCTCGAAGGGAGAGACGTCTCACCCCGCCGCCCGTCACGCACCCGACTCTTGGTGACCGACTAGGCCGCCGAGAAGGAGTCGGCGAGAACGACGCCCGCCACCGGATCGACCGCCTTGCTCGATCCCTGGCGCTAGAAGAAGAGGACGATGTCGGCCCGCCATGCTTTGGCCCCCGCATCCTCGACGAGCCCTTCCCCAAAGGGTTCTCGCTCCCAGAGACACGCCCAAGTACAACGGCTCTGTGAAGCCGGAAGATTGGCTCATCGACTACTCCACTGCTGTCAGCATAGCCAACGGCAATCGGCGCGAGGCCGTGAAGTACGTCCCCCTCATGCTGCAAGGCACGGCGCGCACCTGGATCGACAGCCTCAAGCCCTACAGCATCAACAGCTGGCTGGACTTCACGGAAGTCTTCGTCCGCAACTTCACCAGCACGTACAAGCGGCCTCCCAAGCCTCGCCAGCTCTCCCTATGCGTCCAAGGGCCCAATGAGTCGACCCGCAACTACCTCACGCGGTGGGCCGAGCTCCGCAACTCCTGCGAAGGGGTGCACGAGGTTCAGGCCATCGAGTACTTCACCGCCGGGTGCCGAGAGGGCACCCTCCTCAAGCACCGACTCCTCTGCGACGAGCCGGCTGCCCTCGACGAACTGCTGATCATCGCGGACAAGTATGCCACGGCCGACTCCTCGATGAAGACCGAGCTCCGAGTGGACGCCTCTGGGAAGGTGCTCGCTCCGGCTCCAAAGACGCCGGCTGGCGACTCCAATCGGCGCCCCTACCAGAACGATCACAAGCGCAAGGCCCCCATGCCGCCTTCCACCAGTCGGCAGGTGGCCACAGTTGAAGATGAGCAGCCCGAAGTGCGGCCCGTTCCCAAGAAGAAGGGTGGCAGGCCGGCTTGGCAGCCGGCTTTCTCTTACGAGCAGACTCTCGACGCCCCCTGCAAGTTCCACAGCGGCGCGAAGCCGTCCAACCACACGACCCAAAAATGCCACTGGCTCGCGCGAATCTCCAAGGGCGAAGGGCTGCTGCCGCCTCCGCCTCCCGGCCCGCCGCCTCCAGCCCCCCAGCAGCCGGCGGCTCGGCCGGCAGTCGGAGCCATCCAAGATGAGTTCCCTGAAGAGCACGCCGCCTACGTCGTCTTCACCAGCCAAGTCGAAGACAAGTGTAGTCGGCGCCGTCAGCATCAGGAGGTCAACGCAGTCGCCTCTAGTGCCCCCGAGTTCATGCACTGGTCCGAGAAGCCCATCAACTGGAGCCAGGCTGACCACCCAGAGGTGATGCCATCCCCTGGCTCTTATGCACTAGTCTTGGATGTTACCCTCGCAACGGAGAGGCGAGCTGCCCGATTCTCCCGCGTCCTGATAGATGGCGGAAGCAGTATCAATATACTGTACCGCGATACCATGGAGAAGCTGAACATCAAGGCGAAGCAGCTTATGCCAAGCCGGACCGTGTTCCATGGCATCGTCCCCGGCTTGTCTTGCTCCCCGATCGGCAAGATCAAGATGGATGTTCTCTTCGGAGACAAGGATCATTTTCGCCGAGAAGCGATCTGGTTTGAGGTAGTGGATCTGGAAAGCCCCTATCATGCTTTGCTTGGCCGGCCTGCTCTGGCCAATTTCATGGCTGTGCCCCACTACGCCTACCTGAAGATGAAGATGCCGAGCTCGAAGGGGATAATCACCATAGCCGGCGACTACAGGAAGTCCATCGAGTGCGCCATGGCCAGCAGTCGGCTGGCCGAGTCCCTCGTAGTAGCAGAATAGAAGAATATGCTGGAGCGGGTTGTGGCCATGGCCGGCAAGCAGCCGGCCCTGTCCCCCAACCACAAAGACTGTGATGCACAGGGCTCCTTCCAGCCGGCCAAAGAGACGAAGAAGATACCCCTGGACCCGGAGAACCCGGAAAGGTTTGCTGTCATTGGGGCAAACCTGGACAGTAAATAGGAAGGCGAGCTCATCGACTTCCTCCGTGAGAATCGAGATGTCTTTGCATGGTCCCCAAAGGACATGCCGGGCGTCCCGAAGGATTTCGCCGAGCACAACACTACAGGAAACAGCTTCTTTGCCGTCAGCCACGGCGGACGGCAAAGGCTCAAAAGGCGGACGGCAAAGACCTTTGCCGTCAGCCGCTAACGGCAAAAGGCTCCGGCAAAGAAGGCTACGGTAAACAGCTGCTTTGCCGTCTGCTTCCTGGCGGCGGACGGCAAAGGCTCTTTGCCGTCTGCGGCGGACGGCAATAATTGCGCTGTCAGTCCGTTAAGTGGCTAACGACAGACCTTTGCCGTCCGCCGCAGACGGCAAAATTTCTCTGGTCTTTGCCGTCCGCCTTATGATGTCATCTACACGTCACTAGATGGCAGGTTCTTTGCCGTCTGCCACTGATTCTTTGCCGTCTGCCACGGACGGCAAAGTCTTTGCCGTCTGCCACTGTAGGAAAACTGACCAAATGGGTCAGCTTCCAGGAAGCACAGTTGGCTGCCACGTCGCTTCTTTGCCGTCCGCGGCAGACGGCAAAGAGCTCTTTGCCGTCGGTGGCAGACGGCAAAGAGCCTGCATATTGTCTGTTTTTTCTGTTTTTTGTTAAATCCCACAATTTGCACAGAAAATATATATGACATATAGATATATTTCACAGGCATTCATCACATAAACAAGTTCATACATCTTTTCATACATAAACAAGGTCCATCCATCATTTCATACATAAACAAGTTCCATCCATCATTCATACATAAAGAAGTTCCATCCATACATAAAGTAGCACTCCATAGCTAAGGTGACTAGAATGAGAAGACAAGAATGAGAAGACAAGAAGAAGAAGAGTAGAACAAGCACTCCATCCAGCACATAATGAAATCTGCAAAATGGCAAAATAAGAAAGTTAGAAATGGATCGTTTTTGAGGTAACTAAGGTGAAATGGATCGTTTTTGAGGTAACTAAGGTGAAATGGATCTTTTTTAGCTCACTTAGGTCAAATGGATCTTTTTGAGCTAACTTAGTTGAAATGGATCGGTTTTGAGCTAACTTTGTTGAAATGGATCATTTTTGAGCTAATTTAGTTGAAATGGATCATTTTCAGCTAACTTAGGTGAAATGGATCATTTAAGAGCTAATTTAGGTGAAATGGATCGTTTTTTAGCTCACTTAGGTCAAATGGATCGTTTATGAGCTAAATTAGTTGAAATGGATCGTTTATGAGATAACCTAGGTAAGATGGGTCATTTTGGAGTTAACGTAGGTGAAATGGGCCATTTTAAAGCTAACTTAGGTAAAATGGATCATTTAGGAGCTAATCTAGGTAAAATGGGTCATTTTTGAGCTAACTTGGATGAACTGCATCATTTATAAGCTAACCTAGGTAAAATGGGTCATTTTGAAGGAAAATAAGCTAACTCTAGGTCATTATGGTAAGCATATTGGAGGAAATAAAGCTAAGTCTAGGTCTTTATGCATTTGTTAAGCAAAACACTAGAGAAACTTACCGTGATCAGGGAGATGTAGGAGCGGGGTGGCTAGTGCCGCTACCTGGAGAAGGATCGTGCGATGCGTTTCTGGAGTTAAGCTGCAACAAAGATCATTTCCAATGTCTCGTTAGCATTACGACACTCAAATGTTAAGACTACCAACTAATGTCCATTCAAACTAAACTCACCGTGCTCCCAGGAGCAATCACTGGCATCGGCGGAGCGGGCTGACCGGACTTCTCGCACACAGACTGCACATTTGGTTTTCAGAACAGAGTCATACTAGTTAGTAATGAGACTCAAATGTTAAGACTAGCAAGTAATCTGTAGAAGAAACTTACCACAAGGAGCTCGTACATGGCCCTTGCCTGCATGTCATTCCGTGCCCTCTCCTCCTCCATCATCTTTCTCGTCCTCTCCTCCATCTCCCGCTGCCTCTCCGCCGCCTCCGCCAGAAGTTTCTCCGTTCTATCTCTCTCAGTCTGTATAGCAGCCTGCAACACCACTCACATGACCATTTGTAATCATTGATGGAAGCGCACACAATGTAATGGAGAAAGATAACTGAGTACGTATCACTAACCTTGATGGCGAGTTGCACTAGCCGTTCACGAGGCCTTATCTCAGGAGCGGAGCTCGACTGGCGCGCCTTGATCTCCGGGAGAGTGCTAGGACAACGGATAAGTCCATCTCCAATGGCTATGGAGCCATGGGACCTCCCGCCACCAGATATCATCACCAGCTCTGGATCAATGGGACCCTGGCTCGGGTTAAAGTCCTCCCCTTTCCTCGCCTTCCCCTCATCTCTATATCTCACGAGCTTGTTGTGGGAGGAGATGTTGGTGAAGTTGTTTGCATCATCGAGGTCAGACTGAGAGAAAGCCTTGACTTTCTTGAAAGAGGCAGTGTGGGCCATGGCATACAGGTCGTACACCTCTGGCACCTTATCCGCCTTATTGTAGCGTGCCTGAAAGAGAGAAACAATGAAAATTAGTAATTAAAGGGCTCAAGCTAGCATGATGAATGAATTGCATGAATCATGAAGCAAACCACATACCCAGTTGCGCCCGAACTGATATAAGTTGGAGCTGCCTTGATAGTGTGGCACACCTTCCATTTGGGCACGTTTGTCCTTGGCCTCGTTGTGGAGGGCTAGCCATTCTTTTGAGCACCACTCATCGACCAACACCTCCCAACAATCCATTTGATCCGCACACCATCTCGGAGGCGCCTAAGTTAGCAAATAGAAACTTGAGCGCTACGGCTAAGAATTACTAAATGAAGGAACTTAAGTAGAAGGCCTTAAGAATTACCTTCATGTACTGCTCCTTACTCAGGAACTTATCGCGGCACGCCGGCTTGGTCTTCTTGATACCACGCAAGGCGTAGTAGTCTCTAACAGCCTGCACCCGAGCCTCGTGCCGTAAGTTCTGGAGTAGGCGCTTGCAGATGTTCTCGATAACATGTGCCGCGTCCTCCTCGTATCCCTCCTCACACCTGTAGAATGTCTGCAATCAAATGAGACAATATTGATTAGTACAATTAATAACTAGCTAGTTGAAGATTTTTAAATGTGTAAAGGAGAAATTACCCAGAACTTTCTGATCACCATGTCTGCCCTCGTGTCGCACACGACACCGTCGATAATCTCATCCGGCGGGGCCGGGGCAGCCACGTAGTGCTCCCAGCTCAATCCAAGCTCTGGAAGCCTACCCTCACCAGGCAACGTGACAAACCCCGGGAAGTTTTGCCGGCAAAGAACTCCAAGGACGGAGTTGGGCCGGCGGACACTATGATGGTGGTCCCAACCCCTGCAGCATGACAAGGCCAACGCATTAGTTATTTGAAGAAACGTGAATGCAGAAGGTACAAAAATATTAAATGCACTTACGTACCTCTCCCCATCAGGGAAAATCAACCACCTCTGCTCGCGGGTCGCCGGCACGGACGGGAGCCGTGTAGCACCATGCTGGTAGACGGTGCCACCCTCCTCCTCAAGATCAGTCGGCTCCCCGCCATCATCAGCATGGCCACTCGGCTCCTCGGGCTGATCCGGCAAGGTACCCCATCCGGACGTGTGCTCCTCCAGGGTCTCGTGGGCCGAACTCTCGTGGGCCGAAGGCCAGTCGACCCGAGGCTCGTGGGCCCAAGACCCGTGGACCGGAGGCTCGTGGACCGGAGTCCGTGTAGCCTCCTCCTCGGACGAGTCCACCCTAGCAGTCACGTTCTCGGGTGAAACAGCTGGGGGTGGCGGCGAGGAAGGCGCCGTAGCAGTCACCCTACCTCCTCTCCCGCGACCACGTGCCCCACCTCCTCTCTTCCTACCTCGTCCCCTGCTGGGCACCGCGGTCGACGAAGAAGGGCCCGGCGGTGTGGACATACTGTCCAGCAACGCTCGGCGGAGAGGTGCGTCTGGAATCGAAGACCTCAGACCACGCGCCGACGAAGAAGGGGCCTTGGCGCGCTCCCGACCAGCGCCCACCATCTTTCAACACCTGCCATGACAAACAGTAAACGAAATTAGTACAACATAGAAAAAAGACCGACATGAACAATAATATGTGTATCACTTAAGTGTATCATCATCAAGTACAACATTAAAAAATTTAATACCTGACACTACTAATAATCTCGATCAGTATCATCAATAAATGCATAATCATCATCATCACTATAATCAATGACGGGCTCATAGGGTTCAGTGGCATCAACATGTGGAAGGCCACCTTGACGTAATCGGTCAAGCAATGACAGGTCATCCGCAGCAGTAACCTCTTCTTGTTCCGGCTCTTCTTGTTCCTCCTCTGGGGTGGCTAGTGCCGCTACCTGGAGAAGGATCGTGCGATGCGTTTCTGGAGTTAAGCTGCACCAAAGATCATTTCCAATGTCTCGTTAGCATTATGACACTCAAATGTTAAGACTAGCAAGTAATGTCCATTCAAATTAAACTCACCGTGCTCCCAGGAGCAATCACTGGCATCGGCGGAGCGGGCTGACCGGACTTCTCGCACACAGACTGCACATTTGGTTTTCACAACAGAGTCATACTAGTTAGTAATGAGACTCAAATGTTAAGACTAGCAAGTAATCTGCAGAAGAAACTTACCACAAGGAGCTCATACATGGCCCTTGCCTGCATGTCATTCCGTGCCCTCTCCTCCTCCATCATCTTTCTCGTCCTCTCCTCCATCTCCCGCTGCCTCTCCGCCACCTCCGTCAGAAGTTTCTCCGTTCTATCTCTCTCAGTCTGTATAGCAGCCTGCAACACCACTCACATGACCATTTGTAATCATTGATGGAAGCGCACACAATGTAATGGAGAAAGATAACTGAGTACGTATCACTAACCTTGATGGCGAGTTGCACTGGCCGTTCACGAGGCCTTATCTCAGGAGCGGAGCTCGACTGGCGCGCCTTGATCTCCGGGAGAGTGCTAGGACAACGGATAAGTCCATCTCCAATGGCTATGGAGCCATGGGACCTCCCGCCACCAGATATCATCACCAGCTCTGGATCAATGGGACCCTGGCTCGGGTTAAAGTCCTCCCCTTTCCTCGCCTTCCCCTCATCTCTATATCTCACGAGCTTGTTGTGGGAGGAGATGTTGGTGAAGTTGTTTGCATCATCGAGGTCAGAGTGAGAGAAAGCCTTGACATTCTTGAAAGAGCCAGTGTGGGCCATGGCATACAGGTCGTACACCTCTGGCACCTTATCCGCCTTATTGTGGCGTGCCTGAAAGGGAGAAACAATGAAAATTAGCAATTAAAGGGCTCAAGCTGGCATGATGAATGAATCGCATGAATCATGAAGCAAACCACATACCCAGTTGCGCCCGAACTGATATAAGTTGGAGCTGCCTTGATGGTGTGGCACACCTTCCATTTGGGCACGTTTGCCCTTGGCCTGGTTGTGGAGGGCTAGCCATTCTTGTGAGCACCACTCATCGACCAACACCTCCCAACAATCCATCCGATCCGCACACCATCTCGGAGGCGCCTAAGTTAGCAAATAGAAACTTGAGCGCTACGGCTAAGAATTACTAAATGAAGGAACTTAAGTAGAAGGCCTTAAGAATTACCTTCATGTACTGCTCCTTACTCAAGAACTTATCGCGGCACGCCGGCTTGGTCTTCTTGATACCACGCAAGGCGTAGTAGTCTCGAACAGCCTGCACCCGAGCCTCGTGCCGTAAGTTCTGGAGTAGGCGCTTGCAGACGTTCTGGATAACATTTGCGCTGTCCTCCTCGTATCCCTCCTCACACCTGTAGAATGTCTGCAATCAAATGAGACAATATTGATTAGTACAATTAATAACTAGCTAGTTGAAGATTTTGAAACGTGTAAAGCAGAAATTACCCAGAACGTCCTGATCACCATGTCTGCCCTCGTGTCGCACACGACACCGTCGATAATGACATCAGGCGGGGCCGGGGCAGCCACGTAGTGCTCCCAGCTCAACCCAAGCTCTGGAAGCCGACCCTCACCAGGCAACGTGACAAACCCCGGGAAGTTTTGCCGGCAAAGAACTCCAAGGACGGAGTTGGGCCGGCGGACACTATGATGGTGGTCCCAACCCCTGCAGCATGACAAGGCCAACACATTAGTTATTTGAAGAAACGTGAATGCAGAAGGTACAAAAATATTAAATGCACTTACGTACCTCTCCCCATCAGGGAAGATCAACCACCTCTGCTCGCGGGTCGCCGGCACGGACGGGAGCCGTGTAGCACCACGCTGGTACACGGTGCCACCCTCCTCCTCAAGATCAGTCGGCTCCCCGCCATCATCAGCATGGCCACTCGGCTCCTCGGGCTGATCCGGCCAGGTACCCCATCCGGACGTGTGCTCCTCCGGGGTCTCGTGGGCCGAACTCTCGTGGGCCGAAGGCCAGTCGACCCGAGGCTCGTGGGCCCAAGACCCGTGGACCGGAGTCCGTGTAGCCTCCTCCTCGGACGAGTCCACCCTAGCAGTCACGTGCTCGGGTGAAACAGCTGGGGGTGGCGGCGAGGAAGGTGCCCTAGCAGTCACCCTACCTCCTCTCCCGCGGCCACGTGCCCCACCTCCTCTCTTCCTACCTCGTCCCCTGCTGGGCACCGCGGTCGACGAAGAAGGGCCCGGCGGTGTGGACATACTGTCCAGCAACGCTCGGCGGAGAGGTACGTCTGGAATCGAAGACCTCAGACCACGCGCCGACGAAGAAGGGGCCTTGGCGCGCTCCCGACCAGCGCCCACCATCTTTCAACACCTGCCATGAGAAACAGTAAACGAAATTAGTACAACATAAAAAAAAGACCGACATGAATAATAATATGTGTATCACTTAAGTGTATCATCATCAAGTACAACATTAAAAAATTTAATACCTGACACTACTAATAATCTCGATCAGTATCATCAATAAATGCATAATCATCATCATCACTATAATCAATGACGGGCTCATAGGGTTCAGTGGCATCAACATGTGCAAGGCCACCTTGACGTAATCGGTCAAGCAATGACAGGTCATCCACAGCAGTAACCTCTTCTTGTTCCGGCTCTTCTTGTTCCTCCTCCGGGTGATGTCGGATTCACTGTCGCTGTCTACTTCAATGTTTTGGGGTGAAGTATAGCGGTTCTTGAAACGCTTTTTGGAAAGACGTGTCTCTTGGAAGAATTCTCCTTCATATGTGTCTGGGTTAATGTGAGGTTCAGAATCCTCTTCCTTTGGGGGAGATAGTCTAGCACGTGGCGGCAGTTCATAAACAACATCCCAACCTTTCAGATTTGGATTAGTTTGGCAGGCCCACGGTGAACAGAATACTTGGGTCGCCTGTTGAGCCGTAATATAGACATCAGGAACATCTAAATGGGTTCTTTGGTTGATTTCAACTAGCCCTATATGTTCATGAGTCCTTCTAGTCTCCTTCGGCTGAAACCAATAACATTTGAAGACTACGACATTCGGTGGGTTTTCACCATAGAATAGAAGTTCATAAATTGCTTCAACTCTCCCATAATACTCGGTACCTCCTTCGCCGATAGCAGATACACAACAATTTGTAGACTTTCGGTCGGCCATAGATAGCTCTTTGCCATAGGTACGAAAGCGATACCCGTTGATGTCGTATTTGTCAAATGAACGGACCTTATAGTCAAAACCATTAGTGACTTGTCTCAATTCGGCGTCCATAGACTCTGAATTAGCCTACAAGTTTAATATGAAAGGATTGTAGCATTACGCACAAATTAGCGAATGAAACCGGGATAGCCGCCTACAAATTAGCCTACAAGTCTAGTAGAAATTACCGTTTGTTTGAACCAAGAGATGAAACCGGGATAGCCGCCTCCTTGCTTTGCGAGAAGCTCATACTCTTCGACAGAATCCTTTTGGATCACCGCTCCATACGAGAACAAGGCGACGTATCGACTGTATGAAATATCCAGGAATAAGAGCAGTTCAAAGGAAATAGAAGTTGCGAAACTATGTACCGAGAACTTACTCGATGTACGGCCGCACTTCTATCAGGTTGTTGAAGATATACAACGAAATGGTCCGCCATTGTTCGTTATCCAAAGATACTGGATTTGAAACACTGGCTGGTGCGAGATTCCCTTTGAATAGGCTGAGGTTGGATCCACCCTTTTTAGGGTCGTCAGCATTGTACCGAGGCTTCGGATTATGCAAATGACGATTTTTGGCTTCGTAGTGTGCTGTCACGAAGTTTGCTGCCTCCTCAGTGATGAATGCCTCAGCCATCGATGCTTCAATTCTACGTTTATTTTTACATTTTTGTCGAAGTGTTTTCTGCATCCTCTCAGTTGGGTAGCACCAACGATTTTGCACGGGCCCCCCCCCAATCTTGCCTCGGTCGGGAGATGCAAAATCAAATGTTGCATTGGATTAAAGAAGCCCGGTGGAAAGATCTTCTCTAACTTGCAGATCAACTCCGGCGCCAACTCTTCCATTTCTTCTAGCACGCCAGGCGATAGTTCTTTCGCACAAAGAACACGGAAGAAATAGCTGAGTTCTGCCAGTACTAGCCATTCATCCTCAGGGATGAAGCCACGCAACATCACCGGCATTACCCGCTCAATCCATATGTGCCAATCATGACTGTTGAGACCAAATATCTACAATTTATCAAGACTGGCTCCCCTCTGTAGATTCGCTGCATACCCATCGGGGAACATCAACTGCATTTTCACCCACAAGATAATTTCCCTCATAGCTGGCCTTCCAAGATTGAACCATGCCTTTGGCTTCGTCCAGTTCTGCTTTCCTTTCGGTTCTTTCATGTTTTGTAACGGCCTGTCACATAGCGCCTCCAGATCGACTCTAGCCTTAGTATTATCCTTTGACTTCCCATCTATGCCGAACAATGTACCAAAAAGTGCCTCGGCGATATTCTTCTCAGTGTGCATCACGTCGATGTTGTGTGGGCAAAGGAGGTCTTTGAAGTAAGGCAGATCCCATAAGCATGTTTTGTGAGTCCAGGCGTGCTTAGAATTATACCCCTTGAAGTACCCTGGACGCTCTGGATCTGGCTCGAGAGCGTTTAACTGATTCAGGGTCTGTTGGCCTGTCAATGCATGTGGTGGAGAGTTTTTGTCAACTCTACCTCTGATGAAGTTCTTCTTGTCTTTCCTGAACTTATGGCGAGGATTCAGGAACTGTCTATGCATGTCGAAGCAAGAAAACTTGCGACCGGCCTGAAGCCAACGAAACTCAAGAGCTCCCTTGCATGTGGGGCACGGGAACCTTCCATGCACACACCAGCCAACGAATAGCGCATACGCAGGCAAGTCATGCGTCGAGTACATGTACCAGACACGCATTATGAAGTTCCGTTTGCTATAGGCATCGTATGTCTTGAACCCATTATCCCAGGCTTCTTGCAATTCGTCCTTAAGCGGTTGCATATACACATTCATATTTTTCCCCGGATAGTTGGGCCCTGGAATTATCAACGTCAGGAAAATGTTCTTTCTTTGCATAATCTGTCCGGGGGGGAGATTGAGTGGAAATACAAATACGGGCCAACAACTGTATTGGGCCGCCGTCATACCAAACACACTGAACCCATCCGTGCTGATGCCGACTCGAGGATGCCTCGGATCTGCCGCTTTGTCACCATGTAATTCATCACACTTTTTCCACGCAACACCATCCGATGTGTGTACAATCATCAGATTCCCATCTGCATCTAGTTCGGTTCTTTTGCCCGTTTTGTGCCATGTCATCTGTCTGGCCGTCTCTTCGACCATGAAAAGACGTTGAAGTCTTGGTATGATTGGCATATACCGAAGAACACTAACGGGGATTTTGGTCTGTGTCTTCTCACCCATACCGTTGTCTACCACAACATACCTGGAAGACTTGCAAATGGGACAACAGTTCAAGTCCGCATAGTCAAGCCTAAACAAGACACATCCTTTCTCACATGCATGTATCTTATCATAGGGCATCTTCAGTGCACGGAGGATTTTGTCCGACTGGTACAGGTTTGCAGGCATTACATGGCCTTTGGGTAGAAAGCGTCCAAATACTGTCATCATTGCATCGTAGCATTCTCTGCCCAAGTTGAACTGAGCCTTCAGAGCCATTACTTGTGAGATGGCATCCAACTGACAAAGCTCAGTGTGCTCATGGAGCGGACATTTTGAAGACTCCAACATTTCATTGAAGGCCTTTGCAGATTCCTCCATCTCCTCGTCCGAATCCCGAGCATCATCAAAGTCTTGCACCATGTTTTCCATACCGGTACCATGCTCGTCGGTGCGACGACGATCCACCTTAGCTCGGTCACGTTGGGCAGACTCACCATGAAATGTCCACACCGTATAATCGGGCGTAAAACCACTCTTCTGCAGGTGTTTGCCCATTTCAGCCTCTGTCCTCTTTTCCCAATTGCCGCACCGTAAACAGGGGCACCAGGTTTTCCTCTGGCCATTTGCAAATGCGGCTCGCACAAACCCCTTGGTTTTTGTGAACCATTCAGTGCTCCATTTGTTCTGACCAGTGTGACCGGTGTACATCCACGCATGATCACTCATCTTGACTTTCAGAGCTACTAGACACACAACAAATATATATATATATATAAAATTCACCATGTATGTATTCATCAGTTGATCTACTTTGTCAATTTTATTACGTCCATGCAACCTACACTCTAATAGGTAATGATAGGTCCTAATCCCACCCGAGTATGTTTAGATTGGGTTCATTTTCCCATGCTATGCCCCGGATCCTACGCAAAATTTCGGCAGCACCTCCCCGCTGTTCTCCTGATACACGTCTCTGCAACAAACAGAGAGGATGTGTACCCGGAGAACAACAGGGGAGGCACTGACGAAATTTATGCGTCGGATCCGGAGCCAAGCATATGGGAAAACGAACCCAATCTAAACATACTCGGGCTGTCCGTGGATAGCGTTGGACAATTCAAAAGAATCAAGGTTATAAATATGCAAATGCATGCATATTTATAACTATGACGCTTTCGAACGGGAGACACATATTGGTTACGCATACTGATGATTCAAGACACATATGTAGCTAGCTATCAAGTTTCATCGGAATAGATCAAATAATTAATGGGGGAGGAGGACATGTCATTTGTGCTCACCCACGAACGAAGGGGCAGAGCTCGTCAAACGCACGGCGAGGTCGTCGAACACCAAACCTCGCAGTGATGAAACAACTGCACATTTAAAACTACCCGATCAACACAATTATATATGATGTTTTTCATAACAAAATCGAAAGATATATGACCTAACTAATAATTCACAAATATATGACCCCGTCGGCTTCTGGAAGGCCAAAGAACACCTTTTCGGGAGGTGTCGGGGGTCGGGGTGTCGTGTCGGTCTCGGGGTGCCGTGTCGGGGTCGGGGTCGGGGTCTCGGGGTCGGGGTGTCGGGTCGGGGTG